>NC_041385.1:741562585-741572004 GCF_002162155.2 Triticum dicoccoides | reverse complement strand
CCATGGACTCTGATGACGGGGGCCGCAACGAGTATGGCACCCAGCCGAATACGGCTCTGGAACCCCAGGTGGTTCCGAACACAGGCAGACATCCCCTCGCTAAGGAGGGCGAGCCGCCTGTGCCGATGACCTCTATCCATCCAAAGGCATCGGATAACTTGCTGGAAGCGCTTCACGGCGCTTCCATTGACGACGAACACCGTACTCTTATGAGTGCGGTGATTGAGAAGGTTCGGTCCGCCAAAAGCGGATTGACCGAAGCCTGCGCCAGCCTCCTAACAGGCTTTGAGGTAAGTAACAAAATTATAAGAAAATATCACAGTATAGACAATAGCCCCTGATGCTCTATTTGGTGTTCGAAAAGAAAGGCCGAACAGAGGATCAAACAATACCCGTAGGAGTCTAACAGAAAATGTCTATGTGAATAAGCAGGCGTCGCTGCTGGCTACTGCCGCTCATACTTTGGAGGTCTCCTGACTGAAGCGGGGCCTGGAGCGAGCCGAAGGAGAGCTCGGCCTCGTGAAGAGGTAGCTCGAGGAGAACAAAGGTACACAATACCCCGTCTGCATATTTTAAAAGGAAGGGTGATTTATGCTAATGAAAGCGTCACGGATTTTACTAGGGGCCACTACCGAAGTGGCGGCCCTTAAGACAGTGCTGGCCGAGGCCGAAGACAAAGCGGCCAAGGAGCGCTCCGAGCGTGAGAAGCAAGAGGATCGGGTCAGTGAGGTCCAGCAAGAGCTCCAGGTTTCGTCCAAAAATAGGAGTCCTTGGAGCGTGACTCTAAGACGCAAGAGTCCGAGCTTGCTAAGGCCCTCCAAAGCATGCGAGACGCCAAGGCTGAAGCCCAAAAGGACATCCAGGAGATTCAGGCAGCCAAGAAGATAGCGACAGGTAAGGCATTCATTGTGCAAAGCAAGCATGTGAAGGAGAGTTTTCTTTTACTTACCTGAATTTGGAGCTCTCCAGGAGCGTTCGACCGAGTTCTACCGAGCCGAAGAAGGGAGCTCGACGGAGAAGTTGTTCTAGTCTCAGTACCTTGGGACCGAACATCCGATGCCCTTGAGCGACCAGCTGAAGCAACTCGTCAAACTACCCAAAGCGGCCGAACTGGCCATGAAGGACCTTATAGTCCGGATGTGGCCTGCCGAGCCCCTGCCGAGTAGCTACTTCGGCCTTGTAAAGCGGATTGTCAATGCCTGTCCGCGACTTGAAGTCATAAAGCGGTCAGTTAGCATTGAAGGTGCACGCATGGCCTTTGCCCGCGCGAAAGTCCACTGGGCGAAGATGGATGCCGAGAAGTTGATGACGGAGGGGCCACCAGAGGGCAAGGAACACCACCATCCCAAAAAGTATTATGATAGTGTCCTGAAGGGCTCCCGCCTTGTGGCGGAGCAGTGTGCTAAGGATGTAATATTTGAGTGAATGTACTCATTTGATCCTGTAATACGAAAACAAGTTCTTTTGTGCAATATAACGCTTGTTGATTTAAAATTTTACCTTCTGTGCAGCCGCTTATAAAATCTGAGGGTTGGCCAGTCATCGACTTCTGCCCCCATGTAACTAGTACCGGGGTGTTCGGGATAAACCTAAACACTCTTTATCCACATTTTTGGTCCTTTAAGGAGGTGTTTAGCGCAACGAACAAGGCAATCGGACTATACAGCTTTATCACCCTCACTTAGCCATAGAAGTTCTATAATTTTAAATTTCGGCGTAGCCCTGGTATTCGGAAGGCCGAACTTGGGGCGCTATACACGCCTAAATTTGAAAAAACCGATTCCTCGCCCAAAGCGGAAAAAAAACTTTAAGGATTTGAAACCTCTCGAACAGCGACCAACTCTCGCCGCATCATGACAGTCAGTTTTCGGCTTTCTCTACTGAGGTGCTTGTCCGAAAGAACCGGGACACAATCGTAGTAGTTCTCCCTGTGCCACGTTAGCTGATATAGCGGAACTTAAGGCGGCAAAACATGGGAGCCGGGCAAAACCAACTATTGACCCATGACATGATTCGGAGCTGATGCATATAATGCTATAAGTTCGGGGTGGCACGCTGTCGAAAGTGTTCGGACTTTTCTTGCCGTGTTATGGGGTACACTGAAGCCCCTGGCAAACTGAATCGTACCAACATGTATGTGTGCAATTTATAATACATAAATAGTCAAGGAAAAATATAAAGAAATGTAATAATAAGCTGGCGCTGTACATTATTTTCCATTGTTGTTTGAATAATACGTCAAGGCGTACGTATACAAATAGTGCGATAAGCAAAATAGGACTATTTGACATGTCCTAACCAAGAGTGAGCTGCGTATGGGTATGTAAAACAGGTATAGCGGTCGTTATTAGAGACCACCCGGGGATTCCCTTGTATGTCAAAGCTCCTTGCCTCCTTGGTGTCTCTGTCTCATTCTAGGTCCAATAATCGGGCTATCAGAAGAGCCTCCAGAAAAAAGGACCTGCAAGAAAGAAAAAGGGGTGAAGGTATACGGATCCTGGGGCGGCTGAGCCGTGTTGTCGACCGTGTTGTAGCCGTTCCTCCCCCTATGGCCATGGTATTTTAAGTGCGTAATTATGTACGTGCGGCACAAGTTTCACCGCTTGACTGGGACCAGTGCGGAGGCTGAATTGCTAGGCGAGCTTTGGTCGTGCCAGACAATCCTGTTGCAGAGTACATCAGACTCGCTTGGCGGTGTCCGGGGGCTTTATTGCCGAATTGGAGGTCTGCCTAAGAAGGCTGCTCTATACTTCTACTGCGAGGGCCGCGGTGTGCTCCTCCGTATGGAGGGAGCGCTCTGTATTTCCATTGACTGTTATAACACCGCGAGGTCCGGGCATCTTGAGCTTGAGATAGGCATAGTGTGGCACCGCATTGAATCGAGAGAATGCAGTTCATCCAAGCAGTGCATGATAGCCACTGCAGAAGGGGACAATGTCGAAGATTAACTCTTCGCTTCAGAAGTTATCCGGGGATCTGAAGACCACTTCCAGCATGATTGAGCTTGTGCAACAAGCCTCTACACCTGGTATGACACCTTTAAAGGTGGTTTTGGTGGGTTTGATCCTTGAGGGATTGATACCCATTTTGCGCAATGTATCCTGATAGAGCAGGTTCAGGCTGCTGCCACCATCCACAAGGACTCGTGTAAGGTGGAATCCGTCGATGATGGGTCAAGGACCAACGCAACCAAACCACCATGATGGATACTGGTCGGATGGTCCCTGCGATCGAAGGTGATCGGACAAGAAGACCATGGGTTGAACTTTGGGGCGACTGGCTCCATCACGTAGGCGTCCCTTAGTGCACGCTTCCACTCACTCTTGGAAATGTGGGTTGCGTATATCTTATTTATCATTTTTACTTGGGGAGGGAATTTCTTTTGTCCTCCTGTGTTTGGTAGTCGGGGTTCCTCGTCGTCATTGCTATGCAGCCCCTTTTCCTTGTTTTCATTCAACTTGTCGGCCTGCTTAAACACCCAACATTCTCTGTTGGTGTGATTGGCTGGTTTATCGGGGGTGCCGTGAATTTGACATGAACGATCGAGTATGCGGTCCAGACTGGACGGACCCGAATTGTTTGTTTTGAATGGCTTTTTCTGCTGACCGGACTTAGAGCCACTGAATCCGGCGTTGACAGCCGTGTCTTCGGCTTTGTCGCCATTACTGCGGTGCTTGTGCCTGTTGCGCCAGGGCTTGCCGTTGCTATCTCTGGCATATGAGGTGCCAGGATTTCCTGATGTGCTGTTGCTACGAGCCAGCCAGCTGTCCTCGCCTGCACAAAAGCGGGTCATGAGTGTCATGAGGGCTGCCATGGAATTCGTCTTCTCTTGACCGAGGTGTCAGGCAAGCCACTCGTCACATATGTTATGCTTAAAGGCCGCTAGGGCTTCGGCATTCGGACAATCGACAATTTAGTTGTTTTTAGTTAGGAACCGGGTCCAAAATTTTCTGGCTGACTCTGTGGGCTGTTGGGTTATATGGCTTAAGTCATCCGCATCCGGTGGCCGCACATAAGTGCCCTAGAAATTATCCACGAATGCATCCTCCAGGTTCTGCCAACTTCCAATGGAGTTTGCCGGCAAACTATTCAGCCAATGCCGAGCCGGTCCCTTGAGTTTCAGTGGGAGGTACTTGATGGCGTGCACATCATTGCCGTGGGCCATGTGGATGTGGAGAAGGAAATCTTCTATCCATACCGCGGGGTCTGTAGTCCCATCGTAGGGCTCGATGTTAACAGGCTTAAACCCTTCTGGGAATTCATGTCCCATAACTTCGTCAGTGAAGCATAGGTGGTGTGTGATGCCTCTATGCCGGGCTACATCACGATGCAGCTCGAGTGAGTCCGGTCTGTTGTATTCAGCCCAGCCGGATTTGTATTTACTATATTCAGCGTGGCGGTCATCGTCACACGTTGGGACACGCCCCCTTGATCCACAGATTGATCTCGACTGTCCTGCTTTGTTTTCCAGTTCGTCTCGCAGGTCATGCGTGTAGCCCCGAGCCTTCGTGTTTTTATAAGTTTGGCGATGGGGTGCGGGCTGGTGTTCGGGCTGATATGCCGCTTTGTCTCGGCCACCAGGTGGCCGGTCAGCCTCATCCTGTGCTGGTAGTGTAGGCTCTAGTGCCTCCTCCTTGAATTGAGGTAACAACCTGCGCTTCGGGTAACTTTTGGTTGGGCGCTCGAGTCCGTATTCCTCGGCTGCCAGGACCTCGGTCCATCTATCAGTTAGCAGATCTTGATCAGCCTGAAGCTGCTGCTGTTTTTTCTTCAGGCTTTTTGCAGTGGCTATAAGCTGGCACTTGAAGTGCTCCTGCTCGACGGGATCCTCAAGCATGATAAATTCTTCGTCGCCGAGGCTCTCCTCGTATTCGGAGGGAGGCATGTAATCGTCATCCTCCGAGTCTCCATGGATTGCCGGTTCTTCAGTCTAGCTTGCCCATCTTCTTGTCCGGCTTGCTTAGTGCTTGGCTGGGCAGGATTGTTTTCGTCTTCGGCATCATCCGGAGTGCTATCGTCTCTTGTGCCGGTATCACTATCTTTGCTGTGGCGGGGCTTAGAGCGGCTTCGTGACGCCGGCACTTAGAATGCTTCTCAGGGGGATTATCCTCCGTTGCCTCATCGCCATTGCTTTCTTTGGGTGTGTCCACCATATATATATATATCATATGATGAGGTGGTTGTCCAGCGCCCTGTGGGCGGTGGTTTCTATTCTTCTTCGGCATCGTCGTCCATTCCGTCGATGTCTTCGGAGTCGAAATCAAGCATGTCAATTAAGTCGTCGACAATGGCTACTAAGTGGGTGGTGGGTGGGTAACGAATTTCTTCATCGTCAGCTTCCCACTCAAGCCGGACATAGTTCGGCCAGGAGTCTCCTGATAAGGAGAGTGACTTTAACAAGGTTAGCACGTCTCCTAAGGGCGAGTGCTAAAAAATATCCGCGGAGGTAAACTCCATGATCGGTGCCCAGTCAGATTCGATGGGCACGGATGCGCGGGGTTTGGAGCCTGTAGCCGGAGACGAGTCGGAGGGTTCGATGACACAGGCCTCACTGGAGGCGAAGTCTGTGTTCGGCTCTATCACCAATGAGTATGTGGCCTCCGTGGCGAGGTCTATCCACCCGTCCCCGGATGGCACGATCTGCTTCGGATTTAGAGCCGAAGCAGCTGCAGGTGCGATCTCCTAGACATAGTCCGATGGCAGATCTAGGTCATGCTCATCGTGACCGTACGGCGTACCTGTCATGGGCTCGAATCCGTCGAATATCAAGCCCCCGCGGACATTGGCAGTGTAGTTCAGGCTTCCAAACCTGACCTAATGGCCAGGGGCGTAGCTATCGATCTGCTCCAGAAGGCCAAGCAAATTTGCCCGCAGTGCGAAGCCGCCGAATACGAAGATCTGTCCGGGGAGGAAAACCTCACCCTGGATCGCATCGTTGTAGATGATTGAAGGACCCATCAAGCCTTACCGTGACGACACAGTGGAACACTCAATGAAAGCACCAATGTCGGTGTCAAAACCGACGGATCTCGGGTAGGGGGTCCCGAACTATGCGTCTAAGGCTAATGGTAACAGGAGGCGGGGGACACAATGTTTACCCAGGTTCGGGACCTCTCTATGGAGGTAATACCCTACTTCCTGCTTGATTGATCTTGATGATATGAGTATTACAAGAGTTGATCTATCACGAGATCGTAGAGGCTAAACCCTAGAAGCTAGCCTATGATTATGATTGTTATTGTCCTACGGACTAAACCCTCCGGTTTATATAGACACGGGAGGGGGCTAGGGTTACACAGAGTCGGTTACAGAGAAGGTAATTTACATATCCGAATCGCCAAGCTTGCCTTCCATGCAAAGGAGAGTCCCACTCGGACACGGGACGAAGTCTTCAATCTTGTACCTTCATAGTCCAACAATCCGACATAAGCATATAGTCCAGCTGTCCGAGGACCCCCTAATCCAGGACTCCCTCAACGACGCTCAGAGGGATGTGGTAATTATACTTCAGCGCATGAAAACAGTGGCTGGATACTACAGAAGACATCAGCCTTGACTGCAATCATCCGGATACCTCGGTAAGCACTTAACTCCCAAACACTATTTAGTCAAATTCCTCATAACAATGTACTGAGAAAATCGTACTCGGCCAGGGCTAGATAAAGAAGGCAGAGAAAATTAGGTGTTCTGCTCCTCTTCCCAAAGACTCAGCTAATCCGGTATTAACAAGGATGCTGGCTCCAGCACCCTATCAAGTGCCGGTGAGGGAAGACCAGGAGAAGAGCAAGGAGGACCAAGGAGGCCCTCATTCTAGAGGCTCGACCGACGTCTTGTCCGGGGAGATTGGGACTCCCTCTTCTGAAGACGGAAGGGAAGAAAACATTGACGTCCCTTCTCCTTGTGGGAAGAAAAGGACCGCCTCTGAAGACCTGAAAAGAAGGGCTTCTAAGCGAGGGAATATATCCCTGTCAGGGGGCTCTGATCAGGGAAGCGACATCGACACACAGTCTCTCCATAAAAGCATGCCCCTAGCTGAATCGTGAGTGAACTAGGGTGTTTTAAACATATCCCATTCTTTCCCGGTTGCCAGAATAACATTTTTTTAAAATATATGTTTGCAGTCCGACATGCAACCTTTCTCAACAGTCCTCCCTTGGGTGATCTTCTTCCGGAGATGATGGAGAGCGAGACGCCTCCAGAAATCTCCCTGCCTGATAAGGCAGACAATGTCGAGGTGTCGTCCCAGAGGATTTCTCCCGATCAACACACGATGCGAGGAACAGTGAGGACCGGGCCCGAAAATGACACTTCGGCTACCCAGGGTATGGGGCGTGCAACCCTTATAGGGAACGACAACAAAGGCCCCGGACTATCCGGCTTCCGAGGGACAGTGCATACTACTCCGGATCCTAAGGCACCCGATACATTGATGGGCACATTGCAACATGCGTCCGTCTCAAAGGAACATCATACCTTGATGGGTACTGTGGTTGAGAGGGTTCGGTCCACAAAAAGCAGATTGAATGAAGCCTTTATGAGCCTGCTAGGAGGCTTCGAGGTACGTAATGTAATATTTTCGGATGCTATAAACGCAGAATGTGCCCATGTACAGATAGTAGCCCCTGGGACTCTAATTACCATCCAAAGGGAGGTGATCAAAGGGTCAAGGAATATATACGCAAGAAAATTTCTGACTTATTAAAACACAGGCTGTTACATCCGTGGTGACTTCCCAAGCTATAGAGGTAGCACATCTGAAGTAGAAAGTTGATGCCATGGATGGTGACATCAAGCTTATTAACAGGCGGCTCGACGAGGCGCAAGGTATGTCATTTGGGCACTCAGTACATGCTATTATTATAACATGAGCGTGACACTGAGAAATTTATATGCATAACTGTAGATAGTGCTGCCGCAGTGGAAACCCTGGGGACTGAACTTGCCCGGGCCAAGGAGCAAGCCATGATGAGTAATGCAGCTGCCGAAAAGGCGGCCGCTGATTTGAAGGCCGAATAGGCTGCTTGGCGCCAGTGCAAGGAGAGAATATGTACTCTGGCACTCGAGCTAAAGGATGTCGTTGGCTGATGTGAATTGCTCAAAAAAGATAACCAAACCAAAATGGCTAATCTTGACAAGGCCTTACAAGAGGCGAGAGAAGCACGGTCTGAGTTTAGAGTGGCTCGGGAGGAGATCCGGCAAGATGGGGAGATCGCAGCTGGTAAGCCCTTCTTGTTGAAAACTAAATTCGGCGATCCAAAGTATGCCCCGCTTAACCAGGTGTGGAGTTCTCCAGACGCATATTTGGACTTGACGGAGAGTGTCTCTGATGCGACGCAGTTTTTCCAAGCACAAGAAGGATATGCAACGGAAAAGCTTTTCTGGTCGCAATTCAGCATGCTGAAGCGTCCATTGTTGCTTAACGAACGAATGACCTTATGGGCCGAGCTCCACAACCTGTCTGGATCTGCCATGAGGGACGTAGTAGTCCGGCTGTGGCCGACTAAGCCAATTCCGAATAGGTATTTCGGTTTGGTGCGGCGGCTCGTTGATGTGGTGCCGCGTATCAACGCTGTTAAGCGGTCAACGTGCATAGAAGGTGCACGGATGGCCCTTGCCCGTGTCAAGACATACTGGGCAAAGATACGGGCGACCGATATTGCAGCGAGAAGTCCACCTGAGGGCAAGGACTATCATATGCCAAAACATTATTTTGAAGATGTCCTAGAGGGTGCGCGCTTGATAGAGGGTTGATGGGAAACGTAGTAATTTCAAAAAAATTCCAACGCACACACAAGATCATGGTGATGCATAGCAAGGAGAGGGGAGACTGTGTCTACGTACCCTCATAGACCGAAAGAGGAAGCGTTAGCACAACGCGGTTGATGTAGTCATACGTCTTCACGACCCGACCGATCAAGCACCGAAAGCACGACGCCTCCGAGTTCTAGCACACGTTCAGCTCGATGACGTCCCTCGAACTCCGATCCAGCCGAGTGTCGAGGGAGAGTTCCGTCAGCACGACAACGTGGTGACGGCAATGATGTTCTACCGATGCAGGGCTTCGCCTAAGCACCGCTACGATATTATCGAGGAGGACTATGGTGGAGGGGAGCACCGCACACGGCTAAGAGATCAATGATCAATTGTTGTGTCTATGGGGTGCCCCCTTCCTCCGTATATAAAGGGGGGAGGAGGAGAGGGCTGGCCAAGGGGAGAGGCACGACCAAGGGGGGGCAATCCTACTCCATGTAGGTTTGCCCCCCCTTTCCTATTCCAAGTTGGAGAAGGGGGAAGGAGGAGGTGGAGAGAAGGAAGGAGAAGGGGGGCCGCCGACCCTTCCCTTTCCCAATTAGGATTGGGGCAAGGGGGGCCGCGTGCCACCTCCTGGCCTCCCTCTCTCCTTTCCACTAAGGCCCATA
>NC_041385.1:741543007-741562338 GCF_002162155.2 Triticum dicoccoides | reverse complement strand
GCTTTTGGGGGGAGGGGGGGGGGGGTTCCGGTAACCCCCAGTACTCCGATAACCCCCAGAACTATTTCGGTGTCCGAATATAGTTGTCCAATATATCAATCTTGATGTCTCGACCATTTCGAGACTCCTCATCATGTCCGTGATCACATCCGGGACTCCGAACAACCTTCGGTACATCAAAACACATAAACTCATAATATAACCGTCATCTAACTTTAAGCGTGCGGACCCTACGGGTTTGAGAACTATGTAGACATGACTGAGACACGTCTCTGGTCAATAAGCAATAGCGGAATCTGGATGCTCATATTGGCTCCCACATATTCTACGAAGATCTTTATCGGTCAAACCACATAACAACATACGTTGTTCCCTTTGTCATCGGTATGTTACTTGCCCGAGATTCAATCGTCGGTATCTCAATAGCTAGTTCAATCTCGTTACCGGCAAGTCTCTTTACTCGTTCCATAATACATCATCCCACAACTGAGTGGGCCCAGAGATACCGCTCCAACAATCGGAGTGACAAATCCTAATCTCGAAATACGCTAACCCAACAAGTACCTTTGGAGACACCTGTAGAGCACCTTTATAATCACCCAGTTATGTTGTGACATTTGGTAGCACACAGAGTGTTCCTCCAGTAAACGGTAGTTGCATAATCTCATAGTCATAGGAACATGTATAAGTCATGAAAAAAGCAATAGCCACATACTAAACGATCAGGTGCTAAGCTAACGGAATGGGTCAAGTCAATCACATCATTCTCCTAATGATGTGATCCCGTTAATCAAATGACAACTCATGTCTATGGTTAGGAAACACAACCATCTATGATTCAACGAGCTAGTCAAGTAGATGCATACTAGTGACATTATGTTTGTCTATGTATTCACACATGTACTAAGCTTCCGGTTAATACAATTCTAGTATGAATAATAAACATTTATCATGAAATAAGGAAATAAATAATAACTTTATTATTGCCTCTAGGGCATATTTCCTTCAGTCTCCCACTTGCACTAGAGTCAATAATCAAGTTCACATCATCATGTGATTCAACACCAATATTCACATCTGTATGTGATTAACACCCATAGTTCACATTGTCATGTGACCAACAGCCAAAGGGTTTACTAGAGTCAATAATCTAGTTCACATCGCTATGTGATTAACACCCAAAGAGTACTAAGGTATGAACATGTTTTGTTCATGAGAGAAGTTTAGTCAACGGGTCTGTCACATTCAGAGCCGTATGTATTTTGCAAATATTCTATGTCTACAATTGTCTGCATGGAGCCACTCTAGCTAATTGCTCCCACTTTCAATATGTATCCAGATGGAGACTTAGAGTCATCTGGATCGGTGTAAAAGCTTGCATCGATGTAACTCTTTACGAAAAACTCTTTTATCACCTCCATAATCGAGAAACATCTCCTTAGTCCTCACTAAGGATATTCTTGTCCGCTATCCAGTGATCTACTCTTAGATCAAAATTTTATTCCTTTGCCAAACTCAGAGCAAGGTATACAATAGGTCTGGTACACAACATATCATACTTTATAGAACCGATGACTGAGGCATAGGGAATGACTTTTCATTCTCTTTCTATTTTCTGCCATGGTCGGGTTTTGAGTCTTACTCAACTTCACACCTTTGCATCACTGACAAGAACTCTTTCTTTGACTGTTTCCATTTTGAACTACTTCAAAATATTGTCAAGGTATGTACTAATTGAATATCTTATCAAGCGTCTTGATCTATCCCAATAGATCTTGATGCTCAATATGTAAGTAGCTTTACTGAGGTCTTTCTTTGAAAAACTCCTTTCAAACACTCCTTTATGCTTTCTAGAAAATTCTACATCATTTCCGATCAACAATATGTCATTCACATATACTTATCAGAAAGGCTGTAGTGCTCCCACTCACTTTCTTGTAAATACAAGCCTTTCCAAAAGTCTGCATAAAACCATATGCTTTGATCAACTCATCCAAGCGTATATTCCAACTCCGAGATGCTTGCACCAGTCCATTGATGGATTGCTGGAGCTTGCACACTTTGTTAGCACCTTTAGGATTGACAAAACCTTCAGGTTGCATCATATACAACTCTTCTTTAATAAATCCATTAAGGAATGCAGTTTTGACATCCATTTGCCAGATTTCATAAAATGTGGCAATTGCTAACATGATTCAGATAGACTTAAGCATCGATATGAGTGAGAAAATCTCATCGTATTCAACACCTTGAACTTGTCGAAAAAAATTTGCGACAAGTCAAGCTTTGTAGATAGTAACACTACTATCAGCGTCCGTCTTCCTCTTGAAGATCCATTTATTTTCTATGGCTTGCCGATCATCGGGCAAGACAACCAAAGTCCACAATTAGTTCTCATACATGGATCCCATATCAGATTTCATGGCCTCAAGCCATTTTACGGAATTTGGGCTCATCATCACTTCCTCATAGTTCGTAGGTTCGCCATGGTCAAGTAATGACCTCCAGAATAGGATTACCGTACCACTCTGGTGCGGAACTTATTCTGGAAGACCTACGGGGTATGGTAGCAATTTGATCTGAAGTTTCATGATCATCATCATTAACTTCCTCACTAATTGGTGTAGGAATCATTGGAACTGTCTTCTATGATGAACTACTTTCCAATAAGGGAGAAGGTACAATTACCTCATCAAGTTCTACTTTCCTCCCACTCAGTTCTTTCGAGAGAAACTCCTTCTCTAGAAAGGATCCATCTTAGCAACGAATATCTTGCCTTCGGATCTGTGATAGAAGGTGTACCCAACAGTTTCCTTTGGGTATTCTATGAAGACGCACTTCTACGATTTAGGTTCGAGCTTATCAGGTTGAAACTTTTTCACATAAGCATCGCAGCCCCAAACTTTAAGAAACGACAACTTTGGTTTCTTGCCAAACCACAGTTCATAAGCCGTTGTCTCAACGGATTTTGATGGTGCCCTATTTAAAGTGAATGCAACTGTCTCTAATGCAAAACCCCAAAACGATAGTGGTAAACCGATAAGAGACATCATAGGTCGCACAATATCCAAGAAAGTGCGGTTACGACGTTCGGACACACCATAACGTTGTGGTGTTCCAGGTGGTGTGAACTATGAAACTATTCCACATTGTTTTATATGAAGGCCAAACTCGTAACTCAAATATTCTCCTCCACGATCAGATCGTAGAAACTTTATTTTCTTGTTACGATGACTCTCCACTTCACTCTAAATTCTTTGAACTTTTCAAATGTTTCAGACTTGTGCTTCATTAAGTATAGATACTCATATCTGCTCAAATAATCTGTGAAGGTCAGAAAATAACGATACTTGCCACGAGCATCAACACTTATTGGACCGCATACATCAGTATGTATTATTTCCAACAAGTCAGTAGCTTGTTCCATTGTTTCGGAGAACGGGGTTTTAGTCATCTTGCTCAAAAGGCACGGTTCGCAATCATCAAATGATTCATAACCAAGTGATTCCAAAAATCCATCTTTATGGAGTTTCTTCATGCGCTTTACATCGATATGACCCAAACGGCAGTGCCACAAATAAGTTGCACTATCATTATCAACTTTGCATCTTTTGGCATTAATATTATGAATATGTGTATCACTACGATCGAGATCCAACAAACTATTTTCATTGGGTGTATGACCATTGAAGGCTTTATTCATATAAACAGAACAACAATTATTCTCTGACTTTAAATGAATAACTGTATTTGCAATAAACAAGATCAAATCATATATATGCTCAACGCAAACGCCAAATAACATTTATTTAGGTTTAACACTAATCCCGAAAGTATAGGGAGTGTGCGATGATGATCATATCAATCTTGGAACCACTTCCAACACACATCGTCACTTCACCCTCAACTAGTCTCTGTTTATTCTGTAACTCCTGTTTCGAGTTACTAATTTTTAGCAACCGAACAAGTATCAAATACCCAGGGGCTACTATAAACACTAGTAAGGTACACATCAATAACCTGTATATCAAATATACCCTTGTTCACTTTGCCATCCTACTTATCCACCAAATATCCAGGGTATTTCCGCTTCTAGTGACCATTTCCTTTGCAGTAGAAGCACTCAGTTTCAGGCTTTGGTCCAGCTTTGGGATTCTTCATAGGAGTGACAACTTGCTTGCCATTCTACTTGAAGTTTCCCTTTCTTTCCCTTTGCCCTTTTCTTGAAACTAGTGATCTTGTCAATCATCAACACTTGATGTTCTTTCTTGATTTCTACCTTCGTCGATTTCAACATCACGAAGAGCTCAGGAATCATTTTCATCATCCCTTGCATACTATAGTTCATCACAAAGTTCTTCTAACTTGGTGATGGTGACTAGAGAACTCTGTCAATCGCTATTTTATCTGGAAGATTAACTCCCACTTGATTCAAGCAATTGTAGTACCCAGACAATCTGAGCACATGCTCACTGCTTGAGCTATTCTCCTCCATCTTTTAGCTATAGAACTTGTTGGAGACTTAATATCTCTCAACGCGGGTATTTGCTTGAAATATTAACTTCAATTCCTGGAACATCTCATATGTTCCATGACATTCAAACATCTTTGAAGTCCCGATTCTAAGCCATTAAGCATGGTGCACTAAACTATCAAGTAGTCATCATATTGAGCTAGCCAAACGTTCATAACGTCTGCATCTGCTCCTGCAATAGGTCTGTCACCTAGCGGTGCATCAAGGACATAATTCTTCTGTGCAGCAATGAGGATAAACCTCAGATCATGGACCTAGTCCGTATCATTGCTACTATCATATTTCAACTTAGTTTTCTCTAGGAACACATATAAAACATAGGGAAGCAACAATGCGAGCTATTCATCTACAACATAATTTGCAAAATACTATCAGGACTAAGTTCATGATAAATTAAAGTTCAATTAATCATATTACTTAAGAACTCCCACTTAGATAGAAATCTCTCTAATCATCTAAGTGATCACATGATCCAAATCAACTAAACCATAACCGATCATCACATGAAATGGAGTAGTTTTCAATGGTGAACATCACTGTGTTGATCATATCTACTATATGATTCATGCTCGACCTTTCAGTCTCAGTGTTTCGAGCCCATATCTGCATATGCTAGGCTCGTCAAGTTTAACCTGAGTATTCTGCGTGTGCAAAACTGTCTTGCACCTGTTGTAGATGGACGTAGAGCTTATCACACCCGATCATCATGTGGTGTCTTGGCACGATGAACTTTGGCAACGGTGCATACTCAGGGAGAACACTTTTATCTTGAAATTTAGTGAGAGATCATCTTATAATGCTACCATCAATCAAAGCAAGACAAGATGCATAAAAGATAAACATCACATGCAATCAATATAAGTGATATGATATGGCCATCATCATCTTGTGCTTGTGATCTCCATCTCCGAAGCACCGTCATGATCACCATCGTCACCGGTGCGACACCTTGATCTCCATCGTAGCATCGTTGTCGTCTCGCCAACTATTGCTTCTACGATTATCCCAACCGCTTAGAGATAAAGTAAAGCAATTACAGGGAGATTGCATTGCATACAATAAAGCGACAACCATATGGCTCCTGCCAGTTGCCGATAACTTGGTTACAAAACATGATCATCTCATACAATAAAATATATCATCACGCCTTGACCATATCACATCACAACATGCCCTGTAAAAACAAGTTAGACGTCCTCTACTTTGTTGTTCCAAGTTTTACGTGGCTGCTACGGGCTGAGCAAGAACCGTTCTTACCTACGCATCAAAACCACAACGATAGTTCGTCAAGTTAGTGTTGTTTTAACCTTCTCGAGGACCGGGCGTAGCCACACTCGGTTTAACTAAAGTTGGAGAAACTGACACCCGCTAGTCACCTGTGTGCAAAGCACGGCGGTAAAAACAGTCTCGCGTAAGCATGCACGTAATGTCGGTCCGGGCCGCTTCATCCAACAATACCGCCGAACCAAAGTATGACATGCTGGTAAGCAGTATGACTTGTATCGCCCACAACTCACTTTTGTTCTACTCGTGCATATAACATCTACGCATAAAACCTGGCTCAGATGCCACTGATGGGGAACGTAGTAATTTCAAAAAAAAATCTACGCACACACAAGATCATGGTGATGCATAGAAACGAGAGGGGAGAGTGTGTCTACGTACCCTCGTAGACCGAAAGCGGAAGCGTTAGCACAATGCAGTTGATGTAGTCATATGTCTTCACGGCCTGACCGATCAAGCACCGAAAGCACGGCACCTCCGAGTTCTTGCACACGTTCAGCTCGATGACGTCCCTTGAACTCCGATCCAGCCGAGTGTCAAGGGAGAGTTTCGTCAGCACGACGCCGTGGTGACGATGATGATGTCCTACTGACACAGGGCTTCGCCTAAGCACCGCTACGATATTATCGAGGAGCACTATGGTGGAGGGGGCCACGCACACGGCTAAGAGATCAATGATCAATTTTTGTGTCTATGGGGTACCCCCTTCCTCCGTATATAAAGGTGGGAGGAGGAGAGGGCCGGCCAAGGGGAGAGGCGCGCCCAAGGGGGGGCAATCCTACTCCAAGTAGGTTTGCCCCCCCTTTCCTATTCCAAGTAGGAGAAGGGGGAAGGAGGAGGTGGAGAGAAGGAACGAGAAGGGGGGCCGCCGCCCCCTTCCCTTTCCCAATTCGGATTGGGGCAAGGGGGGCTGCGCGCCACCTTCTGGCCGCCCTCTTTCCTTTCCACTAAGGCCCATAAGGCCCATTAGCTTCCCGGGGGGGGGGGTCCGGTAACCCCCAGTACTCCGATATATATCCGATAACCCCTGGAACTATTCCGGTGTCTGAATATAGTCGTCCAATATATCAATCTTCATGTCTCGACCATTTCGAGAATCCTCGTCATGTCCGTGTTCACATCCGGGACTCTGAACAACCTTCGGTACATCAAAACACACAAACTCATAATATAACCATCATCTAACTTTAAGCGTGCGGACCCTACAGGTTCGAGAACTATGTAGACATGACCGAGACACGTCTCCGGTCAATAACCAATAGCGGAACCTGGATGCTCATATTGGCTCCCACATATTCTATGAAGATCTTTATCAGTCAAACCGCATAACAACATACGTTGTTCCCTTTGTCATTGGTATGTTACTTGCCCGAGATTCAATCGTAGGTATCTCAATACCAAGTTCAATCTCGTTACCGGCAAGTCTCTTTGCTCGTTCCGTAATACATCATCCCACAACTAACTCATTAGCTGCAATGCTTGCAAGGCTTATAGTGATGTGCATTACTGAGTGGGCCCAAAGATACCTCTCCAACAATCGGAGTGACAAATCCTAATCTCGAAATATGCCAACCCAACAAGTACCTTTGGAGACACCTGTAGAGCACCTTTATAATCACCCAATTATGTTTTGACGTTTGGTAGCACACAAAGTGTTCCTCCGGTAAATAGGAGTTTTATTATTTCATAGTCATAGGAACATGTATAAGTCATGAAGAAAGCAATGGCAACATACTAAACGATCAAGTGCTAAGCTAACGGAATGGGTCAAGTCAATCACACCATTCTCCTAATGATGTGATCCCGTTAATCAGATGACAACTCATCTCTATGGTTAGGAAACACAACCATCTTTGATTCAACGAGCTAGTCAAGTAGAGGCATACTAGTGACATTATATTTGTCTATGTATTCACACATGTACTAAGTTTCCGGTTAATACAATTCTAATAAGAATAATAAACATTTATCATGAAATAAGGAAATAAATAATAACTTTATTATTGCCTCTAGGGCATATTTCCTTCAAGGGTCAGTGCTCGAAAGATATTATCTTCTAGTGAAGTGTATTGTGATTGTAAAAACAATATTATGATATATATGAAGGCTATGTTTTTTTATACTTATTCCTAGAAAGTTTTTAGTGCCTTTGTGCAGCTTTATATATATATATATATATATATGTATATATATATATATATATATATATATATATATATATATATAATCTAAAATTTTACCAGTCGTCGGCTTCTGCCCCCTCGCGTATAACGCTGGGGTGTTCGGAAAAGCATTTGATCACTCTTGACCCAACGTCTTGGTCCATTAAGGAGGTGTCAATGCGGCGAACCAGGCAATCAGACTATGGGGCTTTAACAGTTTCACTTAACCATAGGAGTTTGACAATGGGTCCATGATATAGCCCCTAGTACGTACGCAGTTATCCGAATACGGCGCGTTTATATACCTGACCGGAAAGACGGTCCTTCATTAATACGGAAGGAACCGTGAAGATTCCGCTGAGTCATGGAGTGGTTGACTTGCTCTCACCATATCATGACAGTCAGTTTTTGGCTTTCTCTACTGAGGTGCTCATCCGGATGAACTAGGACAAAATCGCAGTAGTTCTCCCTTTACTACCCTGGCTGATAGATCGGAACGTAGGGTAGTAAGCACAGGAGCCGGGCAACTCAACTATTGACCAAAGACATGATTCGGAGCTGATGCATATAAGGCCAAACTCGCGATGCCAAACACTCCCTATAGGTGTTCGGACTTTTTCAACATATACCGGGTTGAATACAGCCCTTGGTAATGGACCCTGGTATCAAGGCACGTGTGGCAATCTGACATGGGGAAAGAACGCGGGTGATGAGGGAATAAAACTCCAAACACATTATGAACCACGCTGCTTCTATAATATCCACTTTAGGTACGACAAGATGTATACATGCAGATAGTGCCGATAGCTACCGTGGACATTTTACATGCCAGGAGAGCATAAAACAAAAAGAGATGAAAAGGTTTACACAGGGTCTTATTCTAAAAAGAAACCATAGTGCAGGGTCCTGCTGCATGTCTGCGCCGTTTTCTCCTTTGTGATGTGTCCTTGAAGGAGGGGGTGTGATGGTCAGCTGTTAAAAAAGAAAAGGCTTGTAAAAAAAGAATTGAGTGTGGCCATAGACAGAGCTGGCTCGTTTGATGAGCCTTGAAATATAATTTGTAGAGTCTGAATAGGGTCGAGCCACACTATGGACTATTTGTATGTAGTGTGCCCCCGGCGCCACCCAAGGGATTTTGAGGATATACTTGTGTATACGAGGCATGTATGATATCACCTTATTGGGCAGTTGATGGGGGCGTAACTTCTAATCAAGCTCGGATTTATTTGAGCTGCCGCACTGAGGTGTGCACCGGACACGTTTAGCTGTGTCCGTGGTCGTAACGACTGATGAGCTATTCGGCTTGAATAGGCCTTTTTGGGCTTCGGCTGCTAGAGCCGCCATGTACTCTTTTGTACAAAGAGAGCGCTCTGTGTTTCCAATGACCATGATGACGCCACACGGTCCAGGCATTCTGAGCTTTAGATAGGCATAATGCAGGACTGCATTGAAGCGGGTGAAGGCCGTTCTTCCAAGTAATGTATGATAGCCACTTCGGAATGGAGCTATGTCGAAGATTAGCTCTTCGCTTCGAAAGTTATCAGGAGAGCCGAATACGACCTCCAATGTTAAAGAGCCAATGCAGCGGGCCTCTACGCCCGGTATAACTCGTTTAAAGGTTGTGTTGCTTGGCTTGATTCTTGACAGGTCTATCCCCATCTTGCGGACAGTGCCCTGATATATCAAGTTGAGACTGCTGCCGCCGTCCATAAGACGCGGGTGAGGTGGTATTCGTCGATTATTGGATCGAGCACTAGGGCAACCGAGCCCCCGTGACGGATACTGGTTGGATGATCCCTGTGATCAAAGGCGATCGGACAGGCCGACCATGGGTTAAATTTGGGGGCAATGGGCTCAACGGCATAGACATCTCGGAGTGCGTGTTTGCGCTCCCTTTTTGGGATATGAGTGACATAGGTCATGTTCACTGTTTTGATCTCTGGTGGAAATTTCTTCTGTCCCCCCGTGTTCGGCTGGCGAGGTTCATCCTCGTCTTCGCTTTGAGATCCCTTCCCCTTGTGTTCGGCGTTGAGTTTTCCAGCCTACTTGAAGACCCAACAACCACGGTTGGTATGGTTCGCAGGTTTAACGGGAGTACCATGGATCTGACAATGCCTGTGTAAAATTTTGTCCAGGATGGATGGACTGTCTTTATTGCCTTTAAATGGCTTCTTCCATTGACTGGGTCTAGAGCCACTGAATCCGGCATTTACAGATGTATCCTCTGTGCTTACTTAGTTATTTCGACGCTTGTTTTTGTTGCGTCGTGGCTTTCCATTGCCATCCCTGACTTCAGATGTGCCAGGATCGCTGGTGCTGCTACGAGCTAACCAGCTGTCCTCACCCGCGCCAAACGGGTCATGAGTGTGGTTAAGGCTGCCATTGTCCTTGGTTTTTCCTGACCGAGGTGTCTGGCTAGCCATTCGTCCCAGACACTATGCTTGAAGGCCGCTAAGGCTTCGGCGTCCAGACAATCGATAATTTGGTTCTTCTTAGTAATAAACCGATTCCAAAGCTTACGGGCTGATTCTCCAGGTTGTTGGATTATGTGACTTAGATCATCTGCATCCGGGGGTCAGACATAGGTCCCTTCAAAATTGGCCCGAAAAGCATCCTCAAGTTCTTCCCAGCTTCCAATGGAATTTTCAGGGAGGCTTTTCAGCCAGTGCCGAGCTGGTCCTTTCAGTTTGAGGGGTAAGTATTTGATGGCGTGGAGATCATCTTCGCGAGCCACGTGGATGTGAAGAATAAAGTCTTCTATCCAGACTGTAGGGTTCATCATTCCATCATATGCCTCGATATTTACGGGTTTAAACCCTTCTGGAAATTCGTGATCCAGCACCTCGTCGGTAAAACACAGGGGGTGGGATGCACCCCTATATTTGGCTATGTCATGGCGTGAGTCTGACGATTGTGGTGTTCGGTGTCGGCCCCGGACTGGTATTTGATCGGCATATTTGGCCTGATAACCACAGTCCCGCGCGAGAGCGTGGTCCCTGGATCCGTAGATGGATCTGGCCTTGCCAGCCTTTTCTTTCAGGTCCTCACGTAGATCGTGCTTCTGGACCAGAGCCGCGGCCTCTCTTCCTTTATGGGGAGGGGGTGCGAGCTTGAGTGCGCCGTTGCTAACCGCTCTGTCTCGTCCATGAGATGGTCGGTCCGGCTTATTGGCGGTGTTGTTCTTCGGTGGTATGGGCACAATGGCCTCGTCGTTGAATTGGGGCAGCAGTTTACGTTTAGGATAGCCCTTTGGCTGGCGATTACAGCTATATTTCCCCTCAGCATCTAGCACTTCGTTCCATTTATCATTGAGCGTATCCTGTGCAGCCATAAGCTACTGCTTCTGCTTCTTCAGGCTCCTTGCAGTGGCGATGAGCCTCCGATGGAGGTGCTCTTGTTCTAAGGGTTCTTCTGGGATGACGAATTCATGGTCGCCCAAGCTGATCTCCTCTTTGGAGACGGGTTGATAATTGCTATCTTCAATGTCACTGTGGTCAGACAACAACTCTGGACTGTGCTCATCGTCCTCTCGCTTGTCTTGCTCCATCGTTGGATCGTCGGGGTCCTCGGCTTGGTCTGGATTATTATCGTCGTTAGTGACAATGTTGCTATTGTTTCCCTTGCCGGATTGAGGTTGGCGCTTCTAACACCGACGCTTGGGAGGTTCATTGACGGTTTTATCTTTTTTGCTCTTGGCCTCCTTCTCTTTAAGTGTATCCACCATGTATATATCATATGAGGACATAGCCGTCCACCGCCCGGTTACGGGTGGGTTTTGGTCTAGATTTTCTCCGGCTTCGAGGTCCATCCCTTCAAAGTCTTCAGAGGCATAGTGAAGTAGATCTGTTAAATCTTTGACGGTGGCTATTAAGTGGGCGGTGGGTGGGAAGCGGAATTTGTCCTCTGCTTCCACTTCAAGCCAGACATAATTCGGCTGAGAGTCTCCTGATAAGGAGAGGACTTTTAATGAGCTTAGCACATCGCCTAGAGGCGAGTGACAGAAGATGTCTGCGGAGGTGAACTCGATGATCGGCGCCTGATCAGTTTCGATGGGCGCGGATGTACGCGGTTCGGAACCTATGGCCGGAGACGACACTGAGATTTCGATGACACAGGCTCTGCTCAAGGTCAGATCTGTGTTGGGCTCCAACGCCGATGAGTCGGCGGCTTCCGTGGCGGGCTTAAGCTTCCCGTCCTCGGACGACGCGATCTACTCCGGACCTAGGGCCAGAACAGTTATAGGCGCAATATCTTGAGCACGGTCCGATGACATATTTAAGTCGTGTTCATTGTGGTGGCAGGGCTCGAATCCATCAAAGATCATGTCTCCGCGGATATTGGCCATGTAATTCAAGCTTCCAAACCTGACCTGATGGCCAGGGGTGTAGCTGTCGATCTGCTCTAGATGGCCACGCGAGTTGGCCCGTAGTGCGAAGCCGCCGAATACAAAGATCTGTCCGGGGAGAAAGATCTCCCCCTGGACTGCATTGTTGTAGATGATTGAGGGAGCCATCAAAACCTTTTTGGTGAAGATGCAGCGAAACTCTTAGTGAAAGCACCAATGTCGGTGTCAAAACCGGCGGATCTCGGGTAGGGGGTCCCGAACTGTGCGTCTAAGGTCAATGGTAATAGGAGACGGGGGACACGATGTTTACCCAGGTTTAGGACCTCTCTATGGAGGTAATACCCTACTTCCTGCTTGATTGATCTTGATGAATATGAGTATTATAAGTGTTTATGTACCACAAGATCGTAATGGCTAAACCCTAGAAGTCTAGCCTATATGATTATGATTGTTCTTGTCTCTACGGACTAAACCCTCCGGTTTATATAGACACCGGAGGGGGGCTAGGGTTACACAAAACCGGTTACAAAGAAAGGAATCCACATATCCGAATCACAAAGCTTGCCATCCACGCAAAGGAGAGTCCCATCCGTACACGGGAAAAAGTCTTCGGTCTTGTATCTTCATAGTCCAACAGTCCGGCGCATGTTAATAGTCCGGATGTCCGAGGACCCCTTAATCCAGGACTCCCTCAACGGGCATCACGCACCCCCAATCCACTCCAAAGTTTAGACCCGGACCCCCAATGCGGCTCACATCATGGATCAACAAGGGTCTGGACTGGGGGTCAACCGATGAGGTGTTAATGCTGGAAAAGAGCATCAAAAATATTATAGAAAAGAACACCAGCCTCACTGACGTGATTCAGGTGATGCTATTCCGCCGAACCCTTCCCTGTCAGCGCCGGCCTCCCCATATGTGGGAGTTCAATCCGGAGGGACCACGGACCCTGTAGAGATTCTTTGGCATGACACATGAAGATATCTGGAGGCTGCTTTTCAAGCCCTAGAAATCGTGGTCGGAGACGACCAACGACATCGGCCTCGACTGTGCACACCCAGCCTCCCCGGTAAGTTTTTTAGTCTACGAACATAACTTAGTTCAGAAATCAAAGGGGTATACTGAGACTTCCATCCTTTAATAAGGGCTGGACGAAGAAGGCGGAGCGGATCAAGTGGCCAGCTCCACTGCCCGAAAACCCAGCTAATCCTCTGCTGATGAGGATGCTGGTCCCGGTGCCGTACCAGGCGCCGGAGAAGAAGGCCAAGAAGAAGGGCAAGGAGGTCAAAGGTGGCCTCCACCGTAAGGGTACTCTGGACGCGGTGTCTGGAGATACCAAAGTTCTCTCCTCCCATGAGGGAGACAAAGACAAACAAGAGGAGGAGGAAGAGAACGAGTCTCCCCTTAAGGGGAGAAGGAAGAAAAGAGCGGCCTCCATAGACCCAGAAGCAGAGGCGTCCAAAAGGGGGAGGATATCCCTCTCGGACGACTCGGATTCAGATGCCGAAGTCATTCCCGAGCATCGCCAAAGGTCGAAGCCCTTGGCCGAATCGTAAGTATCCCAGGATGCCTTACATACGTCGGCATTATATATTGTATGTTTCAGTCCGGCCCGCGAGCTCCCCCAACTATCGTCTCCGGGGAACTCGCTGGAGCTGGGGATGGTGGAGAGCGAGACGCCCCCGCGGTCCTCTCTGCCAACCGCTATGGACGACATCGAGGTCTTGTCCCGAAGAGCCTCTCTAGGCCATGGAGAGGTGCGGGAGGCTGTCAAGACGGCGCCAAAGGGTAACACCTCGGCTGCCGGAGACATGGGGGGACCAACCTCCATGGAGACTGATGACGGGGGCCATGACCAATCCGGCCCCAGCCGAACACTATTCCGGAGACCCATACGGCTCCGAATCGGGCGAGTAACCCCATTTAAAGGAGGGGGCGTCGACTCCACCGGCGACCTCCATCAATTCGTAAGCGTCGGACACTTTGGCGGAAGCGCTTCTTCGTGCTTCCGTCATGGAGGAGCACCGTACCCTGATGGGTATGGTGGTTGAGAAGATTCAGTCCGCCAAAAGCGGGCTGAATGAAGCCTTTACCAGCCTATTAACACGCTTTGAGGAATGCAATGTAATTTTAATAAAGGAATATGCCTGTGTATAGATACTAGCCCCTGAGAGTTTGTCCGGCTTAGGCGAAGCCGGACAGAGGATCACATAGTGTTCAGATGAGGTGACATTTTATTCTATTGTGCAACATGCTTCCTTGCTGGCGGCGAGCGCCCAGGCCGCCGAAGTTTCCGAACTTACTCGGAAGCTGTGGCTGGACGATGAAGAAGTAATCCGCATCAACAAGCGGTTTTAGGAGACGCAAGGTATGTGTGCATTGAAGAGTTTGACCATTGATCTCCAATGGTATATCCGAAAATTGTACATGTGTTAGTTATTTTAAACTGACTAAAATGTTATAACTATACTCGTAGTTGGCACCGATGAGGTCGAGTTCCTCAAGAGTGCCCTTGCTGAAGTCCAGAAGGAGGCAGAGGAGAGCAAGGTGGCCACAGACAAAGCGGCCGAAAATTTAGAGGAGGAGCAAACCACCCGCCGACGACATGAGGCGCAGGTGGGAGAGGTCGAACAGGAGCTCAAGGACGCCATCACTAGATGCGAGTTCTTGGAGCAGAAGAGTTTAGAGCAGGCCTCCGAGCTCAACAAAGCCCGTGGGAGCCTGAAGGAAGCCCGGGTTGATGCCCAGGGCCCTTTCTAGGAGATTTAAGAGGCGAGGCGGATTGTGGCTGGTATGGCCTTTATCATGTAGAGTAGGTATGCTAGCAGAAGATATATTTTACTTACCCGAGTTCGGAGTTCTCCAAGTGCCTTTGCGGATCTTCCAAGGAGTATTGTGGACGCCACCGCATTCTTCTGAGCCGAAGAGGGGTAATCAACGGAGAAGTTGTTCTGGTCGCAGTATCTTGCACCAGAGCTACTAGTGACCCTGAGCGACCAGCTGAAGCAGTTGTTCGAGCTACATAGGGTGGCCGGCCTGGCCATGAAGGACGTAATAGTCCGTATGTGGCCGGCCGAAGCCGTACCTAGCAGCCACTTCGGACTCGTGAAGAGGCTGGTGGAGGCGCTTCCTCGGATCGACACCCTTAAGTAGTCGTCCTGTATTGAAGGTGCTCGGATGGCCTTCGCCCGCATCAAGGTGCAGTGGGCGAAGATGAAGGCCACCAAGATTGCCACGATAGGGTCACCTAAGGGCAAGGAGCACCCGCGGCCAGAGAGGTATTCCGATGAGGTCCTCGAGGGAGCTCGTATTGTAGAAGGCTAGTGCTCCAAGGACATCATATTTGAGTAGTTTTGTCTGGTTTGTACGAGTCATATAATGAACTCATGATGTAAAAAATGTTTATGCTTTTTATGAGTAGTTTATCCTCCTATTTTGGCCATTTATATGTCTGAAAGTTTACCAGTCGCCGGCTTCAGCCCCCACTTAAATATTACAGGGGTGTTCGGTAACGCATGACAACACTTAATCCAACGTCATGGTCTGATGTAGGAGGCATCTTGCGGAGTGAACTAGGCAATCAGACTATGCGGCTTTAGTACTTTCACTTAGCCATAAGAGTCCATTGGTGGCACTAAGTACTAGCCCCTCATTGCATGATCGGCAATACGGAGTGTGACGCCTTTGCAATGCGACTGGTTAAGAACCCATCCCCTCATATGACACGGCATAAATCGCGAACGATTCATAGTATAACACTTAATCACCTAATTGCTGACCTGCTCTCGCCTATCATGACAGTCAGTTTTCGGCTTTCTCTTCTGAGGTACTTAACCAGATGAACCATAAATACAATCACAGTAGTTCTCCCTTTACTACCTTAGCTGAACTTGCGGAACATAAGGTGGCAAACACAGGAGCCGGGCAACCCAACTATAGACCAAAGACATGATTCGGAGCTGATGCATATAATGCCATATCCGGGACGCTGAAGAGTTCCCTATAGGTGTTCGGACTTAAGAATTTTGCGGGGCCGAATACAACCCCTGGTATGAAGACCGTGTCAAGCCACGTATGCCAGCCGAACGTTAGGGGAGCGCAGATGACGAGGAAAAAATTTCCAAAAACCCAACCAAGAAGGAGATAATCATTTATGCCCTTTATATCTTTATTGATATGTCGGTGACAGGCAATGTCGTTCAAATTAGGGTCATATTACATGCCCAAAGAAAAAAAGGAAAGATTTTACATAACGGAAAGTCTAACATGGGGCCTAAAAATTATAGTTCAAAAAAGAAACTCCAATGATGCCCTGCCGCACGTCTGCGCCTTTTCTCCTTAGTAGTGAGTCCTTTGAGAGGAGTATCTAATGGTTCAAAACGCGCTAGCCTTAAAAGGATCTCCTGCGATAACCATCCTGCACGTAGGGCTCTCGATGAACCTGTGTTAAAATAAAAATGATATATGCGGTCCAATTATGGTCAACCCGCATAGTGGACCTATTCCGCAGTGTGCCTCCGGCGCCGCCCAAGGTATTTTTAGTGTGTAATTATGTACGCACGATACATAAGCTGCAACCTGGTAGGGCGGTCGGCGGAGGCCGAACTGCTAATCAATGTCCGGATCCATTGGTGTACCGCTATTATGTGTGGACCGGACTTGTTTGGATACGTCGTTGGCTTTATTGGCCGGTGAACTGTTCGGCTTGAGAAGGCCGCTATACACTTTGGCTCCAAGGGCCGTGGTGTGATCTTCAGTATAGAGTGAGTGCTCCATATTACCATTGACTGTAATAATGCCACGAGGTCCAGGCATTTTGAGCTTGAAGTAAGCATAATGTGGGACTGCATTAAAGCAGGCAAAAGCAGTTCGTCTGAGCAGTGCATGGTAGCCACTACGGAAAGGGACGATGTCGAAGATTAACTCTTCGCTGCAAAAGTTATCTGGGGAGCCGAATACTACCTCCAATGTGATTGAGCCCGTACAACGGGCCTCCACTCCTGGTATCACACCTTTAAAGGTAGTGTTAATAGGCTTGATTTGTGATGGGACGATCCCCATCTTTCGAACAGTATCTTGATAGATCAAGTTGAGACTGCTTCCTCCGTCCATAAGGACTCTAGTGAGGTTGTGTCCGTCAATGATTGGATCAAGAACCAGGGCGGCCGAACCCCCATGACGGATACTGGTTGGGTGGTCCTTGCAATCAAAAGTGATCGAACAGGTTGACCATGGATTAAACTCGGGAGCAACAACTTCTATGCCATAGAAGTCCCGTAATGTGCATTTGCACTCCCTTTTGGGGATATGGGTGACATATATCATGTTCACTGTCTTCACCTTGGGGGGAAATTGCTTCGGACCCATGGTCTTCGGCTGACAGGGCTCGTCATCGTTTTCGCTTGGAGGCCCTTTTCCCTTGTGTTTGGTATGTAACTTACCGGCCTGTTTGAAAACCCAACAGTTCATGTTGGTGCAATTTGCAGGCTTATCGGATGTGCCATGAATCTAACAAGGCCTCTCAAGGATTTTATCTAAGCTAGATGGCCGGTCTTTGTTGCCTTTGAAAAGTTTCTTCCGCTGACCGGACTTAGGACCGCTGAATCCGGCATTGACTGTCGTATCGTCTGCGTCATCGTTGTTGTTGTTCCGATGTTTGTTTTTATTTCGGCGAGGTTTACCATTGCCGCCCCGCACTTCGGAGGTGCAGGGATCGCATGAGTTGTTGCTTCTACGAGCCAACCAGCTGTCTTCGCCCGCACAGAAGCAGGTCATGAGTGTCGTTAAGCCTGCCATGTTCTTCGGCTTTTCTTGCCCAAGGTGTCGGGTGATCCATTCGTCGCGGACGCTGTGCTTAAAGGCCGCTAAGGCTTCGGCGTCTGGATAGTCTACGATCTGGTTCTTTTTATTTAAGAACCGACTCCAAAGCTTGCAAGCTGATATGCCTTACTGCTGAATTATGTGACTCAAGTCATCAGCATCCGGTGGTCGGACATAAGTGCCCTGAAAGTTAGCCCTAAAAGCATCTTCCAAGTCTTCCCAGGTTCCAATGGAGTTTTCTGAGAGGCTGTTTAGCCAGTGTCGTGCTGGTCCTTTTAGCTTTAGAGGAAGATATTTAATGGCATGGAAATCATCTCCTCAAGCCATATGAATCTGGAGAAGGAAGTCTACGATCCAGACGGTTGGATCCATCGTTCCGTCGTATTGTTCGATGTTTACAGGTTTAAACCCTTCCGGAATTGATGCTCCATGACCTCATCGGTGAAGCATAGGGGGGGTGCGGCCCCTCTATATCGCGAAATGTCACGGCGGAGATCGGCTGACATCTGAGTTCGGTTCTGATCCCGAACATTGTAACGGTCGTCACACCGGGCTTCATAGCCGTTGTCTCACGCCGGGGCACGGGCCCTTGATCCGTAGATTGATCTAGTCTGACCAGCTTTATTGGCTAGGTCGCATTACAAGTCAAACCACTACAAAAAAAAGACACATCCGTGACATTTTGGGCCGAACGAAATTTTTTCTGTCATACATATGACACTTCTATGACGATAATTGTGAAAAAACCCGGTATCATCATAGATGTGGTTGGTTCCTACTTCTATGACAAAAAATCATGACAGAAAATGGGCCTTTTGTCCTGGGCGGGCCGGAGACGCAGCTGCATGACATTCTGTGGGCCATCCATGACGGAAAAAACCGTGGTAGAAGCGAGGGCGAGGAATATTTCGTGGAATTCCCGGTTACGGTGGGTGGTCCGGGGCCGAGCGATGCGCGTTTCTCTCGTACACGTACGCGCGTGTGTGCGAGGCGTTGGCTCTAACTGAACCCGAGTGAGGCGTTGGGCTCTAACTGAACCCGAGCGATTGCACTGCAGGCTACGCGTTACTGAACCCGAGCGATCGATCGATGGCTGCTAACTGAACCCGATCGAGCGATTCCTTCGCTACTGCTGCTAACTGAAGCCAATCGATGCTGCCTCTCTGGATGAACAGTGAGCGTTGCG
>NC_041385.1:741534067-741542785 GCF_002162155.2 Triticum dicoccoides | reverse complement strand
GGGTGGATGAACAGTGAGCGGTGGGAGTGGATGAACAGGACCCGTGGCGTTGCCTCTGGATGAACAGGACCCCGATCAATCGAGCCGGTTGGAGCTGGATGAACAGGACCCCGTGGAGGGATGGATGAACAGGGCGACCCCGTGGAGGGCTGGATGAACAGTAGACGGTGGAGGGGTGGATGAACAGTAGCCCGTGGAGGGGTGGTTGAACAGGAGCCCATGGAGAGGGGTGGTTGAACAGTAGCCGGTGGAGTAGCGCGCGGTGGAGGCTGTATGAACAGGAGCCCGTGGATGAACAGTCATAGGTGGAGGCTGGAGGAGGTCAATGGTGGATGAACAGTAGCCCGTGGAGGCGAGAGGAGGTCAACGGTGGAGATGAACAGTATCCCGTGGAGTCCCGTTTTGCAGTATGCCACACCCCTCCCGATGAACAGGACCCCCGTTTCGACCGTTGCGCTCCAACACAAGTCCATTTCATCCGTTTTGCGGTACACCACACCCCTCCTGATCAACAGGACCCACGTTTCGACCGTAGGAGGTCCGTTTTCTCTATTTTGCGGTACGCTAGAACCCTCCCGATGAACAGGATCCCGTTTCGAATGTGGCCGGTCGAACACAAGGCCGTTTCCTCCGTTCTGCGGTACGCCAGGCCTTGTTTCCATCGCCTGTTCCATCCAAGCCCTCCCTACGAACACGACGATGCATTCCGTTCTGACCCAGCCGGTTGGCTCCCCATGAACACGACAACGACGCTATTTCTCTGTTCCGACCTAGCCATGTACACGAGCCCTGACCGTACGTATATATGCGCGAGTAGGCGTTCGAGACCCCGTCCGTATGTACACATACGTGGCCGTATTTTCTTTCTTGCACCCTGGCCGCTGTACATACGTGTACATGCTACGTGCGCGCCTCTACTATGACACGTGCGCGCCTCTACTACGATACGTGCGCACCTCTACATCCACCAGTATGTACGTACACATTAGCGACCAGAATGACAATGTTACGTACGCTTCGACCAGGTGGGTCCCGACTGTCAGGCACTTCCTTGCGTGCGAAGATGTAGCTGGTGGGTCCCAGCAGCCAAGGGGGGAAATCCTTTTTTTCGAACACACTTCCTTGCGCGCGAAGATGTAGCTGGTGGGTCCCAGCAGTCAGGGGGCGAATCTTTTTTTATGCCCAGACGCACTTCCTTGCGTGCGAAGATGTAGCTGGTGGGTCCCAGCAGTCAGGGGGGCGAATCGTTTTTTTCCCGGACGCACTTCCTTGCGTGCGAAGATGTAGCTCGTGGGTCGCAGCAGTCAGGGGGAAACATTTTTTTTCGCAAAATACAATGGACCGTCCAGTGGGTCCCAGCTGTCAGGTGGAGGAATCAATATTTTCCGCGTAATAAGGAGGCAGTTCCTTGCTGCGGCCGTGGATCCAGCTGTCAGCCTCTCCACGTACAGTCCACGTCCGATGGAAGTCATTCCTTGACCACGTTGACCAGGCCGTGGCGAGAGCACCACGACGGTGGACGGTGGCGAGGCCTAGGAAGGGGACGACACGAAGCCGGGGAAGACGCGACAGTGGAAGCCCGCACGGAGAGGAGTACGAGGGTTCACTGGTTCGGCTGCAGTGTGAGGCTGCCGTCGCCGCAGGGCCTGGCCAGCGGTGGGAATAGTAGGGGCGGTGAGGCCTTCGTGCTAGCACAGCCAGCCATGGGAGGCAGGAGCATGCGACACGACCGGCGCTGCTTTGGGCAGCTGGAGCAAGAAGACCAGAGGTTGAAGAAGCACTACGGCCATTGGATGGACATTTTACGGTCACTGGAGCTAGAATCGTTCATATTGAAGAAGCAGCACGGCCGTTGGATTAACATCCAACGGTCACTACTGCTAGAATCATTTGTGGACTAAGTTGACAAAGCCAAAGTACACGTCAACCTAGTAGACCCACAAGTCAGCCTCCAAATCTGTCCCAAACAGCATACAGCCCGAAATTTCTAGCCAGATTCAAATTGATTTTAAATCTAAATATACCTTAATTTAAATTCAATGAAATTTTACCCGCACAAAAACAATGAAATTTAAAATATCAAAATCCGAAAGAAAACAGTATTTTGGAACTAACTGCCTGTTTGCTGTATTTTTTCATTTTATAGCCCATTTATTATTACTTATAGCCCATTTCTTATTACTTATAGTCCATTTCTTATTACTTACAACCCATTTTCTGGGCAAAATGCATCCCTCCTTGTCTTGAAATATTTCTGGCTCAGTAGGGCGTAGAAAAGCAAGTAGGCCTACGTTGGTTATTCTACAAAAAACAAAATAGCTGGCTATCCATTTTTCAGAATTGAAAAAAACAAACTGGGCTGGTCATGTGCTAAACATATGAAACAAAAGCCTGGGCTAGACGGGCCACAGGTCCCGCACAACCCAGTTGAAACCCTTCTCCGTCCCGAAAAAACAAAATTACTGCGTACGCTGCTGGGTCCCTACTGTCATCCTCACCATGTACAGTCATCTCCTTATTCCTCTCGGTTGTTGACCAAGTTGACAACACTGGAGGGCGGCAGCGCGGCAAACGAACCAAGGCGGAGGACGATGGTGAGGCCTCGGACGGGAACGAACATGAGCCGGGGAAGATCACAGCCAACCGTGGGAGGCGGGAGCAGGCGGTCCCGCCGGCGCTGGTTTGGCTTTGGCGGCTCGAGGAAGAAGATACTGAAGAAACGCGACAGACGTTGAATGTCAATCCAACGGTCAAGGTTGGCACAATCGTTTGCTGACTAAGCGGACACCAAGTAGCATACTTTTTTTATATATAGGAAGAAAACTATGAGGAAAATGCGTTCGTCTGCCGTCCTCCTCACAGGGAACGTTCGCCACATAAGTGACTAGCACCCTTAGTTTTCAACCGAGAGGTCTTGGGTTCATGTCCTAGGAACTCTCAATTTTGTCCTCCTTCCTTCCTCGCAAAAAAAGGGGAAAGAAAGTCAAAGACTTGGGAAGGCGTACAGAACAAGCTAGTGTACCAGTAAAGAGACGTTGCCGAGTTTTAGAAAAAAGAGAGACGTGCTCCTGTAGCTGGTTCGAATCCAAACCTAGACTATGACTATATATGGTGCTATGCTACTCTGCAAGTAATGAAACTGACATATCCAACGTTCGCTTCTCCTCTTCTCTACTTACTCTGCCTAGCATCAAAAGCTCTGGCCGCAGCAACCATGTCTGCTGGCTGCTCGTCCACCTGCTCTTTAGCAGGCAACAACCAGATATGCGCCAGGTCACCACCTGTACCATCGCCTGTGGGTCTCATCACACCCCCGCCGGCACGCGCACCGCAGCCGATTGCTCATCGCAACCCGCTGCCGCTGGTGTGGTGCCACTGCTGCAAATCACGCAGAGTCATCCGTCGCGTCTCAACCACAATCCTCAATCCTGGCCAAGTCTTCTACAAATGCATGAATCATGGGGTAATAATATGTTTATGTGTTCTTCTACTGCTTTCAGTTGCTGATTTTTTTAATAGTTTGGTTGATGATCTTCGAATTTGATTCGTGCAGAAAAGCGAAGATTCGTGTGATTTGTATTTCTGGGAAGTTGCTGATGTGGGGGAATGCAACTATGCTGATTATTTGGTTAGCCGAGGAATCCCAATACCAGCAGGTTGGGGTGTTGGACAAGTAACTAAAGGAATGACAGAAGAGGAAGATGCAGAGCAGAAGGTTAAAGATGCAGTTCCTCTGATCATGGCCAAGCAACAGCTGCTGAACGGCCTTGACAGCAATTAGGAGATGAAAGAGCTTGTGAAGATAATGGGCAAAATTGATGTGCTCTGTAGGATGATTGTCTCTTTATTTGGAGTGTATATAGCACTCGTGATGTATTTAGTGGCTACGACATGAGCACTTTCTGAAACTAGTAATGAATGAAACCTGTGTAGCAGGCTGCGCGTAGTGTTGTGAACATCTAATGATTTCTATTAATGGAAATCAGGGGGTATCCCCTTTTGCTCATAAATAAATAAATAGCAGAGGCCCTGTTTGGTCAGCTTTGTTCTCATTCGAAGACGTCGAGCAAATTGCAGTCCAACAGCAAACTATGTCATCACATTCAAGTTTCACAGCCAAATATGAGTACAACTAAACAACAATGTCATCATGTTTTAGTTGTCATACAATCACCAAACACAAATCAGCACACATAACAAGTGATGTTCTCACAGCAAAATACTAAACAACATGTTCATCAGGTTTCAGTTGTCATAGCAAACACAATTTCACATAGTAGATAAAAAATGTCTTCTGACAGGAAAATACAACAAAAGCAATGTAATCATCATCCGCAGCAGCAGCGTCAACATCTTCGCCATGTGTATCAGTCTGTATCGTAATTCCCCATGGTGTCATCTTCTTCTTCGTCCTCAACGTCCTCGAACATTGGCTTCTTCTTGATCAACTCTTGTATGTCCACAGCACGACATGCAATCTTTTCGCCGGTGTCATTGACGTGATGGTTCTCAAAGATATTAGGAACATCTGTGTTATCTTGTACATCAGGGGCAGTGTAAGCATCATCTTGTTGTGCAACTTCATTAAACGAATTCCTCTACTCAAACCTTTGCAATACTCTCCAGTCATCGCTACGTGCAAATGTGTATTCCAAGAAAAATATTTGTTTTGCTTGATTTGCCAAAATAAAAGGCTCGTTGGTCTAGTACGCCGCCTTGACATTGATGGATTTGAAATAATCATCAGCGCTGGGTTTTGTGATCCTGGAAAACAGGTTATACCAATGACAGCACAACAGAACCACACACCGATGATCCTCGAAACTGGAGATATACTGCAAGTGAACAATGTCTGTTATGTTAGCATACATTTCAGTTGTCTCTTTGTCATACGTATTCGTGCTCATGATGGCACTGTTTTGTTTCTTCCTGCCTTCGTCTCGTGCAAGGGTGTTGTAGCGCACATCTCCAACAATGCAAGATTCATTATGTCTTACCCGAGTATCAGGACCCATTGCTAGTGAGTAAAGGGCATCATCAACTGCCTTCCCATCCTCCCACATCTTCTTAACCTATGGTTAGAAAATAGACAAGCTGATCATCTTATGTACTCAATATATTAAAAAAACTAACAGTGCACTCCAAAATCTTACATGGTTCTTGAACCATTTCGCAAATCCTGCCATAACCAGTTTGTCAATGTTTCTTGGATTTTGCGGCAGTAACTCCTCTTTGTAGATGCTGCCCAACATAGTGATCGCGTCAAACATCTAAATATATAAGAATGTGCTGCAAGTTTAGTAGATTATGATGTATAAGCTGCTGTACTGCACTTACTTGATATAAGGTAGTATCTCAGGACAGTTATTCAATACATACCAAACCATTTTGTCCAAATCTTTAGGTTTGTCATCTTGTCGACTCTTCCCTGTAACTCGAACAGAATAATTGAAAACATTGAGCCCGGGATTGACTTCACCCACCTCTTTGCATAGCTGATCAGCTGTTTCAATGTATTTTGAGTAGAATGTCAACGCTTCTGTAGCAATGTAGGCCTCTGCAATGGAACCCACGGGTCTTGATCTGTTCCTAACATAGCCCTTGAAAGTGCCTAGCTGCCTTTCAATAGGGTACATCCAGCCATACTGTACTGGACCTCTAAGTAGTTCCTCATCAGGTAGATGAACAGCCAAATGCACCATCACATCAAAGAAGGCTGGAGGATATATCCTCTCAAGGTCGCATAGGATAGTTGGTATCTTGTTTATAAGACGCTCCAAAGCATTTATCCTGATATTTCTACTGCAGAGTTCCCTGAAGAATTGTCCCAACTCTGCAACTGCTCTGTATAAGTCAGGGCGGTCCAATCCTCTAAGGATAACAGGTAAAACCCTTTGAAGTAGGACGTGGCAGTCATGAGTTTTCAACCCTTGTACCTTGTTTCCATCTGCACTGATTCTCCTTTCAGGGTTGGAAGCAAATCCATGTGGGAATCTCACACATGACAGGATCTCGCAGAATTCTTTTCTTTTTACCTTGTCCAAGACGTACATAGGTGGTGCCATATCCCGTGGTTTACCTTCATCTTGCACCTGCAAATCCTTTCTGATACCCAGGTGTGTCAAATCAATCCTAGATTTTAAGGTATCTTTCGTCTTGCCTTCAATATTAAGAAGTGTGCCGATAATGTTGTCACATATATTTTTCTCGATGTGCATCACATCAAGATTATGCCACAGATCCAAATCTTTCCAATACTCCAAGTCCCACAAAGTGGACCTGTGGGTAAACAATAATCTCTCTTCTGCCCTGCCATGCTTCCTTTTCCCGCTACCATTACCAGGATGGTTTCCTGGTGTAATATGCTTGACCTTCTCTAATTCCACTTGCAACTCATCGGCGGTGAGCCTCTTTGGCGCATCACGGTTTTCATGCTTTGCATTGAACACATGTCTTCGGTATTTTCTAGGATGCGGCTTGTCCTTGGCAAGGAAACAGCGGTGTCCAATGTAACAGAGCTTGCTAAGTATTGCGTATGATAGCGGATTCCTGTCACAGCGAACACATGCATTGTAACCATGTGTCGTTCGCCCTGACATAGTGCCCAAAGCCGGATAATCATGGATGCACCAAATTATAATAGCACGCAGAAAGAAATCAGCTGGTGGGCTGCTATATAGGTCTCGAGTGAGAACACCCTTCCATAGCTGTTGAAGTTTCTCCACAAGAGGCTCCATGAACAAATCAAAATCCTTTTCAGGACTTTTTGGACCTGGGATGAGCAAGGCCATCATGTAGTTTGATTCTTTGGTGCAGACATTTGGAGGCATGTTGTAAGGGATAACAAGCACTGGACACATGCTATATGTGGCGCTCTGGTGGCCAAATGGGTTAAATCCATCTGAAGCTAAGCCAAGTCAAATGTTTCTCGGGTCAGCAGCAAACATTTTGTGTTTATCACTGAAGCTTTTCCACTCACTACCATGAGATGGATGCCTCATTACATTCTGATCTCTGTACTCCTGGTTCCTAGAATGCCACAGTACATCCTCTCTTTTTTCAGCATCATGAAACAACCTCTGCAATCTTGGTGTAATTGAAAATGTCTCAGAACATTATGAGGAATCCGCTTCACAGCATCACAATCTTTCCATCTTGATAATTTGCATTTCGGGCATTCACTTAAGTTGGCATAATCCTTCCGGAATAGAACACAATTATTCTTGCAAACATGGATCATGTCATATCCAATTCCAACTGCACAAAGGAAATTCTTCATTTTTCTGTAGGTGTGTGGCAGCTCAGATGCATCTAGGAAAGATTTGCGAAAAGCAGCCAACATCGCATCAAATGATTTGTTGGTCATCCGCTCAGATGTCTTCACCTGAAGAAAGGTGACCATAGCTGAGAATACTGACAGCTTATTTCCTTGGGTGACATCAAAGTTGCATTGTTCCAACATGCGGGCCCACCGTTTTTCTTCTGCAGGTGAAAGTTCACGGAATGCACGAGCATTTCATAGCATTGTTTCAATGTTGGTCAAACTCACTGGCTCCGCCAGCACCACCTCCTCCTCCTCTTCCACCTGAGCATCACGCGGATCAAGATGGTGATCTGTTTCTTCCACGTAGTCAATAACATTGACGTTCACAACTTCACCATGATGAACCCACCTAGTATATGTAACCGACATCCCATACAAGTGTAGATGATTTTGCACAGTTGACTGGGGTCTTGTAACTGAATTTATACAATTGCTACACGGGCAGATCACATCTGATTTCGGACCACCGTACTCAGCTCTGATAAAGTTCATGAAGTTTTCAACCCCCTCGACATATGCAGCGGAGAATCTTTGAGCAGAAGTTATCCAAGTCTTGTCCATCTGTTAGACATACAAATTAGTTCTTCTACTAGATATTACAGGAAAAACATATATGCTTTTTTATGAAGTCCAGAAAAAAAATACCTAGGTCGATGTCTAAAGCTATGGCAAGATATTTGGACGAGCAGATCTAAGTAACGAAATATATGTAAAGCTAATTCAGCAAACACATTTGAGTGCTAAATTATGGCAGGCTGTTTCAGCAGTCAATGAGGCCGAGCACACAGCCATCAAACTATCGAAGGCCATCGCAGCAACAAAGATCGAGTATAAAACGGTGTAGAGCTATTTCACCTAACAGATTGGCTACTAGACCATGGCAATCTACGTCACAAAAAATATATGGCAGGATATTTTAGCAACTAATCGGCCTTGGCATGCCATCTCAGCTAAGCAGATTGAGTGCAGAACAGTGCAAGGAAGCTATTTAAGCAGAGCATATTGACAGTAAACTACTTCGGCAAACAGTGAGATTAATAGCGTCTATCAGCTAACATTCAGCGCTACACCAACATGAACGGGGCCTTAGTCTAGAATGCGTGTACCGTGGGAGAAGCTGACCGCCGTGCGTCTCCACACGAACGTCGCCAGTGGTGTCGGCGCTAACCGCCGTGCCTCCATAAGAACGTAGCCAGAGGTGGCGGCCTGGCTAGAGGACGACAGTCTACGAGAGCGTATTGTGGGAGCGAGAGGATCGCCGTGCGTCCCCTCGACGAACCGCGGTGCCGACGTATCGGCACGGCGGGGAGGGCGGCTTTGGCGGCGCGAATGGAGTGGAGGGGGACGAGGGGGAGGGGGTTTGGGGAATACTATTGGCTAGTTGGCTGAAGGGC
>NC_041385.1:741467712-741533451 GCF_002162155.2 Triticum dicoccoides | reverse complement strand
TGAAGGGCGGTTGAATCAGATTTGGGGGGAATTTTTGTGTGTGGGGGGGGGGGATTTTTCGCACGGTGGGCGGGGGGAGTTTGGCGCATGGTCAGTTTCTCCAAGTGCAGTCCCACGTGTCAGTGAAGAGGCAAGCCAAAGCGCGTTCCGTTTGCGTGAGCTATGTGCAGGACCGAACGTGTGTGGGGTGCAATGCGACCGCGACAGGAGTGCTGTGAGTGTACCACCTTTTTTCCTTTTAAACTAGGTGCTTCGCCCCCTCAAAAAAATTGTTGCTTCACGCGATCCATCGATACTACTACTAGTAATCCGGTAATCCCGACTAAAACGGCTCGGCCGGGTATTTTCCCGCGCGATATGCTGGGACGTTGGCTTAGTTGGGTTTTTTAGGACGAGTAATGCTACACCTACGTAATCCCAGTTACGTAATTAATGTAATGTGAAACGTGTGAGATGTTGATTGTAGATTGGGGGGAGGGAGGGGCCCACCACCATGAAAATCAGGGGAGGAGAGTGAGAGGCAATTTATGTTAACCCTTTTGTAGGTTCCCGTAGATGTAGAAAGATGTGAGATGCGTGAATGTGTAGTGGACGTACTATTGGAGTGCCTAAGATAATTTGTGTATGTATTGACCCAATGTGTTTATTTTACTTCGCATGTTAGATTTGTCTTGGTTCAATAAAAAGCAGAGTTGGTGATGATGGTGTGCCTGTCATCCTGCAATATAGGCAGTCCGATCTATATCTAACGAATAGGAAGGAAACTATGACAATTTATGCGCACTCCTCTCCACATTTGAAGATAAGGCTTTCCCTCGTTCATCCTTTTCTCCCACAAGATCTTGATCTTCCATGCAACGCACGGGCATCTTGCTAGTACTCCTACAATATGTATATTATTGTGAAAGTTCATATACACTGGTCGAGATTAATGCAAACACGGCAGATTTTCATTACATTTTGAACTTTTATATGACAGAAAAATAAAAGAAACCCGACCCTAGACCTATTATACGGCGGCAACCGACGTCCTCCATCTGCGATCTCTATGTACGGGGGTGGGGTTCAAGACCCGTGAAGTGAAGGTGTGGTCTCCAGCAAGGAAAAGTAGAACACGGGAGACGGACCGGCCAGTTGGCACACCATGCCCTGCCGCCTCCCATGCCCTACTCATCCTCGGAGAAGTCCCCGACCTCGGCGGTGCCGGACGTTGGACGGCGGCAAGTATGACGCGTGGCTGACGATGCTCCCGTCGTCAGCCGCCAGCGTGGCCACCGCTTGTGTGGTCGCGTCTGCGTTCGGCTATGCCGCTATTGCGTCGCGAGAGGCGACTTGAGCGAGGGCGGTGACCTCAAGCTTCATCCCCGAAGACAAGCTCTCCCGCAGAGCGTTCGCGCTTGCGGTCATGGCGGATGTGGTGCCAGGTAGGAGGATGATGCGCTATGGTGTGGAGGTTAGCTGGGCGTTGCCGCTTTAAGTAGCGCATTCCGGTGAGGCCAAGCGTCCGGGTGCGTCATTAAGTCACCGGAGTTGGTTCCTCGGGTACCGAGCCTCTTAACGACGACATACGAATGGACGGCATGAATACGGGCAGCTGGCGCTAGCTGGGAACACACCGCGCGACAACGTGAGGGACGAGGGTTTTGGTGTGCTAGGGTAGTCAGCTGCGGTCGTGGCAACGTTGGAGATGCCCTTTGCCCAGATGCGATCCCTGCATGTCATTGAAAAAGCAAGACGACCCGGCATGGTCTCAGGTCCAAAGGATGCAATTGGCCGCGCTACACCACTCCGCGGACGCGTCGCGGCGCCCCGTGCATCCTCGACGAGCCGGGTGTTGGGGTGTGTCTGGATTGTGGCCAAAGTGCACCTTACCAAAATTTTGGTCATGACCCAAAGATTGGTCTTTGTTTGGATGGTTTGCATTTTTTTGGCATGCCAATGAACTCTTGCCAACTCTAGTTCATTTTTCTTGCCAATGTCGGCCAAATCATGGGCAACCAATACATCAACCAAAATTTTGGTCATGACCCAAAGATTGGTCTTTGTTTGGATGGTTGCCATTTTATTGCCATGCCAATGAACTCTAGCCAACTCTAGTTCATTTTCTTGCCAATGTCGGCCAAATCATGGGCAACCAATACCTCAACCAAAATTTTGGCTACCCAATGCTTTGATGGGGCAACCTTGGGCACAAACAAAACATACTGTTGGTCGTGCCACAACACTAACGCCACCCTCGGCACACTGAAATCGAACATGTCTAGCGACAATATGAGCGTGTCGCTCACCGCGGTTGTCGTGTCCAGAGGCGGTGATGGAGCTGCGCCCCGTTGTTGGCCCCAACGACCCACATGAATGGTTGTCGGCAGTGGGGAGGTCGTGGGCCAGCTCCTCCATTGGACTAGTCTGTGCTACGTCGTCCCGACAATTGTGCCCCACATGTCGGTTTCCCTGTTTTCCCGGTCATATTCGAGCGTCAGTGCTCCGCGATGCGCATTAGGCCTTTCAGTATGTAGGCCAAGCGAGACAACTTATTGTTTATTTGAGCCGTTCAAGTATAATCATGTAGCGTTTGCTTATTTATCATTCCTCTCCAACCCTCTTCTCCATCGATCATGTCGCCCTCCAGTCGAGTCCATCCTCGCGCATGCCTCATTTGAACATTCCGCCGAGTATCATTCACATGTACCCACCGTAGTCCTCTTTCAATGGATCTCTGGACCCCGAGATGAAATTGAGAGGGAACGAGTGGGGGCACGTGATACCTAAGGCGGATTCAAAATTTTGAACCGGCGATCATAGCTTCCGCAAATCATATATAAAGGGTATTCAATGTTCGTTTCGTTTTTGAACATACAATATACTCCCTCCTATCCTTTCTAGTTTACATATAGGTCTCTACTTTGATCAAGAAGGTATCAACATTCAACAACGCCCAATCAATATTGTTAGATTCGCATGTACTCCTAGATTTGTACTCGAGATGGTTTCCAATTTGACTATTGACAAGATTAATAGTACATGAGATGTATAATGTGAAAATTATATCATTGGAAACTCCTTTCACATACAAATTTGGCTGTATGCTTTGTGTAAGTTGCATGTCATATATTATTACTCTAACATTAGGTCAAAGTTAGCCTCGAAAAATGCATTAGGCCCTGTATAGTAAATGGAAGGAGGGAGTAGTAGTGGAAGTGGATCCTCTCACGTAGGTATCCCTGCCTTACCCTCCCTTTCGGTCACTTACTGGCGGACCCCATGCTTGCTAGGCCCCGCATGTCAGTTACCCAATGGGTTCGGCCACGTCAGGGGATCCTCATCCGTAGTATACTCCCTCTGTTTTTATTTACTCCTGAAAGTGCTAGTTATCAACTAGAGGGGGGGTGAATAGGCGATTTTTATGAAAGTCTTCAAAACATGGAAGTTTCAAAGACAAACAATAGAAATAACCTAATTGATATGCAGCGGAAGATAAACTACAACAAGCAAGCCATAGTCAAGTATGCAATAGCGTTATTGTACGAAGACTAATAGCAGCTAGGTAGTAGGATCAGGATGGAAGATAGTATGAAGCCAATCAACAATAGTAGTCAAGCAATGAAGTCAATCAGATAAGACAAATAAGCAATGACTTCACGAAGACAAACTCAAAGTAAAGGAGGGAAGAGATAGAACCAGTCACTTGTTGAAGACACAGGATTTGTTGGACCAGTTCCAGTTGCTGTGACAACTGTACGTCCGGTTAGGGAGGCTGAGATTCAACTCAGAAGACCGTGTCTTCACCTTATTCCCCTTGAGTTAAGGCCACCCAGTCCTCGCCCAATCACTCTGGTAAGTCTTCAAGGTAGACTTCCAAACCTTCACAGACTCCGTTCACCCGGCAATCCACAATGACTCTTGGATGCTCAGAACGAGACGCCTAACCGGCTGGAGGATACACAGTCCTCAAGTGTACTAAGTCTTCAGGTCACACAGACAAAAATACTTCAGTGATGCCTAACACTCTTTGGCTCTGGGTGTTTGGGCTTTGTCCTCGCAAGGATTTCTCTCTCTCAAATGCTTCGAGGTGGGTTGCTCTCAAATGACAAAAGTCGTATATTAACTCTGAGCAGCCACCAATTTATGGTGTAGGGGGTGGGCTATTTATAGCCACTAGGCAACCCGACCTGATTTGTCCGAAATGACCCTGGGTCACTAAGGAACTGACACGTGTTCCAACGGTCAGATTTCAAACACACACGGCAACTTTACTTGGGCTACAAGCAAAGCTGACTCATCCAACTCTGGATAAGGTTTGCTCTCATTGTCTTCGCTTGAAGACATAGGATTTGGGTTGAGCATCACTTCAGTGACTCTGACTTAGTTCACTTGGACCCCACTTAAAAGTACGGTGGTTCCTTTGACTCAACAAAGAAGAAAAGGAAACAACGAAACCACACAGTCTTCGTGCTCCATAGTCTTCACACAATGTCTTCTCATGTCATAGTCTTCAATATGAATATCTTCTCATACCACCATTGTCGTCAATGTCTTCATACATTTTTAGGGGTCATCTCCGATAGGTAAACCGAATCAATGAGGGACACTACCTGCATTATCCTGCAATTCTCACAAACGCATTAGTCCCTCAACCAACTTTGTCGTCAATACTCCAAAACCAACTAGGGGTAGCACTAGATGCACTTACAACTCCGCATAAAACGGAGGGAGTGGTAGTATAATAAATGACGCGGGCGGGGGAGGGGGACGGACATCGGTTTGCTCTCAACTGCGGTCCCACAAGCGAGCGAAAACACAAGATGAAGTGAGTTCCTTTCGGTGAGCGACGTGGAGGGTCCAGCATGCCGGGCTGCAACACGAACGCGACAAGAGCGATGTACAGTCAAAACCAATTGACTGGTTGTCACTGGAGCCACTATTCACACTAGAACCTTCGCTACTCGGCCTACGCCAGCCACTGCCCTAAAACCACACCAAATCTCCAGCCCATTCCCCCACCTTTCGATCCCCTAGCCCACATCAAGCGTCCCCTAGTTCGCCGGAAAGCCATGGTGTGCCGCAAGATCACTTACTACAAGATGCTGACACCGGAGCGCCACGCAGAAATCGCGGCGGCGGTCGGCGCCACAGACCTCCGTTCCTAAGCACGCTTTGCGGCGGGCCAATCCCCGAGTTCTCTGGAGCCAAGCTACAAGGAGTAGGAAGCCGATCCAATGTTCATGGCGGAGGTCATGACGCAGAAGGCCCCCGATTGGTATGAGACGATGGACGTTGACTTCGTGCCGGCGTCCGAGTCCCCCATGGTGCAGGCGGACTAGCGGTTCAACATGGCGATACTAAAGGAGGAACGGGAGGCAGAGGCTCAACTCGACGTGGAGCGCGCGCATGCCGCTGCCATCGAGGCTCTCCTGCAGGCGGAACCGGATGCCATGGATGTGAACCGGGCGGTGGACGCTCAACTTGAGGAGGAGCACACGGATGGCGCTGCCATTGAGGCCCTCCTGCAGGCGGAACCGGACGTCCTGTACTTGAACCGGGCGGCAGAGTCTCGACTCGACACAGAGCGCGTGGATGCCGCTCTCATCGACGCCCTCCTACAGGCGGAACCAGACGTCCTGGACTTGAACCGGGTGGTGGAGGCTCTACTCGATGCAGAGCGCGCGGATGCCGCTGCCATCGAGGCCCTCCTGCATGCGGAACCGGACGTCCTCGACTTGAACCGGGATGTGCTCTTGTCCATGCAGAGCGCTCGCACGCTCCGCTTGAACGAGTAGCTGGAGGCCGAGGACAACCACGGTGCGGAGACACACATCGGTAGCTACGGCTGGTTCGCGCCGGCAGCCAAAGACGACGAGGCCATCTCTTTCCGCGAGCAGTGATAGTTTTTCTTTATGTTGTTGTTTTTATGGATTGTTTGCTGTGTAAAAACTTATATTTGTTATGCAAGTCACCTAACTTGGGTCAGTCTACCATTTCAGGCGGTTGGATGAATATCCTACGTCTCCTAACCCTTCTTTCCTTCTTCCTCACCTCTTCTTCTTCCACAACAGACCACCTCATGGGCCGTATGGATACTCCCCAACATGCTCTTGGATAAACATACTCTATGTACGAAAATTATGTGTCAGTGATAGGATGGCTGAGTTTGGTTTGTTCACATGCGACAGCACGTGTCAGTGAGGGTGCGTTCCCTTGGTTGGGTTTGCGGCGTGCAGGAGCGACTGTGTGAGGGTGCGGTGCGACTGCGGTGTGCAGGAGCGACCGTGTGAGGGTGCGGTGCGATCGCAACAGCCGTGTGCAAGTGTACCTCCTTCTCATTTTGAAAACTTTAGGCAAGCTTGGCAAAAATGTGTGGCGAAGTTTGGCAATGCAAGGCCTAGACCCCAACAGGATAAGTACGTACGTACTAGGAGTACTAGTGCTAAAAAAGAAAGGTGGGGTTTTCCTTCGCGGGATTTAATCGATACAAATCCTTGTTTCACGTGTCAATTAATGCTTATTTTTTTCTCCAAAGACCAAAGAGCTAACCATCTCACTCCTCATCGCTTGATTAATGTAGCGCCATGCAAACTAACCTTCTCACTTCCGCATGCATGCAGGGGATATTAATGTCCTTGGTTGCTAACCCCATCAATTTTTCCTCGATTAGTGTTAGTGGCCCTTTGCAAATTGTAACTTTGATATATTGGCCTTGTGTACAAAAAAATGGAGGTAGTAACTATATTTGACTTCCTTCCCCATTGCGGTGACATCGACGATATCTTTTTTTTGTGGTTTGGCGAACTGTGTTCGATGGAGAACACCATTGAGGGAGACCACGGTAAGTCATACGCAAGTGCCGCCTGCAAGCCGAGACAACCGCCTTATTTGCATCCAGGAAGTCCGTTGAACCAAAGGACTAGTACTACTAGGAGTACTAGTGCGGTGAGATGGTTTCTCGAAGAAGACGATGGAGAAGCGGAGTTGGCAAAGAGTGAAATGATGGTTGCTTCGTCCGTGCTTTTGTGATTTGACACCTCACTGCTTTGTGATTTGTGATAGAAGGGACAGGGGAGTAGACTCTGTGCTCTATACTGTACTACATGCGTCCAAGAATGGGAGAAAGAGGAGAGACGTTGCATTTTTCTATTCCCACGTGTCAGTGCTTTACCAAGCCGATCCGCGTCCCACATGAGGCAGAACAACGGCAGAAGCAACACGTGGTTAAGTTAAGAAGATGAGGGAGAAGCGGATTCAACAACGAGTGAAATGATGGTTGCTTCGTCCCTCCAACTTCTTTTTTGAGCATTATTACTTCGTCCGTCCAACTTAACTGCGGGAAAGGTGCAGCTTTGTGATTTGACGCCTCATTGCTCATTACTACGCCGGCGCAATGACTGGGGTGCTTCAGCCCTGACTGTTGTGCACTATATTCCGGTATGGCACGTGGAACCGGTAGCTTGATGTCCCACATGTCGGCAAAAGGGACTAGAAGATTTATGAAAGCGAGCGCTCCACTCTTACACGGAGGAGTAGACGACACGACGGCCCAGTGAACTGTCACTTGTACTGTATAGTACTATAGTTTTGATGTTTCGCACGATCCATCGATACAACCCCGATTAAACAGGAAAGAGCGGGATTTTTCCCGCGCGGTAGATGATACTGGCCATAAATTTCAAAGGCAATTTTAATGTATGCAAACTGAATAATTATAAGTAATAATATGATATCTAGTAAAACTAAAAACACATATGATTTATTGTGTTAGAGTGTAGTAGTAGTACTGTAACATGCGAGAACGTGTAGAGATGTAGTTTTGGAGGGCCTACAAAGAGAAAAGCGTAATACGGTCACCGAACTTCAGAATAAGCTGATTACGATCACTATATACGTTTTGCGGTGATTATACGGTCACTTGCTCACGGTTCAGCATCGGATTGCACTCTGTTGACCAGCCAAATAGTCTGCGTGGCGCCATGTTGACTAGTTAAATTGACCACGTTCCTTGTGGGTCCCACCTGTCAGTTTGCATAGGGAAAAGGTTAGATAAACACAAATTTACGCAGGCGCGACAAGGCTCCAACCCGTGCGCGGGAATCACCTGGTTGTGTATGTGTCTGTCAGGCCTGATGTGCGCGCATGCACGTGTAGGTTGAGCACTTGAGCGTGAGAGTGTGTGTTGGTCGTGTGGTGTACTGGTGTGTGCATGCATGCATGCGTGTGTGCGTGTGAGTGTTGCGTGTGTGCGTGGCTGCGTGTGTACGTGTGAGTGTTGCGTGCGTGCGTGGGTGCATGTGTTTGTGTGAGTGTTGCATGGATGCAGTTCGTGTGCATGAGTGTGTGTGTGTATAATCAACACACTAGCTCCTATGTGTTAAAACAGACGGCTCAGCATACCAATACAAGGGCATGTTGTCCGCTCTGCCCGCGGTCATGACTTCGAACCACCGTCCAAATATATTTTTTTCGTTTGTTTTTATTCTTACTAGCAAGATGCACGTGCGTTGCACGTAACATCAAGATGCATTTGTATGACTTTTTTATCTTGTGAGAGAAAAGGATGAACGAGGGAAGGCCTTATTTGCAAATGTGGAGAGGTGTGTGGGTACCTTTTTGCAAAATTGCCATAGTTTCTTTCCAATCCGCCAGATATAAATCGGACGGCCTATATTGCAGGATGGCAGGCACACCATCATCACCAACTCTGTTTTTTATAAGAGCTTATATTTTATGTATTTTATAAGAGTGTAGATGTAGAGTAGATACAAGTCGACAGGTGGGCACGATGGTAGTGAGATAATGTGATGCAACACTAGAGGTGCCACGTGGAGCGTTTAACTGGTCAACTAGTCATGTCATGAGCAAATACAGAGTTGTACGGTGAGCCCGTGACTGTATAATAACCACTAAATGTAAATGGTGAACGTAATGAGTGGATTCTGAACTCCAATGTGCATATCGTGCTTTCACTTCAAATACAATGATCGTCATTGCATATATCGCGAGAGAAAGATGAAACATGCAGAATTTTCTGGGGGCTTACTTTTAGAGGACCTGGAGATAGTTTTGTGTGCATGCGTGAAAGGGGCGTACAGGGGAGGTATGCGATGGAGAGAGAGATGCTCTTCGTTTCTCTTTATTATGACTAACTTTGTATATAGTATAAAATATACAAATTCATAGTGCGGAATAAATATCATTGTGGGCACCATGCAATGCAAATTAGCGTTCGTACTCCTCCGTATAACTTTGTAATGTTGTATATATGTAGAAACTCTAAAATAATTTTTTTGCCACACTTTATTCAAAAGGAATGTTGTATGCGAAATAAACATGAAGAGAGGGCTTTTTAGATCAATGGGGTACGTGATGTAACATGTGTGAATGTGTAGTTGATGCATTTGGCGGGGCCTAGAGAGGTATGTGTGTGTATTACGTATTCGAGACAGGCATGGATAGAGGGGCCGATGGGGGCGTGGGAGAGATAGCATGAGAAATGAGAGTGGTCTAGAGAGAGAGAGACGAATATGACTTCATGGTGAGAGATTCCATTCCCTTGAGTGTGTATATGCAAGGGGGGAGGGAATAGAGGCACTAGGAGAAATTTTCTGTGTGTGTGGTGTTTGTGTTGGTATGTGTAGGTGTGAGAAGATAATGAGACGTGGGGGCAGAGGGTGTGTCACCGCGTGAGGTCCGGTGGGTCGAGGTGAGGCCCTTCGTTCGGTTCCGTCCTGCGCCACATTGGTCGGCCCGTGACGCATTTAGGAAGACCCATGGATGACTAGTCGTGCAAGACAAAGATAGCAAAATTGTGAAGGACTCTGTGTCCACTGACAAAGCCGTCTAGGATTTGTAACCCTAGGTTCTCGGACTAAGGTAACCCCTTTATCTCTGATATTACTATTCATCCAACCTAACTTTAAGGGGCATCCTACAGAATGCTCTGCTAGAATCATACTCGTTGATTAGGAAGAGAGGTGTGAGACAATGTGTGAGAGACAGGCCTAAAGATAATGTGCGTACATGAGACACGTAGGCAGGTCCATGTATATAGAAAGGGCCGATGGGGATTGTGCGTGTGTATGTTTGCGAGAGGAAGAGTGCTTGTGATAAAGGTTAGAGAAAACAGTTGTAAATGGTTACGAGTGGGAGGGAGGGTAATATCTAGAGCATGTGTGCGAGAAAGACACCTCGGGAGAGAGTGTGTGAGCATGTGTGAGAGACCACCGATGGAGAGTGAAACTACACGTAAAAGACTGTTGTACACATTGATTAAAGATATAAATTGTATCCAAATATCAGGATGGGATCATGATATTTGCAATTCGCGTAAGGAGCGGTCATTGATCCATCAGATATCTAGATTCTATTGAATTTGATCATGTCTATGTTATTATTTGACACAATTGATCCACATAGTTAGTATTTTGAACTCCAGACAATGCATCGCTTTATCAATCGAATATAAACGTGAGTATAGTTCATGTTGTGTGTGTAAAGCACATTATACATACGAAAGTTACACAATGAACATTATAAATAGCTACCTATGAATTAGCATACATTTGAATTCAACTTAAGGTGGTTTAAAAAAATAGAATTTAACATGAAGTCCATTCAATTATTTGAATTTGATATCATTGCATTTGTAAACCATACCTAAATTATGGGGGCACCAATCTTTGCTCTGATTTTGTACATAATAGCATATGTAGTCGTGTACAAAATAGATTCAAATTTAGCTCCTCCATTCCAAAATAATCGTAGTTATAGGATTTTCAAGTGTCAAAATTTCAAAAAGAAGCGGATAATTTAATGAGGTTTTCAAACATACAAGGTCAAATATAACGTTGTCTATTTAGGTCAATCCTCGTAGTTCAAGAGTACTCTAAACGTGAATGCTTGTGTTTCAAAATTTTGAACGAAGCGCCAAAAGAGCCTCTACTCGCCCGAAACCGCGTGAGACCAATGTTTGGTAGTACAAGGAAATTACTTTTCTAATAACTCCGACCCGTGAAACCTACCGGCCCGAAATCCAAAGGTCTAAACTAGGGTAGGTTTATAGCTTCATCTAGACGCCACGCAACTGCCTCCGAAAAACATTCATACACAATGGCCACCTAAGCACACATGCGCGCAGCCGAAATCGCTCCCGCCCACTATTTGGGACACCCTGGATTACCATCCTACCCCTGACCCGCAGTAGGTCCGAAATTTAAGAGGGGGGCAAGGTTTGTACTTTCCCCAAATTTCAAACAAGCGCGTCCCATCTTCTGTTCAAAAAAGCCAAAAACAAGCGCGTCCCAGACCGAAACATGGTTCCCCCCACCCGTCCGATTCCCCATTCATACTCCGTGGGCGCCAAAACTACCTCTCCACCAGCCGCGAAACCCCGGGGTCCTCCGTCCGCCACCCCATCCCACTCATCAACCGCCGCCCTCCTCCATCACGCCGGAGCCGATACCCCGACGTCGTCGTCCACCGCAACCTCATCCACAACGCCCTCCACGTCTAGTAGTTGAAGTTGAGGCCGAGCCGTCCGTACCAGAGCCAATTCAACCACGTCGTCCTGCGCCTCACCGCTGCCGCTCCAACTTTGCCACCCTCCACCGCACTGGAGTTGTTCCTGCTACGCCGTCCTTCGCCGCCTCGGATCTCCTTCCACTCCGCCGACATACGGCCATGGCAACACAGTCAATAATTTGGCCATGGGTTCGTCCAAGCCTGCACCCTCCCGAACATCGGTTTCCCCGATAAAAAGAAGAAGATCGGCGTGACATGTGGAGGTGACCACACCGGCAACCGAAAAAGGTACTCCTCTTCCCTTGTTCGTGCAAATCTTACGTCTTTGCCTGCACGGTATTCATCCCACAGAAGACACTAGTTGACCGCTTCTTCTTGATACTAGATGTTCCTAGTAACTTGCGATGCACAAGGTTTCTCCTCATATACTATTTCACCTTAGCTAGAGGTCCGTCGCCCCCCTAAATTTCAATTTCTGGCCAGTTGATTCCCAATTAACGGAAGCATTCCCCAGCGTAACAGGCGCTAGTACGCCTATTACGTCGGGGAAGCAATGCCTTGGTGTTTATCTTAGGTACGTGTGCGGCCTAGAGCTACTGGCGCCCGATCTGGAGGTTGGCCAGGATTAAAGGGATGGCCTGGGGGCGCTGCCAAGCACGGCGGTGGTGTGAGGTCGAGGGGAGGGCGGGGCGGCGGAGGCAGGGGTCCGGGACAATGGTCGCTGGCAGTTCGAGAAAGATCGTCAACAGTGACTGGCGGGAGGTAGACGAAGGCCATCTGCCCGTTCCTTATAGATCGGACGGTTCTTTAAAAAAATCACTGACCTATTTATTTTCAGTCGACTGTTATCTTAGATATGACCACATGTGGTGGTGTGCTGGAGGAGTACCTGCATTTCCTGTGATCATATATTACAAAATCATATGGAGTAGAATCTAATTTTGTTTGCCATGCAATGTTGTAGAGCTATCATACGTCTCCTGTCATTTATTTTTTAGCCACATGCTATCTGCTACTTTTACAGTGCACTAGTTCTGCACACACTTCACCCATACTCTCACTATTGTGTTTTTATGCAAGGGTATTTCAAAGTCTGCCGAAAGAGAAGCAGCAAAGAAAAGAGAGAAGTCGCGCCAGCTTTCTTCGCGGGTATGCATGACACGTTACAGTGCTATAAAGGGTGCAGTGTATGCAGATGGAGATGGTAAACATAGCTCTGGAGTTGATGACCTCGCTCGCAATGAACCACCATCATAGGTGCTTGCTTTAACTTCACGGTGTCATATGTGGTTGCATGTTCCATATGGTGTATGATATGTCTCCAAGGTATCTACTTTTCCAAACACTTTCGCCCTTGTTTTGGACTCTAACTTGCATGATTTGAATGAAACTAACCCGGACTGACGCTGTTTTCAGGAGAACTGCCATGATGTTGTTTTATGTGTAGAAAAGAAAAGTTCTCGGAATGTCCTGAAAATCCACGGAGGCACTTTTTGGAATTAATAAGGATTTCTGGGCGAAAGAAATACACCAGGGGGGCCAGGGCCTGTCCACGAGACAGGGGGCGCCCCCCTGTAGGGCGTGCCACCCTATCTCGTGGCCCCCCTGGACCTCCACCGACCTCAACTCCAACTCCATATCTTCCGTCTCGTGGAGAAAAAAAATCAAAGAGAAAGTTTCATCGTGTTTTACGACACGGAGCCGCCGCCAAGCCCTAATCTCTCTCGGGAGGGCTGATCTGGAGTCTGTTTGAGGCTCCGGAGAGGGGGATTCATCGTCGTCGTCATCATCAACCATCCTCCATCACCAATTTCATGATGCTTACCGCCGTGATTGAGTAATTCCATCGTAGGCTTGCTGGACGGTGATGGGTTGGATGAGATTTACCATGTAATGAAGTTAGTTTGTTAGGGTTTGCTCCCTAGTATCCACTATGTTCTGAGATTGATGTTGCTATGACTTTGCTATGCTTAATGCTTGTCACTAGGGCCCGAGTGCCATGCTTTCAGATCTGAACCTATTATGTTTTCATGAATATATGTCTGTTCTTGATCCTATCTTGCAAGTCTATAGTCACCTATTATGTGTTATGATCCGACAACCCCGAAGTGACAATAATCGGGATACTTCTCGGTGATGACCGTAGTTTGAGGAGTTCATGTATTCACCATGTGTTAATGCTTTGGTCCGGTTCTCTATTAAAAGAAGGCCTTAATATCACTTAGTTTCCACTAGGACCCCACTACCACGGGAGGGTAGGACAAAACATGTCATGCAAGTTCTTTTCCATAAGCACGTACGACTATTTACGGAATACATGCCTACATTACATTGATGAATTGGAGCTAGTTCTGTATCACCCTATGTTATAGCTATTACATGAGGAATCGCATCCGGCATAATTATCCATCACTGATCCATTGCCTACGAGCTTTTCATATATTGTTCTCCACTTATTTACTTTTACGTTGCTACTGTTACAACTGCTACAAAAACCCAAAAACATTTATGTTTATTGTTGCTACTATTGCCATTATTATCATACTACTTTGCTACTAAATACCTTACTGCAGATACTAAGTTATGCAGGTGTGGTTGAATTGACAACTCAACTGCTAATACTCAAGAATATTCTTTGGCTCCCTTTGTGCCGAATCAATAAATTTGGGTTGTACTTCACCCTCGAAAGTTGTTGTGATCCCCTACACTTGTGGGTTATCAAGACTAATTTCTGGCGCCATTGTCGGGGAGCATAGCTCTATTCTCTGAGTCACTTGGGATTTATATTTGTTGATCACTATGAAGAACTTGAAAGACGCTAAAACCAAGATTTTGCCCTCAACTACAAGGGGAGGTAAGGAACTGCCATCTAGCTCTGCACTAGATTCTCCTTCCGATATTAGTAGGCTTGCGACACCTAAACCTGCTACTGCTATGAATTCTGATATGTCGCATGTTATTGATGATGCCACTTCTTCTATGCATGATGAAACTACTTCTGTGTGTGATACTACTGTGCCATTAGGTGAATTTCTTGATGAACAACTTGCTAGAGTTAGGGGGAATGAAAATATTGAAGATGCTATTATTGATGATAGTGATGATGAAGGTTCTCCCAATGATTATGTATTGCATGTTGTTCCTAAGGGTTATGTTATGAATGAAGAAGCTGCTAGGGAAATCTTTGCCTGCAAAGAGAGATATGATCTTAAGAAATTATTAGCTAAATGGAAGCAGCAGTCTCTTAATGCTAGAATGAAACCTGACCCTACTTTGCTACTTCACCTATCTGTGTAACTGATAAGGATTATGAATTCTCTGTTGATCCTAAGATTATTACTTTAGTTGAATCTGATCCTTTTTATGGCTTTGAATCTGAGACTGTTGTGGCACATCTTACCAAGTTGAATGATATAGCTACCCTGTTTACTAATGATGAGAAGTCTCGCTATTTTTATATCCTTAAGATATTTCCGTTCTCATTAAAGGGTGATGCTAAGACTTGGTATAATTCTCTTGCTCCTGGTTGTGTGCGTAGTCCCCGGGATATGATTTATTACTTCTCTTCTAAATATTTCCCTGCTCATAAGAAACAAGCTGCCTTGCGGGAAATATATAATTTTGTGCAAATCAAAGAAGAGAGTCTCCCACAAGCTTGGGGGAGGTTTCTCTGATTATTTAATGATTTTCCCAATCATCCTCTTAAGAAAAATGAAATACTTGATATCTTTTATAATGGACTAACCGATGCTTCCAAGGATTACTTGGATAGTTGTGTTGGTTGTGTTTTCAGGGAAAGAAGAGTCGACGAAGCTGAAATATTATTGAATAATATGCTGACTAATGAAAATAATTGGACTCTTCCTGAGCCAATTCCTGAAGCAATTCCTGAACCAATTGAGCCAATTCCTGAGCCTATTCCTAAACCCACTCCGAAGAAGAGAGGTGTTTTATTTCTCAGTCCTGAAGATATGCAAGAGGCAAAGAAATCAATGAAAGAAAAAGGTATTAAAGCTGAAGATGTTAAGAATTTACCTCCCATTGAAGAAATACATGGTCTTAATATACCACCTGTTGAAGAACCATACTGTCTTGATAACCCGACACAGGTAGTAAAGGTAAATTCTCTCTATAGATATGATAAAGTTGAAATCCCCGCTACTAAATTCCATAGCCCTTGCTTAGATGAATTTGATGACTTTATGGCTAGAAAAGAAAGTTTTAATGCTTATGTTGGTAGAGAGTTAAAGAATAATGCTTTCGAGATAGGACGTGTAAGTGATAATCTGGCTAGAGTTAAAGATGAACTTCACCTCATTAGCAAATATGCTTCCATGGTTGCTACTCAAGCTGAGCAAGTTCTTAAAGCTCAAAATGATTTTCTTGATGAATTAAATAATAAAAATGACTTTGCTGTTAGAGTGGCTACTAGAACTGGTAGAATGACTCAGGAACCTTTGTATCCTGAAGGCCACCCTAAGAGAACCGAGCAAGATTCTCAGAGAAATAATTTAGAGGCACCTAGTTCTTCCAAAAAGAAGAAAAAGAAAAATGATAGGACTTTGCATGCTTCTAGTGATCCTACTGTAGAAACACTTGAGAATCCCAATGATATTTCTATCTCTGATGCTGAAACACAATCAGGTGATGAACATGAAGCTAGTGATAATGTTAATGATAATGCTCATGTTGATGCTCAACCTAGCAAAACCAATGATGTAGAGATTGAACCTGTTGTTGATCTTGATAACCCACAACCAAATAATCAACGTTATGATAAGAGAGATTTTGTTGCTAGGAAGCACAACAAAGAAAGAGAACCATGGGTTCAGAAACCCATGGCCTTTCCTCCTAAACCATCCAAGTCAAAGGATGATGAGGATTTTGAGCGCTTTGCTGAAATGATTAGACCTATTTTCTTACGTATGCATTTAACTGATATGCTGAAAGTAAATACTTATGCTAAGTATACGAAGGATATCATTACAAACAAAAGAAAGATACCGGAAGCTGAAATTTCCACCATGCTTGCTAATTAAACTTTTAATTGTGGAATACTAAAGAAACTTGGAGATCCAGGGGTACCGACTATACCATGCTCCATTAAAAGAAATTACGTTAGAACTGCTTTATGTGATCTTGGAGCCGGTGTTAGTGTTATGCCTCTCTCTTTATATCGTAGACTTGAATTGAATAAGTTGACACCTAGTGAAATATCTTTGCAAATGGCTGATAAATCAACTGCTATACCCATCGGTATTTGTCAGGATGTGCCTGTTGTGGTTGCAAATGTCACTATCTTAACGGACTTTGTTATTCTTGATATTCCCGAGGACGATAGTATGTCTATTATCCTTGGTAGACCTTTTTTGAACACTGCAGGGGCTGTTGTTGATTGCAACAAAGGCAATGCCACTTTTCATGTTAATGGTAATGAGCATACGGTACACTTTCCGAGGAAACAATCTCAAGTTCATAGCATCAATTCTATTTAAAAAGTTCCAACTATTATTTTTGGAGGTTTTGAATTTCCTCTCCCTATTGTCAAAAAAAAGTATGATATTCTTATTGTTGGGGATTTTCATATCCCCGTTGAGGTAACTTAGTGTTATTCGAAATTTCTCCGGTTCCGTGCTATTCGGAATGAGTTTTTAACAAGACTTGATCAACCTTGTTAGTGGGTTCATTTTGACGATCATGAGATGGATGAAACTAGAAGGCACAACCTTCTGTACCCTCTTTTTACTTTCTGTTATTTATAATAAATAAAGCAAAAAATAGTATTATCCGTCTGTTTTCTGATTTATCCATGCATTAAAAAATAGTCCAAAAATAAAAGTGCTCCGAATGCCCTGCGAATTTAGTATGATTTCTGGAATATTTGAGGATTTTAGGCACTGAAAACACTGCAGGAGGGGCAAGCACTAGGCCACGAGAGTGGAGGGCGCCCCCCCCCTATAGGGCGCGCCCCCCTGTCTTGTGGGCTCCTGGTGGGCCCCCTCCACTTATGCCAACACCCACACACTCCATCTTCTGCCCAAAAAAGTCCCCATCCAGCTCAAGCACGAGTTCTAGCTCGTTTTGCTGCGATTTTCGATCTCTTAGCTCAAAGCTCCATTCACAAAACTGCTTTGGGAGATTGTTGTTTGGTATGTGACTCCTCCTTTGGTCCAATTAGTGTTTGTTCTAGTGCTTTATTCATTGCAAATCCTTGCTGCCTTGGTGACCCTGTTCTTGAGCTTGCATGTTAAATTTTTGAGGTCCCAAGCAATTCCAATGCATGATATAGGCTCTAGGCACTTGTAGGAGTAGTTGCTATCAATCTTGTTTAGTTTTATTCACTTTTATTTTGAAGTTACTAAAATTTCAGATTTATTTCAGAAAAAGAAATATGCTTAGGAGAATGTACCAAGGTGGTTCCTCGGTGAAGAAAGGGCCCAGGATTGCTATACGTGAGCAAGATGTTGAATTGTTGAGGAACGCGGATGTACGAGCTTGTGAGTGGCCATCCGATGATTTTATGGTCAAAGCGGGCTTTAAGGAGGAATTTGACGCATATGTGTGTAATGCCGAGCTGGAGGACTTCTTACAGGATAAGTGCCCGCAATACTATCAATTGACCGATTCCTTTGTGCGGAGGTTTAAATATAATCGTACGTGTAATTCTCCTAGCGTCATATTTAATATTTATGATACATCTTATACCATGGATTTAGAGGATTTCACAACTTCTTGCAAACTCCCGCAGTGGGGTAATATTAATGATCCTCACAAATCTGAATTTAGAGATTTTCTTGCTAGTATTACTGTGGGAGAATCTAGGGACATAGCACAAGCTACCATAGGGAGCATTCATTTTCCTGCTATACATTATTTTGCTCTCTTCATTGGTAGATGTATTAACGGTAAAGACGAAGCATGTCACATGTGTATCCCTGATCTGTGTGTCCTCAAAAGTGCTGTCTTAGGTTATAAAGGTTATAACTTGGGGGCATAGTTGCACGAAGGTTGCAGAATAATAGTAGAAAGGGAAATTTCTTTGGAGGAATTTATGCAACCCGTGTGGCTAATTATCTTAATATAGCCCCACGAGAGGGGGATATGATTTTACCCCCTATTATTTGGATAAAGAAGCTATGTTTAATCATCATTTTCTTGAGAGGAATGAACAATTCCTCCATTATCGACTAATCTATGACAGACGCAACGTCGTCCCTGTTACTCTTCCTGCTCCCTACCTTTTTGATTATCAGGCAAAAGGAAGATATGTTGTCACCAGGGAGGAAGCAGCTGAATATGAGAGGGGAGTGGAGGCAGCTCGCCAACACGCTGCAGCTCAGGAGGCGGTTGCCGCTGCATCTCAGTACAACCCCAGTTTCACTTATGGATATCAGCCAGGCGATCCTTGGTATTAGACCAACTTAGGCCAAAAGCCAAAGCTTGGGGGAGTACGTATTTCTCATCGACTTTACATTCATGTTCACACACTAGTCGTCGGTGCTCATACTCATTCATTGTATTATCCATGTTAGTTTAAAGTTCCTTTTTCTAAGTTTTCTTCTTGTGTGTTTGATAAACCTTGAGAAAAACCAAAAAAAAGTTAATTTAATTTCCATGCTTGTAGTAGAAATTAAAATGAAAACCCAAAAAGATTTCTAGTTCTTCTTCTTTCTTGTTGGGAGCTTTCCCGTGTAAATAGTTTTATTTTCTTTTCTTTCCTTTGGGGGTCGAGAAGACCATATTGAAAATGCTTAGTGGCTCTCATATGCATGATTGTTTATTTAGTTTAGAGCCCATATTACTTGTCTTCTCTTTTGAGTTGAATGCTTGCAGATTCCAGCTTAGTCCAATGCACGTGCACTCTTATTATTATACACATCGTTCGGTCATGCAACTGAAAGGCAATAATGACGATATATGATGGAATTATTGGGATGAGAAAAGCTGGTATGAACTCAACCTCTTTTGTTTTTGTAAATATGATGAGTTCATTGTTCCTGATTCATCTTATTATGAAGTAAACATATTTGCAATGACATTTAGAGATTATAGTTGCTTGTGCCATGCTTAATTAGCTATGAGTTATAGTGGTTTACCTTGCGTGCCAACATGCTATTAGAATGATTATGATGTGGTATGATGGGATGGTATCCTCCTTTGAATGAATTGAGTGACTTGACTTGGCACATACTCACGCATGTAGTTGAAACAAATCAACATAGCCTTCATGATATTTATGTTCATGGTGGATTATATCTTACTCATGTTTGTACTCGGTGTGAATTAGTTTTAATGCATGTTTATGACTGTTGTCGCTCTCTCAGTTGGTCGCTTCCCAGTCTTTTGCTAGCCTTCACATGTACTAAGCGGGAATACTGCTTGTACATCCAAACTCCTTAAAACCCCAAAGTTGTTCCATATGAGTCCACCATACCTTCCTATATGCGGTATTTACCTGCCGTTCCAAGTAAATTTGTATGTGCCAAACTCTAAACCTTCAAATGAAATTATGTTTTGTATGCTCGAGCAGCTCATGTTACAACCAGGGCTGCCTATATCTTCCTTGCTAGGTGGGTTATTCTCAGAGGAGTGGACTCCGCTCCTCATTCACGAGAAAGGGCTGGTAACCGGGATGCCCAGTCCCATGACCAAAAAGATCAAAGTGAATCAAAATAATTAAACAAAACTCCCCTAGGATTGTTGTTAGTTGGAGGCACTCGTTGTTTCGAGCAAGCCATGGATTGATGCTTGTTGGTGGTTGGGGGAGTATAAACCTTTACCATTCTGCGTGGGAACTGCCTATAATGCATGTAGTATGGAAGATACATCCATCTCATAGTTGTTGCATTGACAGTGAAAGTATGCCGCTCAAAATGTTATTCAATCTCTATTTTAAAATCGAGCTCTGGCACCTCTACAAATCCCTGCTTCCCTCTGCGAAGGGCCTATCTATTTACTTTTTTATTGAGTCATCACCCTTGAGGGAGTCCTGGATTAGGGGGTGTCCGGATGGCCGGACTAAGACCTTTGGCCGGACTCCCGGACTATAAAGATACAAGATTGAAGACTCCGTCCCGTGTCCGGATGGGACTTTCCTTGGCGTGGAAGGCAAGCTTGGCGATACGATATGAAGATCTCCTCCCATTGTAACCGACTCTGTGTAACCCTAGCCCTCTCTGGTGTCTATATAAACCGGAGAGTTTTAGTCCGTAGGACGAACAACAATCATACCATAGGCTAGCTTCTAGGGTTTAGCCACTCCGATCTCGTGGTAGATCTACTCTTGTACGACCCATATCATCAATATTAATCAAGCAGGAGTAGGGTTTTACCTCAACCGAGAGGGCCCGAACCTGGGTAAAAACATCGTGTCCCTTGTCTCCTGTTACCATCCGCCTAGACGCACAGTTCGGGACCCCCTACCCAAGATCCGCCAGTTTTGACACCGACATTGGTGCTTTCATTGAGAGTTCCTCTGTGTCTTCGCCTTTAGGCCCGATGGCTTCTTCGCTCATCAATCGCGATGCAGTCCGGGATGAGACTTTTCTCCCCGGATAGATCTTCGTATTCGGCGGCTTCGCACTGCGGGCCGACTCGTTCGGCCATCTGGAGCAGATCGAAAGCTACGCCCCTGGCCACCAGGTCAGGTTTGGAAGCTTAAACTACACGGCCGACATCCACGGGGACTTGATCTTTGACGGATTCGAGCCACGACCGGGAGCGCCGCACTGTCACGATGGGCATGATTTAGCTCTGTCATCGGACAACACCCAGAGGGTCGCTCAGGTGTCCACTCCGACCATTAGCTCAGAGCCCACTGCACCAGTCGGGGACGGACGGTTGGACGCCGCCCCAGAAACTACAAGCTCTATGGTGATAGAGCCGGATACCAGCCTAGTCCCTCACAAGGCCCGTGACTCCAAGGTGCCGGACTCTGATCCGGACTCTGTAAATCCCGCACCTCTTCCGATTAAGCCCGATTGGGCTCCGGTCATGGAGTTCACCGCCGCGGACATCTTTCAGCACTCGCCTTTCGGCAATATTCTGAATTCATTAAAGTCTCTCTCTTTGTCAGGAGAGCCCTGGCCGAACTACGGCCAACACGGTTGGGATGCGGACGACGAAGAAATTCGAAGCCCAACCACCACCCACTTCGTAGCCATTGTCGATGATTTTAACCGACATGCTCGACTTTGACTCCGAAGACATCGACGGCATGGACGCCGATGAAGGAGACGATCAAGAACCAGCACCTATAGGGAACTGGAAAGCCACCTCGTCATATGACATATACATGGTGGACACTCCTAAAGCGGGGGATGGCGAGGAGAAAATGGAGGATGACCCCTCCAAGAAGCAACCCAAGCGCCGACGTCAGCCGCGCCGCTCTAAGTCCCACCAAAGCAAAAATGGCGACTCCGGCACCGGAGATAACAACACGCCGGACAGTGCCGAAGACAACCCCCTCCAGCATGATTCAGTGCAGGAGGACGAAGGAGCCAGCCCTCATGAGAGAGCGGCCGACAAAGAGGATGAGGACGACAATTACATGCCTCCCTCCGAAGATGAGGCAAGCCTCGACGACGACGAATTCGTCGTGCCAGAGGATCCTGTCGTACAAGAGCGTTTCAAACGCAGGCTCGTAGCCACGGCAAGACACCTCAAGAAGAAACAGCAACAGCTTAGAGCTGACCAAGACTTGCTAGCCGACAGATGGACCGAAGTCCTGGCGGCCGAAGAGTACAAACTAGAACGCCCATCCAAGAGCTACCCAAAGCGCAGGCTGCTACCCCAACTTGAGGAGGAAGCAACTAAACCTACATCACCAGCGTACGATGCGCCCGATCGGCCACCCCGTGGCCGCGATAGAGAGGCCTTCAGGCCCTCAATCCAAGATGCAACCCGATACCGCTCAAAACATACCAGAGTACGGGGAGACGCAACAGACCTACGAGACATCTTGGAAAATAAGGCAAGGCAAACAAGATCGATCTACGGATCGCATGGGTGCCCCGCTTCACGTAATGCTAGCCGTCACGTCGGACATAATAAGTATGGCCCGGCCGAATACAACAGACCAAGCTCGTCCGAGCTGCGTCATGATATAGCCTAGTACAGGGGCGCCGCACACCCACTATGCTTCACAGACGAAGTAATGGATCATCAAATCCCAGAGGGCTTCAAACCCGTAAACATCGAATCATACGATGGCACAACAGATCCTACGGTATGGATCGAGGATTATCTCCTTCATATCCACATGGCCCGTGGTGATGATCTACACGCCATCAAATACCTCCCGCTCAAGCTTAAAGGACCAGCTTGACATTGGCTTAACAGCCTGCCAGCAGAGTCAATTAGTTGTTGGGAGGACCTAGAATCCGCATTCCTTGACAACTTCCAGGGCACGTATGTGCGACCACCACCAGACGCTGATGACCTAAGCCACATAATCCAGCAGCTAGAGGAATCGGCCAGACAATTCTGGACACGGTTCCTAACCAAGAAAAACCCTTGCAGCCTTCAGGCACAACATCTGAGACGAATGGCTTGCCCGACACCTAGGACAGGAAAAGCCAAAATCTATGGCAGCCCTCACGACGCTCATGACCCGCTTCTGTGCGGGAGAAGACAGCTGGCTAGCTCGTAGCAATAACATAACCAAGAGCCCCGGCAATTCGGATACCAAGGATAACAACGGCAGGTCACGTCGCAACAAGCATAAGCGCCGCATTAACGGTGACAATACTGAAGATACGACAGTCAATGCCGGATTCAGAGGCTCTAAACCGGGTCAGCGGAAGAAGCCATTCAAAAGAAACCCTCAGGGCCCATCCAACTTAGACCGGATACTCGATCGCTCGTGCCAGATACACGGCACCCCTAAACAGCCAGCCAATCACACCAATAGGGATTGTTGGGTGTTCAAGCAGGCAGGCAAGTTAAGTGCCGAGACCAGAGACAAGGGGCTACATAGCGATGATGAGGAGGGGCCCCGGCCGCCAAACAACAAAGGATAGAAGGGATTTCCCCCGCAAGTTCGGACGGTGAACATGATATACGCAACCCACATCCCCAAAAGGGAGCGGAAGCGTGCTCTCAAGGACGTCTATGCGCTGGAGCCAGTCGCCCCAAAGTTCAACCCATGGTCCTCCTGCCCGATCACCTTCGATCTAAGGGACCACCCCACTAGCATCCGTCACGGCGGATTCGCCGCACTGGTCCTAGACCCAATTATCGACAGATTTCACCTTACCAGAGTCCTAATGGACGGCGGCAGTAGCCTGAACCTGCTTTACCAGGACATAGTGCAAAAAATGGGCATCGATCCTTCAAGGATTAAACCCACAAAGACAACCTTCAAAGGTGTCATACCAGGGGTAGAAGCCAGCTGTATAGGATCGGTTACACTCGAAGTGGTCTTCGGATCCCCGGATAACTTCCGGAGCGAGGAGTTAATCTTCGACATAGTCCCATTCCGCAGCGGCTATCATGCCCTGGTTGGACGAACCGCATTTGCAAAGTTCAATGCGGTGCCGCACTATGCATATCTCAAGCTCAAGATGCCAGGATCTCGCGGAGTCATCACGGTAAACGGAAACACCGAACGCTCTCTTCGAACGGAGGATCACACGATGGCCCTAGCGGCGGAAGTACAGAGTAGCCTCTCAAGGCAGTTCTCCAATCCAGGCGTCAAACGTCCGGACAACGTCAAGCGAGCCCGAAGTAACCTACAACAAATCCGGCTGGCACGTTCCGAGCAAGCATAGCAGTGTGGCCCCAACCCCAGCCCCCGCCAAACGGTGATACTGGTACCACGCGTACATAATTACGCCTTAGAGATACCATGGGCATAAGGGGAGGGGCACAACAATGACACGCCCAGAATGCGGCTCAACCACACTAAGGGGCTCCCTATTTCGCTGTTTTCCTTTTTACACACTTTCAGGACCCAACTATTCGGAAGGCCTGTCCGGCAATACACTCGTCGAACCCACGATGCAACAGCCAGGGAGGGAGCAAGCCATGTCAAAAGTCCAGGTGGTCTCTATAACGAGTTTAATACCTATTTTACTTACAATCCCGCAGCTTGCCCCTGGAGGGGAATATGTCAAATACTCCCATCTCTCGCTTACCGCACTTCTTGTATCGTCCTGCTTTCGCAGCAGCCCTTTTTTAATAAACAATATATAGCTCTTACCTATTATTGTACTTATCTATTTTTATATACAAATATGTTCACTCATGACATTCTGCAACCGTACACTTTGGTGCGGACAATACACCAGGGGCTTACAACACCCGATAACATGGTGTGTGAAGACTGAACACTCTCACGAGTGCGGCACCCCGAACTTATAGCACTATATGCATCGGCTCCGAATCATGTCTTTGGTCAATAGTTGGGTTTGCCCGGCTCCCATGTTTTGGTACCTTACGTTCTGCATGTGGCTAAGGTAGCGCTGGGAGAACTACTGTGATTGTGCCCCAGTTGAGCTGGGTTAACACCTCGGTAGAGAAAGCTAAAACTGACTGTCATGATAGTGCGAGAGACCGGTCGCTGTTCGCGAGGTTTCTTTGAGTCCTTAAAGACTTATGCCGCTTCGAGCTAGGAACCGGACTTATCCGGCCTAGGCGTGGATAGCGCCCTGAACTCGATCTTCCGAATACTAGGGGCTTCGCCGAAATTTAAAATTATAGAATTCTATGGCTAAGTGAGAGTGATAAAGCATTATAAGTCCGACGGCCTGGTTCGTTGTGCTGAACGCCTCCCTAGATGGACCCAAGAATGGGAACAAGAGCGCTCAGGTTTATCCCGAACACCCCAGCACTCGTGGCATGGGGGTCGAAGCCGACGACTTGCATCTCTCAGATTTGATAAACGGCCACACAGAAGGTAATATTTTAAATTAACAAGCGTTGCTTAACGCATATGAACAAAGCTTCATCGTACAGGATAACAAATGCGAGTCTACTCAAAAATTACATCTTTGGAGCACTCATCCGCTATACGGCAGGCACCCTTTAGAACGCCATTATAATACATCTCGAGCGTATGATACTCCTTGCCCGGCGGTGGCGCGTCCGTCAACAGCTTCTCCGCATCTAGCTTGCCCCAGTGCACCTTAGCACGGGCAAGGGCCCGACGGGCACCTTCAATACAAACGGAGCGCTTGACGACCTCAATCCACAGACACGCGTCCACCAGCCGCCGCACCAGACCGAAGTAGCTCCCAGGCATGACTTCTCTAGGCCACAGCCGAGCTATGAGGCCCTTCATGGCCTGTTCGGCCACCTTGTGGAGCTCGACCAGCTGCTTCAGCTGGTCGCTCAGGGGCACCGGATGTTCGGCCTCAGCATATTGAGACCAGAACACTTTCTCCATCGAGCTCCCCTCTTCGGCTCGGTAGTATGCGGCGGCATCAGACACACTACGGGGCAGATCGGCGAAAGCTCCTGGAGAGCTCCGGATTCGGGTAAGTAGCAGATAATTAACTTTTATATTTTTTCTTTCCATAAAGAATGCCTTACCCGCCGCTATCTTCTTCATCGCCTCGATCTCCTGAAGGGCCTTCTGGGCTTCGGCCTTAGCGGTCTTGGCACTCTCAAGAGCCAAGGCAAGCTCGGACTCTCGAGTCTTCGAGTCACGCTCCAAACTCTCGTGTTTTTTCACGAGAGCCTGGAGCTCTTGCCGCACCTCCGCCACCCGCGCCTCCTGCTTCTCTCGCTCGGTGCGCTCCAAGGCCGCACTCTTTTCGGACTTGGAGACCGCCTCTTTCAGGGTCGCCACCTCGTTCGTGGCTCCTGCAACATTGACGTTGGTCCTGTTATTATTTTGCAACCAAGTATTTCTATATACATTTACAGGAAGGTACTATGTACCCCTTTATCCTCGAGCTGCTTCTTGGCACGGCCGAGCTCGCTCTCAGACCGCTCGAGGCTTTCCTTCAATGCATTGACCTCCGCAGTCAGTCTAACAGAGGTCAGCAGCGCAGCCTGCATTCCCATATTGACATATTTCTATTAGACTCCTGCCTATATCTTTTTAGATCCTCAGCTCGGCTTTTCTTTCCGAACACCGAACTGGGCATCAGGGGCTACTATCTATGCGGTAATATTTTTTTATATATATGTTTTTGAACACATACCTCAAAGCCCGTTAACAGGCTTGTACAGGCTTCCGTCGGCCCGCTCTTGGCGGACTGAACCTTCTGAATCACCGCACTCATAATAGTGCGGTGTTCCTCATCGATGGAGGCGCCGTTAAGCGCCTCCAGCAAATTGTCCGACGCCTTCGGATGGACGGAAGTCGCCGGCGTCGCAGGCTTGCCCTTCTTATGAAGGCGGCGCCTGTCGGACTCCGGAACCGCTGATGGTTCCGGAGCAGTGTCCGGCTCGGGGCCGGACTTAGATGCCTCCGGAGCTTTACCCCCTTTGGGCCTGGAGTCCGGAAGGTCGCCTTGTGGCGCCTCCAGGACCACCTCCTCCTGGTTTAGTCCCTTTTGGGACTCCACCTCGGCATCGTTCGTAGGGAGAGGGGAGGAGGCCGTCGGAAGTGAAGCGCTATTCACATCCAACGAATCCAAGGAGCCGCTCGTCGAATCATCGAGCTGGGCCTTGGGCAGACTACATGATCAAATACGGCGTCAGAAAATGCCAAATAATGGAGGGGCGTCATAAGTTATTCGGATAACCGGATGCTTACGATTTTGCCAGGGGCCTGACCCTGGATGGCCATTCCTCCCCGCTGTTTTTGGCGTCGGAGGTGTAGTCCGGAAGGAGGGTCTTCCCATTCTTGGACCCTCCGGCTTCCCCAGTTGGGGCGGCCTTTCTTTTCTTTCCTCCCCCCGTTGGAGGGGGAGAGGCATCTACTTCTTCTTCCTCCTCCTCGTCTTCGGAGGCGGAAGGTGCGTTGGGGTTGTCGGGCAAATCCGACGCCACGGGGCACCGGGAACTCTTTCGGGTCCCCGTGGCCTTCTCCTTGGCCTTCTTCTCCGGCACCACGTGAGGTGCTGGAACTAGTAGCTTCGCTAAGTGTGCATCTGGTGGGCCTTCGGGCAAAGGGGCCGGGCAGTCAAACTGTCTGGATATCCTCTTCCAGTCCTGTCAAAGGAACGGGAGTTTAGATCCCACATAAAGTCACACTATGAAATTTGGGTATCTCGTAAGGGACTAAATGTAAGCTTACTTTGGAGGCTTGACGTTTGGCGCAGAATCTGCGATCCTCGGTGACGGGAGGGGAGACCTCGGAACTCTTGAAAAGCACCTTCCAGGCGTCCTCGTGCTTCGTTTCGAAGAGCCGGGATAGAGTCTGGTGCTGGGCCGGGTCGAACTCCCACAAATTGAAGTCCCGTCGTTGACACGGGAGGATCCGGCGGAAGAGCATGACATGGACCACGTTGACAAGCTTGACCTTCTTGGTTACCAGGTCTCGGACGCAGGTTTGGAGTCCAGTCACCTCTTCCGGATTGCCCCACGACAGGCCCGTCTCTTTCCAAGATGTGAGCCGAGTGGGGAAGCCGGATCGAAATTCGGGGGCCGCTGCCCACTTAGGGTCACGCAGCTCGGTGATATAAAACCACCCCGATTGCCACCCTTTGATGGTTTCCACGAAGGCACCCTTGAGCCAGGTGACGTTGGCTATCTTGCCCACCATGGCACCTCCGCATTCCGCTTGTCGGCCTTTCACAACCTTCGGCTTGATGATGAAGATCTTCAGCCATAGGCCAAAGTGGTGTTAGATGCGGAAGAAGGCCTCACACACGACGATAAACGATGAGATGTTAAGAATGAAGTTCAGGGCCAGATCGTGGAAGTCCAGGCCGTAGTAGAACATGAGCCCCCGGACGAACGGGTGAAGAGGAAAGCCCAGTCCGCGGAGGAAATGGGGAAGAAAAACAACCCTCTCATGGGGCCTGGGGGTGGGGATGAGTTGCCCCACATCTGGAAGCCGGTGCGCGATGTCGTTAGACAAGTATCCGGCCTTCCTCAGTTTTTTGATTTGCCCCTCCGTGACGGAGGAGGCCATCCATCTACCTCCCACTCCGGACATGGTTGGAGAAGGTTGAGGTGGGAAGTGCAGGCTTGGGTGTTGGAGCTCGAGCACGCAGGGATGGATAAGCAGAAGAGGAAGAAGGCGTGAATGGAAAGGGCGGATTCTTATCCCCTTATATGGGCGGCCAAAACTATGAGCCCCCCACCAGCCTAATAAAACTCGCTTATCTCCCAAGCGTCGCGGTTAATGACGCGGTTGGGTTACCCACACCCGTATTGATGAGAATCTCGGAATAAGGGGACACGATCTCTGCTTTGACAAGACGTGCCAAGGAAACCGCCTTGCTAAACGCACTGAGGTGGAACAATAAAATGAATAAAAGCCTGGCCGTGGTGTGATGTCACACCGCGGAATACGTCAGCAGATCCGATTAACGCAAATATTATTCTCTCTACGGTGGAATGTGGAACTTATTTTGCAGAGCGGACACTACCCTGGTGTTCAACATCTTCTATGGAATATTCGGAGGAGGAACCCACCTTGCAATGCCGAAGATAACTTGCACGCCGGACTCGTCGTCATTGAAGCCTGGTTCAGGGGCTACTGAGGGAGTCCTGGATTAGGGGGTGTCCGGATGGCCGGACTAAGACCTTTGGCCGGACTCCCGGACTATAAAGATACAAGATTGAAGACTCCGTCCCGTGTCCGAATGGGACTTTCCTTGGCATGGAAGGCAAGCTTGGCGATACAATATGAAGATCTCCTCCCATTGTAACCGACTCTGTGTAACCCTAGCCCTCTCTGGTGTCTATATAAACCGGAGAGTTTTAGTTAGTAGGACGAACAACAATCATACCATAGGCTAGCTTCTAGGGTTTAGCCACTCCGGTCTCGTGGTAGATCTACTCTTGTACTACCCATATCATCAATATTAATCAAGAAGGAGTAGGGTTTTACCTCCATCGAGAGGGCCCGAACCTGGGTAAAAACATCGTGTCCCTTGTCTCCTGTTACCATCCGCCTAGACGCACAGTTCGGGACCCCCTACCCGAGATCCACCTGTTTTGACACCGACATCCCTTCTTATAAAAAAGCACCCGCTGGAGAGCACACTGTCATCTGCATTCATTACTAATGGTTTATATTGGGTATGACTTGACTGGATCTCTTTTACCATGAATTGCAATGTTTAGTCAGTCCTTGATCTTTAAAGGTGCTCTGCATTTATGTTTTGCGGTCTCAGAAAGGGCTAGCGAGATACCATTTTGTTATATCATGTTATGATTGTTTTAAGAAAGTGTTGTCATCCAAGTTTTATTATTATGGCTCGCTATCTGATTATGCTATTGATATGAGTAATTGTGAGACCCAAGTGTTATTGTGAGTATGGTTAGTTCATAATATTTGCTGAAACTTGAATGCTGGCTTTTCATGTTTACAACAACAAGAGCAAACAGTGTTTGTAAAAGTTTTACTTTATCACTTTCAGTTTATCAACTGAATTGCTTGAGGACAAGCAAAGGTTAAGCTTGGGGGAGTTGATACGCCTCCAACGTATCTACTTTTCCAAACACTTTCGCCCTTGTTTTGGACTCTAACTTGCATGATTTGAATGAAACTAACCCAGACTGACGCTGTTTTCAGCAGAACTGCCATGATGTTGTTTTATGTGTAGAAAAGAAAAGTTCTCGGAATGTCCTGAAAATCCACGGAGGCACTTTTTGGAATTAATAAGAATTTCTGGGCGAAAGAAATACACCAGGGGGCCCAGGGCCTGTCCACGAGACAGGAGGGCGTCCCCCCCCCCATAGGGCGTGCCACCCTATCTCGTGGGCCCCCTGGACCTCCACCGACCTCAACTCCAACTCCATATCTTCCATCTCGCGGAGAAAAAAATCAGAGAGAAAGTTTCATCGCGTTTTACGACACGGAGCCACCGCCAAGCCCTAATCTATCTCGGGAGGGCTGATCTAGAGTCCGTTCGGGGCTCCGGAGAGGGGGATTCGTCGCCGTCGTCATCATCAACCATCCTCCATCACCAATTTCATGATGCTCACCGCCGTGAGTGAGTAATTCCATCGTAGGCTTGTTGGACGGTGATGGGTTGGATGAGATTTACCATGTAATCAAGTTAGTTTTGTTAGGGTTTGATCCCTAGTATCCACTATGTTCTGAGATTGATGTTGCTATGACTTTGCTATGCTTAATGCTTGTCACTAGGGCCCGAGTGCCATGCTTTCAGATCTGAACCTATTATGTTTTCATGAATATATGTGTGTTCTTGATCCTATCTTGCAAGTCTATAGTCACCTATTATGTGTTATGATCCGACAACCCCGAAGTGACAATAATCGGGATACTTCTCGGTGATGATCGTAGTTTTAGGAGTTCATGCATTCACCATGTGTTAATGCTTTGGTCCGGTTCTCTATTAAAAGGAGGCCTTAATATCCCTTAGTTTCCACTAGGACCCCGCTGCCACGGGAGGGTAGAACAAAAGATGTCATGCAAGTTCTTTTCCATAAGCACGTATGACTATTTACGGAATACATGCCTACATTACATTGATGAATTGGAGCTAGTTCTGTATCACCCTATGTTATAGCTATTACATGAGGAATCGCATCCGACATAATTATCCATCACTGATCCATTGCCTACGAGCTTTTCATATATTATTCTCTGCTTATTTACTTTTCCGTTGCTACTATTACAACTGCTACAAAAACCCAAAAACATTTATCTTTACTGTTGCTACTGTTACCATTATTATCATACTACTTTGCTACTAAATACCTTACTACAGATACTAAGTTATCCAGGTGTGGTTGAATTGACAACTCAACTGCTAATTCTCAAGAATATTCTTTGGCTCCCCTTGTGTCGAATCAATAAATTTGGGTTGTACTTCACCCTCCAAAGCTGTTGTGATCCCTACACTTGTGGGTTATCAGTGTCTAGCTTGTATTCAAAAGGCCGAAGTCGGTCTGATAAGGAAAGATATTTTTTTACATGAACCACCATCCCACGAGCACCAGAAGACAAATAGCTAGTCAGGGCACTGGCCGAGCCAGTGACAAGCCCAGCAAAGATAGGCATCACCTGGAAGCCAACTACAAAGCTGCGATGGTGGTGAAGCAGCCCGCTTCCCACTAGGCTATCATGTCCTAGATGATCATGCTCACCACTCCAGCCGGATGTCTAGCTTGTACTGCTTCCAATTTGGTTAAATTGCATCTGCTTAGCTTACACATTATACCTTTGAATATGACATGCCTTTCTATTTTTGGTACATACTAGTACATCTGTGTATTAACCATGTTCTTACATCAAACTAATGTTCTTGTGTATCCCTCATCAATCACTTATGACGAGGCAGGCAGGCAAGGGGACTACTCCTCATTTAAAGAATACAGTGTCAGCCTCCCGACATGATTCTCAAGAAACAGAAATGCTAGATGAAGATAGTGAACGTAGCTCTGTAGTTGATTACAGCATTTCCCCTACACTAGCATCGCAGGTGCTTGCTCTAACTTGGCAGCGTGATATGTGGTTGCATGTTGCATATGGTGTCTAGATAGTAATTCTTCCAATCTGGTTAAACTGCATGTGCTAGTCTGTTAGCTTATACATTATACTTGTTAATGTGACATGCCTTCCTGTATTTAGTACATAGTACATATGTCTATTAAGCATGTCCTTACATAAAACTATTGTTTTTTTTAGCCCGCATCAATCAATATGACGAGACACCTTTAGTATATGCAGTGCGATATTAGTTGCATCTTTCATATGATTTATAGCATGCGCTGCTTCTAATTTGTTGAAATTCCATTTATGATGGGACGCTTTTAACTTGGCCGAGTCATATTGGTTGCATCTTTCATGTGGTGTATAGCTTGCATTGCTTCTTATTTGCTGGAATGGTTTCTTCTTAGTTTACACAAACAGTTGTGAACATGCCATGTCGTCCTATTTTTCATACATATTCCATCCTGGTATCATGTGTTTGCCTTACATCAAAGTAGTGATTGTGAGTATCATGCATGAATGAGTTCTGAAGAGAGAATTTTATTGCTTTTTCTTGTCAGTTTTTCTTGACAATTCAAAATCAATAAAGCGGAAGGAAGTTAGCAAGGCAGCGGATAAAGGTGCTCCTTCCGAACGGAGGGCCTCTATAGTTTCTACTCCTCCACACCCCCAAGATGATTTCCAAGACAACACATGAATAGACACTCAACAAAGTTGTGTTTATGATGAGCACATCTCCCCTAGTGCAGCATCACCAGTGCTCCCTCTTACTTGGCACTGTTATATGTGGTTGCATGTTATGTGTGATGTCTAGCTTGTATTGCTTCTAATTTTGTTGAATTCCATCTGCTTACTTTACACATTATACTTGAATAAGACACATGTTCCTGTTTCTAGAACATACAATATATGTCTATCACACCATGTTCTTACATCAAATTACTACTGTTGTGTAACCTGCAACAATCACTTATCATAAGACACGTTTGACTTCGGAGTGTGATATAGGTTACATCTCACATTCTTTTCTAGCTTGTACTACTAATTTGTTGAAATGGCACTTATGACGAGACAGTTTTAACTTGGTAGAGTGATATTTGTTGCATCTTTCATATGGTGTCTAGCTTTCATTGCTTCTAATTTGTTGAAATGCCTTCTCCTTAGTTTACACATCATAAGCTGTGAATATGCAATGTTGTGAATATGCAATGGCACTAATGACGAGAGACCTCTAACATGGTAGTGTGATGTTGTTTGCATCTTGCATATGATTTATTTCTTGCATTGCTTCTAATTTGGTGAAATGTCTTCTTCTTAGTTTACACATCATAGTTCTGGTTATCTCTTTCGTCCTGTTTTTCATAAATATTACATCCTCCTATCATGTGGTTCTCTAACATCAAAGTTTAGTTCGTCTGCATCACGCATCAATTTGTTCTGAAGAACTAAAATGTTATTAGTTTTTCTTGTCGGCTTGACTTAACATGGCACAGAGAAAGAGGAAGAAACACAGAATGGCAGGGAATGAGAAGCGGATGAATCCTGCAGATTCTGCTGGTGCTGATGGTGCAAAAGAAGGTGAAAGTCCAGCGGAAAATTCTACAAACACAGCATCCCATGCTACACGAGCTGCAAAAAAAGCCAAATAGAAACAAATAGCTGCCACCAAACAAGCAGAGATAGCCCTAGTTCTTGCAACACCTAGCACAGTACTACCAGCTGCACGACATACTCGTGCGTTAACTGAGCTAGCAGCATGTTCCCAAGCTCCCTTGCCACCTGACACTACTTCCCAAGCACTCTTGACACAAGACGAGTTGGCAATATCAGATGAACCTTGTGAGCTTCAACATCAAGAAGGTAGTTCCTGGAGTCAAGTTATAGTTGCATGCTTCTTTATATGTAGTCTCACAGTTTGATGTACACTAACACTTCCTATGTTCGTTGTTGGACTAGCACCTAGGCGCAAGAGGAAACAAACATTAGGGATATTTCTCGATAGGTTAACTAAATCTAGAGGAGGAAGAATGGAGATCCATTTTGAGGCTGGTTTAAAAAGGCCACGTGATGCTATAGAGTCAGCCAAGTTAGTATCAGAGGCAGCGGTTGCTATTAGGTGTCATGTACGTATCCTCCCAACATGGATTCAGTACAGGAATGACAAAGACGAAACCCAGTTCAACACCTTCCTCGACCATTTATCTGTAAGTATGGTTATGTATGGAAACTAGTAATATCGTCTTGCTCTGTCCCATACTTTCTAGGTTGCTGATAATGAGACTCACATAATTTTCAACAGATGAGGTTCAAGTTGGATAGCCAAGATGATGCAACCAGACAAGCTTGCACCCATGTTTTCAAGTCTGCTCTGTGACAGTATCGGTATAACTTGAGGAAAACTTACTTTGAAGGCAAGGCCAACAGTGAACTTTCCCAACCATCTCCAGTGGAAAATATATCGGATGAAGACTGGAGGGGCCTTGTTAAACACTGGTCTGATCTGAAGTACCAGGTACATTATATATATGTGATCAGATCACATGTTGAAGTCCTATTTATGCATGTGCCACACAAATCTATCTTCTTATAGGTGAACTGTTCAAAGAACAAGGCCAACCGTATGAAAGTGAAATTCCAACAGACGACATGATCTCGTAGCTATATTGCACACTGCGGGGCTCTTGTAATTTTCTACAGTTTCACTCTTTTTGCTGTACCATATTATCAGATCTATATTGACTTGTTCGAAATGCAGAGGAAAGCCCGCAAGGACCAAAAAGTACCTGAACCAAATGTTGTGGAAATCTTCAAGGACTGTCACACCAGCAAGAAGAAGGGCATGACTACACCAGTCAAAGCTGTTTTTGTAAGTCCTTAATCCTCATGCCTTTTAACTACTACTTACTCTGACTTGTGCCTTGAACTGCATGGTTTGCAGCCAATGTCTATTACTCTTTTCCATTTTATACACAATTGTCTTAGTGTATCATTGCACCTTACAAGGTTTAAAAGAGAGGAGTGATGTTCCTTTGATCTTGACCCGTAATCTAGTTCCGTGCTGGACTTGCTCACACAATGTTACAATTGCCTGTTTGTCTGTTCTCAGTTGTTTTGTGATATGAATGATGTCATACTATGCTTACTGTATTATAAACTTTGTCTCTTTATCCTTAGCCCTCAATACAATGTGAAGAAATAGACAATACATTAGCGATGGTACATGGTCATATGTTTGGAACCTGGTTTTATTATCTACTTTGCAATAAAATACAACTACTATTTTACATGGGTCCACCAGAATAAGTTTTGTATATAGACCAAAGCTATTTTGTTTGGTTTTGCTGCCTCCTTAATATCTTCTGTTTTGGTAATACTAATGTAAAACCTCAACTTTCGGCGAGCTATGGAAAAAATGGTGGAACCGCCACCTTATGAAGGTGGCGAGGCAACTATAACCGCAATGTCAGCTCTAGCTGCAGTGGGTCAGTACCTGTCCACTAACAGTGCCAAAAGCACGTTCCTGCGTAATACTAGGTTGGTTGTTAAGGCAATATCGTCCAAACTGCCTCATGATCAAGATATGCAAGCTCAAAGCAATGTTGTATCTGCGCTCCAGACACAAGTCATTCCCTAACAGAGACCCTTTGTGAAACAAGGAGAGACATTGTTCGATGTCGTCAAGATATGCATGGTTTTGAAACCAGACTTTCAGACATTTGCTATGTTGTTCAGGAGCCTAGGGGAAATGAAGGCGAGGGTTATGGTGCTCCATCGGACAATACAACATGAAAACATAACAGTCAGGTCAAATGAACTGAGCTTCTAAACTTCTGGTGGTGCATTTATCTGCTAGACTATTAAGTCTTATGCCAACCTTCCTTTTGTTATATAGTTGTAACTTGTTTTTGTGCGATACAAAATTTATTCTTAACATGCAGCCACCAGCTGAAGAAAACAACAAGCCATTTTTGTATAGTGTAGGGTGTTTGATGTCTACTACACAACCTTCTTCTTGTAGACGTTGTTGGGCCTGCAAGTGCACAGGTTTGTAGGACAGTAGAAAATTTCCCTCAAGTGGATGACCTAAGGTTTATCAATCCATGGGAGGCGTAGGATCAAGATGGTCTCTCTCAAGCAACCCTGCAACCAAATAACAAAGAGTCTCTTGTGTCCCCAACACACCCAATACAATGGTAGATTGTATAGGTGCGCTAGTTCGGCGAAGAGATGGTGATACAAGTGCAATATGGATGGTAGATAAAGGTATTTGTAATCTGGAATTATAAAAACAGCAAGGTAACTAATGATAAAAGTGAGCGTAAACGGTACTGCAATGGTAGGAAACAAGGCCTGAGGTTCATACTTTCACTAGTGCAAGTTCTCTCAACAATAACAACATAGATAAATCATATAACAATCCCTCAACATGCAACAAAGAGTCACTCCGAAGCCACTAATAGCGGAGAACAAACGAAGAGATTATGGTAGGGTATGAAACCACCTCAAAGTTATCCTTTCTGTTCTATCTATTCAAGAGTTCGTAGTAAAATAACATGAAGCTATTCTTTTCGCTCAATCTATCATAGAGTTCATACTAGAATAACACCTTCAGACACAAATCAACCAAAACCCTAATGTCACCTAGATACTCCATTGTCACCTCAAGTATCCGTGGGCATGACTATACGATATGCATCACACAATCTCAGATTCATCTATTTAACCAACACAAAGTACTTCAAAGAGTGCCCCAAAGTTTCTACAGGAGAGTCAAGACGAAAACATGTGCCGACCCCTATGCATAGGTTCATGGGCGGAAACCGCAAGTTTGTCACCAAAACATACATCAAGTGGCACATGATATCCCATTGTCACCACAGATAAGCACGGCAAGGCATACATCAAGTGTTCTCAAATCATTAAAGACTCAATCCGATAAGATAACTTCAAAGGGAAAACTCAATCCATTACAAGAGAGTAGAGGGGGAGAAACATCATAAGATCCAACTATAATAGCAAAGCTCGTCATACATCAAGATCGTGCCATAGAGGGAACACGAGAGAGAACACGAGAGAGAGAGAGAGAGAGAGAGAGAGAGAGAGAGAGAGAGAGAGATCAAACACATAGCTACTGGTACATACCCTCATCCCCGAGGGTGAACTACTCCCTCCTCGTCATGGATAGCGCCGGGATGATGAAGATGGCCACTGGTGAGGGATCCCCCCTCCGGCAGGGTGCCGGAACGGGCTCCCGAGAGGTTTTTGGTGGCTACAGAGGCTTGCGGCGGTGGAACTCCCAATCTATCTTCTCCGTGGATGTTTTTAGGGTACGTGGGACTATATAGGCGAAAGAAGTCGGTCGGGAGGTGCTCGAGGGGTCCACGAGACAGGGGGCGTGCCCTCCTATCTCCTAGCCTCCTCGAGGATCTTCTGATGTGAACTCCAAGTCTCCAGGATCATATTCTTCCAAAAAATCACGCTGCCAAAGGTTTCATTCTGTTTGGACTCCGTATGATATTCCTTTTCTTCAAAATACTGAAACAGGCAATAAAACAACAATATGGGCTGGGCCTCGGGTTAATAGGTTAGTCCCAAACGTAATATAAAAGTGTATAATAAAGCCCATAATCATTCAAAATAGATAATAAAATAGCATGAATGCTTCATAATTTATAGATACGTTGGAGACGTATTAGCATCCCCAAGCTTAATTCCTACTCGTCCTCGAGTAGGTAAATGATAAAGAAAGAATTCATGAAGTGTGAATGCTAGCAGGTGCACAAGTTTGATCAATGATAATTTCAATCACCTTTTCTAGCATGATTATAGGCCATAACAGTAGTTCATCTCATAAAACTTTTCATAATCAAGTAACAAGCAATTCACTTGAAAACTAGCAAACTTCATTCTTAATCATCAAACAATTGCAATTCATCCTATTTTCAGGAAGGGTCTATGTCAGAGCTTTGATTTAGCAAACTTCACATACTCAACTATCATATAGTCTTCTACAGTTTCTAACACTCATGCAATACTTGTGGTTATGTAGTTTTAATCAGACACAGAGAAAGATAGGGGCTTATAATGTTGCATCCAAATGTATTCACCTTTGGGTGATGTCAACAATAATAGTTCATGCTAACGTACATCCAATTGGATATATATATATATATATATATATATATATATATATATATATATATATATATATATATATATATATATATCAGGATCACCCTAACACAAAGTGCTTGCCAAAAGATAAAATGAAAAAGGGAAAGGTGAAGATCACCTTGATTCTTGCATAAAGTAAAAGACATAAAGTAAAAGATAGGCCCTTCGCAGAGGGAAGCAAAGGTTGTCATGCGCTTTTAGGGTTGGATACACAAAATCTTAATGCAAAAGAATGTCACTTTATATTGCCCCTTGTATATGGACCTTTATTATGCAGTCTGTCGCTTTTATTGCTACCATAACAAGATCGTACAAAGCTTATTTTCTCCGCACTAATAAGTCATGCATATTTAGAGAGCAATTTTTATTGCTTGCACCGATGAAAACTTACTTGAAGGATCTTACTCAATCCATAGGTAGATATGGTGGACTCTCATGGCAAAACTGGGTTTAAGGATATTTGGAAGCACAAGTAGTATCTCTACTTGGTGCTAGGAATTTTTGGCTAGCATGAGGGGGAAAGGCAAGCTCAACATGTTTGAATGATCCATGACAATATACTTTAACTGAGATGTGAGAAAACATAACCCATTATGTTGTCTTCCTTGTCCGACATCAACTCTTTAGCATGTCATACTTAATGGGTGCTCACAATAATAAAAGATGTCTATGATAATATATTTATATGTGAAATCTCTCTTCCTTCAATATTCTTTCATGAATTGTTCAAATGACTAATACAATGCTTGCTAACCGTCAATAAATTTACAACCTCTACTTCTTAGATGTGAAGTCATTACTCCCCATGGGATAAGCAAATGAAACATATATAATTTCAGATTTATGACATTCAACTCATTCAACCATTTACTCAAAGGATATAAGTGAAGCACACAAGTAAATGACAAACTACTCCAAAAAGATATAAGTGAAGATCAATGAGTAGCTAAATAATTATGTAACTATGTGAAGACTATCTATCATTAAAGAATTTAAGATATTGGTATTGTATTAAAACATCAAGCAAAACAAAATAAAATGACATTGCAACGATAGCACAACTCATGTGAAGAAGCAAAAACTTAGGTTCAACCGATGCTAACCGTTAATTGTCGAAGAAGAAAGGTGGGATGCCTACCGAGGCATCCCCAAGCTTAGATGCTTGAGACTTCTTGAAATATTATCTTGGGGTGCCTTGGGCATCCCCAAGCTTGAACTTTTGTGTCTCCTTAATTCCTCTCATATCATGGTTTCTCTTTCTATCAAAAGCTTCATCCACACCAAACTCAACAAGAACTCGTGAGATAGGTCAGTATAAACCAATGCAAAACCTTATCATTTTCTACTATAACAAATCACTAAAATTATTATTCAGCATTGCATACTAAATGCCTCTGCATATTTAATACTCCTATCCTCAAATAGAATCATTAAACAAGCAAACATATGCAAACAATGCAACCATAACAGCAATCTGCCAAAACAGTATAGTATGTAAAGAATGCAAGAGTATCAATACTTCCATAACTCCAAAAATTATAAGAAAAATACTAAGCTGTAAAATATTTATCAGATCTCATTATTCAAAAATATTCAACATTATATCACTCTCTGACTTTTCTAGGGAATTTTTGCAACAGCGGTAAACTTTCTGTTTTCAAACAGCAACATGTATACTAGCAAAATAAGCATGGTAAAGGCTATACTTGACATTTTTATTGAAAATATAGATGCAAAACATTATTCTAAATAACAGCAAGAAAATACTAATGAAAGAAAATGAGGCTCCAAGCAAGACACATATCATGTGGTGAATAAAAATATAGCTCCAAGTAAAGTTACCGATGAACGAAGACGAAAGAGGGGATGCAATCCGGGGCATGCCCAAGCTTAGGCTCTTGGTTGTCCTTGAATATTACCTTGGGGTGCCTTGGTCATCCCCAAGCTTAGGCTCTTACCACTCCTTATTCCATAGTCCATCGAATCTTTCACCCAAAACATGAAAACTTCAACCACACAAAACTCAAAACAAAACTCGTAAGCTCTGTTAGTGTAAGAAAATAAATCACCAATTTAAGGTACTGTAATGAACTCATTCTTTATTTATATTTGTGTTAAACCTACTGTATTCTAACTTCTCTATGGTTCATACCCTTACATACTAGCCATAGATTCATCAAAATAAGCAAATAACACAATGAAAACAGAATCTGTCAAAAACAGAATAGTCTTTAGTAATATGTATCAAACGTATACTTCTGGAACTCCACAAATTCTGAAATAAATTTGTGGACCTGAGGAATTTGTCTATTAATCATCTGAAAAAATAATCAACCTAAAATCACTCTCCAGTAAAAAATGGCAGCTATTCTCGTGAGCGCTAAAGTTTCTGTTTTTCACAGCAAGATCACATAGACTTCACCCAAGTCTTCCCAAAGGCTCTACTTGGCACTTTATTGAAACAAAAGCTATAAACATGATTACTACAGTAGCATAATCATGTGAACACACGAAAACAGTAAGCATAAATATTGGGTTGTCTCCCAACAAGCGCTCTTCTTTAATGCCTCTTTAGCTAGGCATGATGATGGCAATGATGCTCACATAAAAGATAAGAATTGAAACATAAAGGGAGCATCATGAAGCATATGACTAGCACATTTAAGCCTAACCCACTTCCTATGCATAGGGATTTTGTGAGAAAACAACTTATGGGAACAATAATCAACTATCATAGGAAGGCAAAACAAGCATAGCTTCAAAACTTTAAGCACATAGAGAGGAAACTTGATATTATTGTAATTCCTATAAGCATATGTTCCTCCCTCATAATAATTTTCAGTAGCATCATGAATGAATTCAACAATATAACCAGCACCTAAAGCATTCTTTTCATGATCTACAAGCATAGAAAATTTACTACTTTCCACATAAGCAAAATTCTTCTCATGAATAATAGTGGGAGCAAACTCAACAAAATAACTATCATGTGAGGCATAATCCAATTGAAAACTAAAATCATGATGACAAGTTTCATGGTTATCATTATTCTTAATAGAATACAAGTCATCACAATAATCATCACAGATAGCAACTTTGTTCTCATAATCAATTGGAACCTTTTCCGAAATAGTGGAATCATCACTAAATAAAGTTGACACTCTTCCAAATCCACTTTAATATTCATCACAATAAGATTCAACATCCTCTAAAATAGTGGGATCAATACTACCTAAAGTTGACACTCTTCCAAACCTAATTTCATCAATATAATCATCATAAATAGGAGGCATGCTTTCATCATAATAAATATTCTCATCAAAACTTGGGGGACAAAAAATAGCATATTCATCAAACATAGCTTCCCCAAGCTTGTGGCTTTGCATATCATTAGCATCATGGATATTCAAGGAATTCATACTAACAACATTGCAATCATGCTCATCATTCACATATTCCATGCCAAGCATTCTATGTAATTCTTCTCTAGCACTTGAGAACAATTTTCCTTTTCATCATACTCACGAAAGATATTAAAAATACGAAGCGTATGAGACAAACTCAATTCCATAATTTTTATAGTTTTCTTTTATAAACTAAACTAGTGATAAAACAAGAAACAAAAAGATTTGACTGCAAGATCTAAAGATATACCTTCAAGCACTCACCTCCCCGGCAACGGCGCCAGAAAAGAGCTTGATGTCTACTACACAACCTTCTTCTTGTAGACTTTGTTGGGCCTGCAAGTGCACAGGTTTGTAGGACAGTAGCAAATTTCCCTCAAGTGGATGACCTAAGGTTTATCAATCTGTGGGAGGCGTAGGATGAAGATGGTCTCTCTCAAGCAACCCTGCAACCAAATAACAAAGAGTCTCTTGTGTCCCCAACACACCCAATACAATGGTAGATTGTATAGGTCCACTAGTTTGGCGAAGAGATGGTGATACAAGTGCAATATGGATGGTAGATAAAGGTATTTGTAATCTGAAATATAAAAATAGCAAGGTAACTAATGATAAAAGTGAGCATAAACGTTATTGCAATGGTAGGAAAAAAGGCCTAAGGTTCATACTTTCACTAGTGCAAGTTCTCTCAACAATAATAACATAGATAGATCATATAACAATCCCTCAACATGCAACAAAGAGTCACTCCAAAGCCACTAATAGTGGAGGACAAACGAAGAGATTATGGTAGGGTACGAAACCACCTCAAAGTTATCCTTTCTGTTCTATCTATTCAGGAGTTCGTAGTAAAATAACATGAAGCTATTCTTTTCGCTCAATCTATCATAGAGTTCATACTAGAATAACACCTTAAGACACAAATCAACCAAAACCCTAATGTCACCTAGATACTCCATTGTCACCTCAAGTATCCGTGGGCATGATTATACGATATGCATCACACAATCTCAGATTCATCTATTTAACCAACACAAAGTACTTCAAAGAGTGCCCCAAAGTTTCTAACGGAGAGTCAAGACGAAAACGTGTGCCAACCCCTATGCATAGGTTCATGGGCGGAACCCGCAAGTTGGTCACCAAAACATACATCAAGTGGCACATGATATACCACTGTCACCACAGATAAGCACGTCAAGACATACATCAAGTGTTCTCAAATCATTAAAGACTCAATCCGATAAGATAACTTCAAAGGGAAAACTCAATCCATTACAAGAGAGTAGAGGGGGAGAAACATCATAAGATCCAACTATAATAGAAAAGCTCGTGATACATCAAGATCGTGCCATAGAGGGAACACGAGAGAGAACATGAGAGAGAGATCAAACACATAGCTACTGGTAGATACCCTCAGCCCCGAGGGTGAACTACTCCATCCTCGTCATGGATAGTGCCGGGATGATGAAGATGGCCACCAGTGAGGGATCCCCCCTTCGGCAGGGTGCCGGAACGGGCTCCCGAGAGGTTTTTGGTGGCTACAGAGGCTTGCGGTGGCCGAACTCCCGATCTATCTTCTTCGTGGATGCTTTTAGGGTAAGTGGGACTATATAGGCATAAGAAGTCGGTCGGGAGGTGCTCGAGGGGCCCACGAGACAGGGGGCACACCCAGGAGGGGTGGGCGCGCCCTCCTATCTCCTGGCCTCCTCGAGGATCTTCTGATGTGAACTCCAAGTCTCCAGGATCATATTCTTCCAAAAAAATCATGCTGCCGAAGGTTTCATTCTGTTTGGACTCCGTTTGATATTCATTTTCTTCGAAATACTGAAAGAGGCAATAAAACAGCAATATGGGTTGGGCCTCCGGTTAATAGGTTAGTCCCAAAAGTAATATAAAAGTGTATAATAAAGCCCATAATCATTCAAAATAGATAATAAAATAGCATGAATGCTTCATAAATTATAGATACCTTGGAGACATATCAGTCTTCCCTATATTTGCACTGGTGGCGATCTTTGATCCCGAGTGGATGTAATCTGTGCAATCGCCTTAATAGCCTAGCGTTAGTTTCGGCCTTATTTATTTCCTAGTCTTCTTTTTCCCTTGTTTACTAGTGGCCGCAACTACCATGGGCCATATACGGGCCGTAGGATCCATGGGTCTCCTACGGGCCGTAGGATCCATGGGTCTCCTACGGTCCGTCGATAAATGGGCCTCCAACAGGGCCGTAGAATCGGTCGGCCTCGGGCCGTCGGATAAATGGGTCTACATGGGCCATAAACGGGCGTAATTGATATCGGCCCAGCATGGTAATGGGTGGTTAACAAGCCGTAGGACAGCAAAGGCTTAATTCTGTCACTGGCATAACGGGTCGTTAATGGGCCAGAATATAGGATGGGCTGGAAACGGCGCATCGGGTTAACAAGCCAGAAACGGGCCAACTCTTGCCATGGGCTGAATTTGGCCCATTAGGGTAATAGGCCAATAACGGGCCGACTCTTGCCATGGGCCGAATTTGGCCCATCAGGGGAATAGGCCAGAAACGGGCGGACTCTTGCCATGAGGCGAATTAGGCCCATTAGGGTAACAGGCCAGTTACGGGCCGACTCTTGCCATGGGCCAAATTTGGCACGTTGGGGGAACATGCCAGTAACGGGCCGAAAGTAATCGAGGGCCGAAAAGGAGCCCAAGAACGTATGGGCCGTCAATCGGCCGAAAGCTAACACGGGCTGGAAACAGCCCATGTAAATCACGGGCCATAACGGGTACAAAGAAAATTACTGTTCATTATGGGCTAGAGTCACCGTGGGCCTGTAAAGGTCCGGAAGATACGAAGGCCTCATATGGGCCAAAAGACGTCGTGGGCCATACATGGGCCAAAAGTGAAATGGGTTGGTGTTATATTCGACGGCCCACATGACGTTGTTGGGCTGATTTCCTTCAGGGCCTAACGGGTCGTGAGTTAACAGGCCGTAAAATGGGCTATTTCCAAAGAGACCGTTAACAGGCTTTTCATGGGCCAGCCCGTTAACTTTTTACCAAGTCAAATGGGGCGGATATGTAAGCTAAATGGGCCAGTGGTGGGTCGTGGCACGTGTCGACATATCATAGGCGCCTATCTGACCCACTGACAAGCTGACACATGTTTCGTCCGGCCATTAAGAATTTTACACGTGGAAATTTCCCATTGGTCGGGGCTATTAACAGGTTATCGGATCCAAAACCCAACCTGATAGCTTAACGTCGTTCCGTTACGATGGATGCCATGTGTCGGTCACCCTTGATGAAAGCACTTCTGTGACGCGCTATTTATCATCATGGAAATGGACACTTCCGTGATGATAATTTTGGTAATGTCATGGAACACTTCTATGACAGCACAGGTATGATTATCTTGATTCTGTCGTAAAATCGTCATGGATGTACATGCATGACAAAAAATGCGACCTACTGTGACAAACACGTATCATCACGGGAGTGTATTTTTTTTGTAGTGTACGTGTATCCTGTGGCTGTCGTCTCCCTGTCTCTTCGGCGAGGGGGTGCGGGTTGGTGTTCAGCCTGATATGTCGTATTATCCCGTCCATGTGGTGGTCGGTCTGGTTGGTCTGCCTGATTATACTTCGTTGGTATTGGCTCAACGACTTCATCGTCGAATTGTGGCAGCAGCTTGCGCCTAGGGTAACTTTTAACAGGTCGCCCGTGGCCATATTCTTCAGCGGCCAGGACCTTAGTCCACCTTTCATTTAGTGTATCTTGCTCGGCTTTGAGCTGCTGCTGCTTCTTCTTCAGGCTTCGGGCTGTAGCAATGACTTGTCGCTTAAAGCGTTCTTGGTCAAAGGGTTCCTCTGGGACAATGAAGTCTTCATCGCCGAGGCTAACCTCCTCTTCGGATTCTGGCATATAGTTGTTGTCCTCCGCATCTTTGTTGTCAGCGTGTCCGGGGCTATATTCACCATCTTCCCTTTCATCCTATTCAGACGTGGGCTTGACGGGGTATTCAGGATCTTCGGCATCATCCGGAGTCTCATTATCTCCGGTGCTGGTATTGCTATCCTTTGCTCGACGCGATCGTGAGCGGCGCCGCTGATGTCGGCGCTTTGGTGGTTTATCGGCAGGTTTGTCCTCATCTAGATTCAGGTTATCCTTCTCGTTCTTCGGAGTGTCCACCATGTACACATCGTAGATTGAGGTGGCCGTCCAACGCCCCGTGACAGGTGGGACTTGGCTTGGTTCGGCGTCGGCATCGTCGTCCATGCCGTTGATGTCTTCAGACGCATAGTCTAGCATGTAGGTTAAGTCCTCGACATTGGCTATCAAGTGGGTGGTACGTGGGGCGTAAAATTCCCCACTCTCAGCCCCCAGTCTAAGCTGGGTACAATTCGGAGGTAAAGCCTCCGCAATGGTGAGAGACTGCATCAAACTCAATGCTTCATCTAAGAGCAAAAGTGGGACCGGAAAATGCGGACATGCTGGGTTGAGTTCGGCATGGGACGCCTAATCGGACACGCTGAGTGCAGGCCTCAGCAGTTCAGGATGACTGTCTTCGGTCGGGAGTTCCACAAGGGGAAGAAGTCTGGCGGGGCTCATGCTCCCGTCTTCAAACAATAAGACCTACACCGGATCTAAGGCCAAGGTGGGTGTAGATGTAGACCCTTGGACGGGATCTGACAGGGGATCCGAAGAGTGTTCTTGGTGGGGACACAAAGTGGCGGCCGAGGCCGCGAACCCGTCGAAGACTAGATCTCCTCGGATGTCAGCGACATAGTTCAGGTTTCCAAACCTGATCTGGTGGTCGGGGGCGTAACTATTGACCTGCTTGAGGTGGCCGATCGACTTGGCTTGAAGCACAAAGCCACCAAACATGAAAACCTTCCCAGGGAGAAAAATTTCCTTGGACGCATCGTCATTGTTGATGAGAAAGTGAGCCATCGATCCTTATGTTGATGATACATTAGAGTTCTCAATGAAAGCACCAATGTCGGTGTCAAAACCGGCAAATCTCAGGTAGGGGGCCCAAGCTGTGCGTATGAGGATCAAAGGTAACTATGGAGAAGGGACACAGTGTGTACCCAGGTTCGGGCCCTCTTAATGGAGGTAAAACCCTACTCCTGCTTGATTATATTCGAGGGTATAGGGGTTACAAGAGTTGATCTACCTCGAGATCGATTTGGCTAACCCTAGATAGCTAGCCTAGCAATGTTGTGATCCTGCCTCCGATCTAACCCTCCGGTTTATATAGACACTGGAGGGGCTTAGGGTTGTACAAACTCGGTTTTACAGAAAGGGATAATATATCCAGACACCTATACTTGCCATCCACGCATGTGAGAGTCCCCATCAGACACGAGAGATAATCTTCTGTGTTGTATCTTGATGGCCTATCAGTCTGGCCCATATCAATAGACCGGACGCCCGAGGACCCCATAGTCTAGGACTCCCACACACATAACCAGCGCAACACAAAAAAATTCATTTGGGTAGCCACAGGTTCGACTAAACTTTATAATCCATGGTTGATTACTCGGGGGGCTTCCACATACATATATATGAGATTTCTACATACAGTGTATAGTAGCACCAAGGATTACAAGCTAGCTATATTGACCCATTAACATGTCGCGGTCTAATTTATCAACCGTAAAATTAATTTGTGTTTATATGCTATAGTAGAGGCTAAATGGGTTTTTCATTGTTCCACTCATCATGTTATTATTATTAATCATATAGTAATTCATTTTGTTTATTTATTCAACCATGACAAAACATATCGCACCATCCCTATGTTTGTGTGTAAATAATCTGATCACAAACTACACTTGGGGTAAAACAATCTTTGTAGTTCAGACTTAACACCGTTCGCGGCCAAAACTGACGGAAGTGTTACATAGCGAACAAAATGTAGTTTGAGTGTCAAAAAGGGAAGAAAATATAATTTTGGGCCAAAAAGGGAAGTAAAATTTAAGAAAGGGTCAAATAAGGAATTCTCTCCAGACTTATTAGGCACTTGATGTTGTATGCACGCGAGGGATCAACGGCCGCTATCATAACCTTCATCTAGAGAAATCACTACTTGAGGAGTGCTCCTCGCAAAGGTTAGTCGGGGAGCGCTCCTGACACTTTTACGGGGCACTCCGCAAGCGACACTTGTCGGGTGGAGAGGAGCTCCTGTGATTTTCGATTTTTGGTTTTCCTTTCTAGTTTTTCATTTTTTTTCACTTTAGTCCTTGAACTTTCAGTGTTTTGTAATATAGTTTTGTTTGTTGCTGAGGTCTATTTCTCTCTCTCGCCACGATGCATCGCCACCACCTAGGCTTTTTTTTCTCTGTTTCCTCTTTCTCTTTCATTGTCGTCCTCGCCGCACATCGTTGTCGCCGCTGTTATCGCCTGCTTACGGCGGCCCTTCTTTGTCGTACACGACCGCTTTGCCGCTCGTGTCGTCGTTGTTGCCTACTACCGGCCTTCATTGGTTCCTTGTTTCTGGTTTGTTTTCCTTTAATTTTTCCATTATATTTTCGAGCAATGGATATTTATGGGGTGACTATGGGCAAGGCTTCCAACACTATCAAATGTCAACTTTCAACTTAGTTTGTGCAATCCGTTCTTAATAATCACTGTGTTCTTTGCAGGTATGGCTTGTCCTTTTGTCGTATGCCAGGTGGTCCTTGTTTCTCCTTTGATTCTTCTGTAGGTGTGTCCACTATGGTGCTGGATCAGCGTTGTTCGAGGCATGTTGTAAGAATAACATATTATATTTGTTCAATATTTGGTGTTAAAAATTGTGGTGGCAAACATACTTATTTCTTTTGGTACTGTTGACGCTGTTTTGAATGGAAATTATTCTAGGTCTTGTTTTTCTGATTATGATGACTGTTTTGATTCGATTTGCAGTATCTTCCATGCAGTGTTAGAGCTCATTGAGGGAGTCCTGGATAAGGGGGTATCCGGACAGCTGGACTATTGGATTATGAAGATACAAGATTCAAGACTTCCTCCCGTGTCCGTATGAGACTCTCCTTGGCGTGGAAGGCAAGCTTGGCGATTCAGATGTAGATCTCCTTCTCTGTAACCGACTCTGTGTAACCCTAGCCCCCTCCGGTGTCTATATAAACCGGAGGGTTTAGTCCGTAGGACACAACAACAACAGTCATACCATAGGCTAGCTTCTAGGGTTTAGCCTCTACGATCTCGTGGTAGATCAACTCTTGTAATACTCATATCATCAAGATCAATCAAGCAGGAAGTAGGGTATTACCTCCATCGAGAGGGCCCGAACCTGGGTAAAACATTGTGTCCCCAGTCTCCTGTTACCATTAGCCTTAGACGCACAGTTCGGGACCCCCTACCCAAGATCCGCCGGTTTCGACACCGACATTGGTGCTTTCATTGAGAGTTCCTCTGTGTCGTCGCTGTAAGGCTCGATGGATTCTCCAACCTTCAACAACGCCGTCCAGGGTGAGACTTATTCCCCCGGACATATCTTCGTGTTCGGCGGCTTCACACTACGGGCCAACTCGCTTGGCCATCTAGAGCAGATCGACAGCTACGCCCCTAGCCATCAGGTCGGGTTCGGGAACCTAAACTACATTGCCGACGTCCGCGGAGACTTGATCTTCGACGGATTCGAGCCCACATCAGGAGCGCCAAACGATCGCCACGCGCATGACTTAGATCTGCTGTCGGACAGTATTCGGGATATTGCCCCTACCATGGCTCCGGACTTTGATACAGAGCAGATCGTGCCATCCGAGGATGGGTGGATGGACCCCGCCACGGAGGTCGCACACCTATCAACGTTGGAGCCGAACACAGACTCCGCTTCTACGGAAATCTGTGTCTCCGGACCCCCAGACTTGTCTTCGGTTGTAGGTCCCGGACCGCGTGCATCCATGCCCATCGAATCTGATTGGGCTCCAGTCATGGAATTCACCGTCGCGGACATCTTCCAGCACTCCCCCTTTGGCGATGTGCTAAATTCATTAAGGTCTCTCTCTTTGTCAGGAGATTCCTGGCCGAACTATGTTCGGCTTGAGTGGGAAGCAGGCGATGAAGAAATTCGTCACCCACCCACCACCCACTTCATAGCCACGGTCGATGATTTGACCGACGTGCTTAACTTCGACTCCGAAGACATCGACGGTATAGACGCCGATGCGGGAGAAGAACAAGAACCACCGCCCACAGGGCGCTGGACTTCCACCTCTTCATATGATATATATATGGTGGATACTCCCAAAGAAAACAATGGCGATGAGGCAACAGGAGATAACCCCTTAGGGAAGAAATCAAAGCATGGGCGTCATCGGCGCCGCTCTAAACCCCGCCACAGCAATATTGGCATAGGATATGGAAACAATCCAGATACTGCCGAAGATGAATACAGCCCTGATCAGCCTGCCTTTGAACAGGCCGAGCAGAAGCACGGGCATGCTAGCCCAGGCGAATAGGCGACGAACGGAGATTTGAAGGAAGACAACTATATGCCTCTCTCCGAAGACAAGGCGAGCCTAGGAAACGACAAATTCAGCGTGCCTAAGGATCCCATGGAGCAGGAACGCCTCAAGCGCCGGCTCACAACCACCGCAATAAGACAGAAGAAGCAACAACAACTGCAAGACAGATGGACTAAGGTCCAGGCAGCCGAGGAATACGGACTCGAGCACCGAACAAAATGCTACCTAAAGCGCAGGCTGCTACCTCAATTTGAGGAGGAGGCACTAAAAGCCAAAGGCCAGCCTACACCCCCCGACAATACATTACGACCAGGGGCTACTCACAAGATCAGCAATACATGCTAAAAACAACATAGCGGGCGTCGCGGGCACATCAGCAGCCAAGAACAACGTCTGCAAAACTCGATGCAACAAATATAAGTGCCCCAAGATGAAGGATAATGCCCAGGACACGGCAGTCCATATAGGATCCAGTAGCCCTCAGCCCGTTCAGCGGGAGAAGACTCCTCAAAACATTAATTCAGGCCCATCTAGCCTGAGCCGCATACTCGACCGCCCATGTCAAATTCACGGTACCCCGGGAACGATAGCCAATCATACCAATAGAGAATGTCGGGTCTTTAAACAGATCGGCAGAACGGCACCGGAAACAATAATAAGGGGTCTCCAAACAAAACCGTGAACACAACAAGAACCACCCACATAGGAGCGGACGAACAATCTCCGGGGCGCCAACTCAACAAAGCAAGTTGCCCTGTCGTATAAAGATACGACCGATCATCTTCGATCAGACTATCTGGCCAATATCAACCAGAGATATCACCCTGTCGGTGGTGACAATAGTCCAAACTGGCTGCACCAGGGCACGGTGCGCCGGATAGGGATCGATCACTCGAGGATCATACCCACTAAAAAACTCATTTCAGAGTGTCATAACCAGGCGCGAGGGTCATTTAGGCCCCTCCACTCTAGAGATGATCTTCGGATCACCAAAAAGTCGCCATGCCGAAGAATCAACCTTCGACATTACACCTCTAGGCAGTATCTATTCAAGCACTGCCAGGATAAACTGCGACTCAACGCATTATCACACAAGACCCACGTAATGTAGTCACAATTAAGGGCAGAACCAAGTTTCACCTCGGCACCGAAGAGTATTCGGCCACTTTAGCAAAAAAAAAAGCAGCGATCCGCGGCTTTTTCAATCGAACCTTGATTCGACAGCCAAACTCCCGGACACCGACAAAGGAGTCCAAACTGCTTCACGATACCTTAGCCTAATCAGGGCTCAAACAGACCCTCCGGCATAAGCTGGGCGGGCCATTACACGGCTCAGCCGCTGCACGGCGCACACACGCCTTTAGCATTTTTGCAGGTTTGCCTCTGCGCATAACTGGACAGGCGACATGGAACTAGCTCGGATGCACAAAGAGGGAATCTTCAACCCACCCGAATACAATTCAGATACTACTTCGGATCTGTGCACAGCTCCCTACCGCCTGGTCCCAACAGGTTCTGTCGTCATGCCTCTTTTTTACAACATGCACCGTACTCATATGCATAACCATATTACTTGAATTCCACATGTAGAGTCATTTGACGCTTATCTACTATCATTTCTCACTAACATTTTGTCATAAAACGGCATCCGAACATCGTGTTACGCCTTAAAACGCCAGGGGCTTCATTGCGCCTGCACTATGGAAACAAAGTCCGACCACCTTCTCGGTCATTCGGCACCCCGAACTTATAGCATTATATGCATCAGCTCCGAATCATGTCTTGGGTCATTACTTGGGTTTGCCCGGTTCCCATGTTTTGGTACCTTATGTTCCGCAATATCGGCTAAGGTAGCGCTGGGAGAGCTGCTGCGATTGTGTCCCGGTTATTCCGGACGAACACCTCAGTAGAGAAAGCCGAAAACTGACTGTCATGATAAGGCGAGAGCTGGTCAGCTGTTCGAGAGGTTGTAAAATCTTTAAGGATTTATTCCGCACAATTCCATAATAAAATGTTGAGTGCGAAGGATCGGTCTACCGATCAGGCGCTATCAGAGCCCCTCGTGTGGTCTTCCAAACACGAGGGGCTGCACCTCCCATACTCGAATTCCTATGGCTAAGTGAGAGACATAAAGCCCTATAGTCCGATTGTCTGGTTCGCTATGTTGAACACCTCCTTGATGGACCCAAGAATGAGGTAAAGAGTGTTCAGATGTATCCCGAACACCCCCGTAATTCCTACATGGGGGCAGAAGCCGACGACTGGGCAACTCTCAAGACTAATATATAAAACAGCCGCGCAGGAATAATTTTTTTACATAACAGGCAAATATATAAAAGTGACTTTGTCCCGCCTTACAAAGGATAGCATGACTGCCCTTAGGGAAAAATAATGCCTTTTGCACATTGCTCCGTCGCAAGGCGGGCCCCTTTCAGGACACCATCATAGTATAATTTGGGCTTGCGGTGCTCTCTCCCCTCCGGCGGCCCCTCGGTCACCAGCTTCTCAGCATCCAGCTTCCCCCAGTGCACTTTCGCACGGGAAAATGCCATCCGAGCACCTTCTATACAAACCGACCGCTTAACGACATCCAGCCAAGGACAGGCACTCACAATTCGCTTCACGAGCCCGAAGATACTCCTTGGAATGGGCTCAGTGGGCCATAGCTAGATAACCAAATCCTTCATGGCTATTTCATCCGCCTGGTGCAGTTCGATCAGCTGCTTCAGCTGGTCGACAAACGGCACCAGATAATTCGGTGCCAAATACTGCGACCAGAAGAGCTTCTCCGCAGTCTCCTTCCCCTCAGCTTGGCAGAATTGGGCAGCGTCAGATATGCTGCGCGGCAGATTCACAAACGCACCTGGAGAAATAAGGATTCAATGGGTCACCCCGAATCTTCCCTGCTTTTGCATATAAATTGCTTCGACATAGGAAAAAACCTTACCAGCCGCAATCTTCCTTGCCTCCTGAATATCCTTCAGAGCACCTTGGGCTTCCTCTCGAGCATTAGTTGCGGCTTGAAGAGCTTGGGTGAGTTCGGATTCTTTCAATGATAGACGCTGCTCCAAAGTCTCGCTTTTCTGCACGGCCTCCTGAAGCTATTATTCAGCTTCAACGACCCTGGCCTCGTGCTTCTCGCGAAGGGCCTATTCTGCGGCTGCCTTCTTTTCGGCTAAGGCCACAACCTTCTTCAATGCCTCAGTTTCCACATTCGCCCCTAGAGCATGCAGTATATATACCCTCATTAGGCACGCCTACTTAATTGTGCTAAACTCAACAAGGTTTTCTACATACCTTGATTGTCCTCCAACTGCTTCTTCACCCGGCCAAGTTCTTCTTCGGCCCGCTCTAGACTCTGCTTCAATCTGGATACTTCCACGGTATGAGAGGCAGCAGTCGGTACAGACGCCTGTTTATGAAAGAAAAAGATGCATGTCATTGAGTCTCCTGAGGAAGGACATTTGATTCCCTGTCTGGTTCCTCCTTTCACCGGACAATGTATCAGGGGCTACTATCTACACTATGACAAATCTCCTAAAAAACTTACCTCCAAGCCTTTTATAAGGCTAATGCAGGATTCATTCAGTCCACTTTCAGCGGCCTGAATCTTTTCAATTACCACGCCCATAAGGGCGCGATGTTCATCAACGATGGAAGCGCTCTTTAGCGCTGTCAATAAGCTGCTCGGCACCTCTGGTTGGGCAGAGGTCGCCGATGGAGCAGGATCACCACCTCTAGTCAAGGGGACCTGCCCGCCTAAACCCGGAGCCTCAAGGGTCTCTGGAGCTGTGTCCGGCTGTGGGCTGAATCCAATATCGCCCCCGCCATCGACACTCAGTGGAGCCGTCGCTCCTGTGTACCCGGCCCCTGAGGTATGCCCCTCCTGGTTTTGCTCCTTTTGGGATGACACCTCTGTGTCATTTCCGAGCTTCGGGGAAGGGGCCCTTGGAGGTGTCTCGCTCTCAAGGGCATCTAAGCCCAACGAATCCTTCGATGAGGACTGTTCGGCACGAGACCTGGCCGGGCTGCAAAAAGTACGGCACCAGTTAATCTATTTGTGCCTTGATAATCCAGGAAGCATAGACGTGTTCGGATTTTGTGCACTTACAAATTTTCCAGGGGCTGGGCCCTGGGATCCCACTCCGGGCTGCTGTCGGTAGTCGTAGTGGACGCCTCCGGCAGGGGAGTTTTTCCCCTCTTAGGCAATTCGGCCTCCAGAGATGAGGAGGCCATCCATTTCTTTCCTCCCCCCATGAGGGATTCATCTTCCTCCTCCTCTTCCTCTTCAAAGGACAGAAGGGTATTGGAGTCTTCGGATTTTGTATCCAAAGCCCCGCGACGATGCAGGCTGCCCCTGGTCTCCTTGGCCTCTTTATGGGCCTCTTTCTTTGGCACCTTGTAAGGTGTCGGGACCAGCATCTTCGTCAGAAGTGGTTCAGCCGGTTCTTCTGGCAGCGGGGCTTGACAATGTATCTGCCCCGCCTTCTTCGTCCATCCCTAAGATGATTGTGGGATGCATGGTTAGGACACCTTCCCCGGGATATAATAATGAAACATATGGGTGGGCAAGATATAATGACTACATACCGGACTCGCGGGGCAGGACAGTTGGTACCCGCGGTCCGCGGCGGAGTCCGGCCACGGTTTGCAAGACTTAAAAAGCACCTTCTAGATGTCCTTGTGCGACGAACCGTAAAGCTCTCGCAGGGTCTGGTGCTCGGCCGGGTCATACTCCCACAAATTGCAGACTCGGCGCTGACAGGGAAGAACCAGGCGGACCAACATCACCTGAACCACATCAACAAGCCGGATGGCCTTATCTTCCATACCTTTGACGCGTGTCTGGATCATCGATAGCTCATCAGATGATGACAAGTTCAAGCCCTTCTTGGTCCAGGACGTAAGCCGCAAGGGGGCTCTGGATCAGAACTCACGAGCTGCGGCCCACTTTTTGCCGCGCGGCTTAGTGATATAGAACCACTGTTGCTGCCACTCCTTGACAGACTCATTGAAAGTGCCTGTCGGCCATGTGACCTTGGGCATCATGCTCACCATGGCACCTCTGCACTCGGCATGTTCACAGTTCACCACCTTGGGCTTCACATTGAAGATCTTCAGCCATAAGCCGAAGTGTGGCGCGAGGCGGAGAAAGGCCTCGCACACGACAATAAATGTCGAGATGTGGAGGAAGGAATTGGGGATAGATCATGGAAATCGATCCCATAATAATACATGACGCCACGAACGAATGGGTGAAGGGGAAACTCGAGCCGGCGGACAAAATGAGGAAGAAATACAACCCTATCATGGGACTCCGGAGTGGGGACAATCTGCCCTGCCGCCGGGAGGCGATGGCCGATCTCCTGGGCCAAGTACCCGGCCTCCCAAAGCTTTTTGATCTCCTTCTCCTGGACAGTAGAGGCCATCCACTTGCCTCCTGCTCTGGATCCGGACATTTTTGGAAGGACCTTCGATGGTGGAGAAGATGAATGTTTGGCCGTTAGGGCTCAAGCGAAAGGGAATGGACGAGCAGAAGGAGAAGGCGTGGGTAAAAAGGGAGAGGCCTTTCCTCTTTATAAAGACAATGAAACTCTGCGCCTCCCCACTTGCCTAATAAAACCTACTTGTTCCCCACTCACCGCGTTTGACGGCATGGTTGGGTTACCCACGCCCATATTGATTAGAATCCCGCGAGAAGGGGGACACAATCTTAGCTTTGACAAGACGTGTCAAAGAAACCGCCTCACAATATGTGTGATATCTGGTTATAGAAAATGGCTCGAACAAAAGCCGAGCCGTGGCGTGATGCCATGCTACGAAGAGTTGTTAGCAGATTAGATTCGTGGTTTGTTATTCTCTCTACGGTGGTATATGAAATTTGTCTTGCAGGGCCGGACACGGTCCTTGTGTTCGGAATTTATCTTGGAGTATTCGGAGATGGAACCCACCTCGCAATGCCGAAGACAATCTACGCGTCGGACTCATCGTCATTGAAGCCTGGTTCAGGGGCTACTGAGGGAGTCCTGGATAAGGGGGTATCCGGACAGCCGGACTATGTACTTTGGCCGGACTGTTGGACTATGAAGATACAAGATTGAAGACTTCGTCCTGTGTCTGGATGGGACTCTCCTTGGCGTGGAAGGCAAGCTTGGCGATTCGGATGTAGATCTCCTTCTCTGTAACTGACTCTGTGTAACCCTAGCCCCCTCCGGTGTCTATATAAACTGGAGGGTTTAGTCCATAGGACACAACAACAACAGTCATACCATAGGCTAGCTTCTAGGGTTTAGCCTCTACAATCTCGTGGTAGATCAACTCTTGTAATACTCATATCATCAAGATCAATCAAGCAGGAAGTAGGGTATTACCTCCATCGAGAGGGCCCGAACCTGGGTAAAATATCGTGTCCCCAATCTCTTGTTACCATTAGCCTTAGATGCATAGTCCGGGACCCCCTACCCGAGATCCGCCAGTTTTGACACCGACACTCATCTTGCTCGTTACATGAGGAGTGTAGGGCTTTAGCCATAAGGATGGGGACAAAGATACTGATCTTGCTCTTCACTCAGGGCGAATCGTATGGTTTCAGTTTAGCCATGGTCGGGTGAGCATCAAATTCCACCGTTCTTCCTGGGAACAATTGGTCACTGATTATGGTCTTCCTCATCGTGATATAATGACTGTTAGGCTTGAGCACTATGGAACCTTGATTGGTGTTATTTTAATCGGGGTGGAGATATGTTGTCCCCTTTACCCTGTGTTGGTAAGGTTTATTTTTAAGGAAGTATTTAGCTTATTTCATGTCACATGATTTGTTGTACCCTTGAACCTGTGAAATTTGATTTTGCAACACTTGAGGATTTGAGTGACTCTGAGAAGGAACTTGTTGGCACTAGTTTTTCCACTGGTGGTATCAATCTGAATTATCAGAAAATGTATTTCATGTTGCAACGAATCTGATGACAACTACATACTCTATTATCCTTTTCTTCATAGGAATAACTCCATGAATGTTAATGCCATCATATGGTCGGATTTATTTTCCTTTGTTTTTCTTAGTTTCTATTTTTTTATTGTTTCACCTTTTTATATTTTTTATTTTATTTATTTCTGATAGCTTGATGTTTTCTTCATGTTATCCTAGCATGGTTGTGAGGAGTTTGAAGGAGTTTGTGTCATTTCCTAGGACTGCGTTTTAAATCTTGAAGTTACTTTGGATTCTCACGATGACGATATATATGTGAGCATTTCTTGCTCATACTTCATTGGCTTAGGTGGTAGAACGGTGTTCAAGAAGCAAGGGTTCAATGATTTTCTTCAGGCATTGTCTATTGAAGTAAACAGCTTGGTTCTCATAACCTTCAAGGAGTGTGATGGGAGGCTTTTTGTTACCTTTAGTCTTCTGCCGCAGTGGTGTTTGTTATAGGCTATGAAGTAGAACATATGTTATTTAAGAATCTATGGTAGAATGTAATATTATTTAGACATATAAAACCCATATGAACATACCTATTCATTGTTGTATTGTGGATGCAGAAGAGGTAGGGTTGTGCATCTCTATTTTAGATGATTTTTGGGACAAATGTCAATTTATGAGAGGCACAGTTATACATGAATTAGAGGCGCAGGCGTGCCTTTGTTTTCTCTATGTTTTCTCTGACATGGATAGTTAGAGATGTACAGGTGTGTGGGTAATGGAGGCACGGTTATACATAAACTAGAAGCATTGATGTTGCTGCTTGTCTCTTCCTCTATGTTCTGAATGTTTTTTCTTCAACATCTCTGTTGAGATAGGTATTGTTGTGATGCTAGAGGGGGCACACTTCTATACTATGAAGAGTCGTTTGTGTGTCTGTCGTCGCACTGTTTGTGCGCCAACAGGTTTAGTCGAAAAGGCACGGTTCGTCAACTTAGTGGATGCACGGTCCTATATTACCAAGAGCCACGTTTGTGCCTCTGTGTTTCAGTTATTTTCAGTTGACATGTTCACTGAGAGAGGCAGGACCCTGAACCTAGTTGAGGCACGGTGGTAGATGCACTAGAGTGGCACTCGCGGATGCAGTATAGTCACTGTGGTAGTTTAAGCAAAGTCATAGTGGTAGGTGCAGAAGAGTCACGGTTGTGCCTCTATTTTGTAGTTGAGGTGCATGATGTCTACTACGCAACTTTATTCTTGTAGACTTGTGTTGGGCCTCCAAGCGCAGAGCTTGTAGGACAGTAGCAATTTTCCCTCAAGTGGATGACCTAAGGTTTATCAATCTGTGGGAGGCATAGGATGAAGATGGTCTCTCTCAAACAACCTTGCAACCAAATACAAGAAATCTCTTGTGTCCCCAACACACCCAATACAATGGCAAATTGTATAGGTGCACTAGTTCGGCAAAGAGATGGTGATAAAAGTGTAATATGGTTGGTAAAAATATATTTTTATAATCCAAATAACTAAAAACAGCAAGGTACGAAACGATAAAAGTGAGCACAAATGATATTGCAATGCTTGAAAATGAGGCCTAGGGTCCGTACGTTCGCTAGCGCAATCTCTCAACAATGCTAACCTAATTGGATCATATAACCATCCCTCAAAGTGTGATGAAGAATCACTCCAAAGTTCCTATCTAGCGGAGAACATAAGAAGAAATTGTTTGTACCTATTTTTTCCCGATCGATCTATCCAAGACTTCATACAAAAATAACACCAAGTTATTCTTTCCGATCGATCTATCCAAGAGTTCATACTAAAATAACACCAAGTTATTCTTTCTGATCGATCTATCAAGAGTTCATACTAAAATAACACCAAAGCAAATTTAGATTCATAATAATCAATCCAACACAAAGAACCTCAAAGACTACCCCAAGATTTCTACCGGAGAAACAAAAGACGAGAATGTGCGTCAATCCCTATGAATAGATTACCCCAATGTCACCTCGGGAATCCGAGAGTTGAGTTCCAAAACATATCTCAAGTGAATCAATATAATACCCCATTGTCACCACAACTATTCATATGCAAGACATATATGTAGTGCTCTCAAATCCATAAAAGTATTCAATCCGATAAAACGAAATCTCAAAGGGAAACTCAATTCATCACAAGAAGATAGAGAGGGAGAAACACCATATGATCCAACTAAATTAAAAGAGCCCGCGATACATCAAGATCGTGCCATCTCAAGAACACGAGAGAGAGGGAAATATATATATATATATATATATATATATATATAGAGAGAGAGAGAGAGAGAGAGATTAAACACATAGCTACTGGTACAAACCCTCAGCCCCGAGGGTGGACTACTCCCTCCTCATCATGGTTGCCGCCGGGATGATGAAGATGGCCTACGGTGATGATCTCTCCCTCCAGCAGGTTGCCGGAATAGGGTCCAGATTGGTTTTCATGGATACAGAGGCTTGCGGCGACAGAACTTCCGATCTAGTGATTCCCCTATGGTTTTTGGAATATTTGGCAAGTTATAGGGCGAAGAGGCGGTACGGAAGGCCACCAAGGTGGGCACAACTCACCAGGGCGCGCCTGGGCCCCCAGGCGCGCCGTTGTGGGTTGTGCCCCCCTCAGGGCACCCCTCTGGTACTTCTTTAGCCCAACAGGTGTCTTCTGGTCCAGTAAAAATCTCTAAAAAGTTTTGCTACGTTTTGACTCTGTTTGGTATTGATTTTCTGCGATGTAAAAAACAAGCAAAAAACAACAACTGGCACTACTACAAGAAATATGTCAACTCGCAACCATCACTATTGGTCACCGAATGGTCATTGTTTCCCATTTGTGACCTTTTTGTGACCAAAAACAAATTGTCAAAAGCTGACCGTCTTAAATCGAAATTAACAACCTTTCTTCTGGAATGGTCGTAGACGTTTACGACCAAAAAAGGTCGTAGATTCAACGACCAATTATTTTGGTCACTAGCAATCCGCCCACACCACGTCAGATCCACCATGGCAAGCTGACGTGGCAGAAATATGACCAAATGAAAAGGTCGTAAATGAGAGTCATCCCGGCCCATTTCGGCCGTCTACATGGGCCAAGCCCAATAATTCAGGCCATTTAATGTTTTTTCTCTTCATTTTTTCTTAGCTGCATGGGCCTGGCCCAATAGTTTGGCCTTTTATTTTCTGGGATGGAGCCTTTTACTAACCAGTTTTTTATAGTCCACTCTTGTTTTTGGCCACAGCCTTTTTAGTCTAGTCCTATTTTGGGCCTTGGCTTTTATTTACTGGGATGCAGCCTTTTACAAACTATTTTTTTATAGTCAATTCTTTTTTAGGCCCAAGCCTTTTTAGTCTAATTCTTGTTTGGGCCTTGGCCTTTTTGCAGTCCAACTAAGTTTAGAGCCCAATTCAATAAATATCCTATGAACCAGACGCTCAGCTTAAACTCAAATAATTCACAATTTCACAAAATGCATAACTTCACAGGTTCACAAACTTCACAACTTCACAAAATGCATAACTTCATAGTTTCACCAGAATGCATAACTTCACAGGTTCACAAACTACATAACTTCATAGTTTCACCAAGAACCGCATAACTTCTTAGTTTCTACGACAGGTTCATGACAGATTCTACGATAGGTTCAACTTCACAAGTTCAAAGAGAGCAAGAGAAACCAAAATGATCCATCGCATAGAGCTTCTACGACATGCTCAACTTCACATGTTCAAACTGCTTTAGCTCCAAAGAGAGCCATCAAGTGGGCTAACTTCTCATCCTGCTCTTGAGACTTCTTGAGCAGCAGCTCAAGTTCCTTGTCGTGTGCAGCTTCAGCTTCTTTCGCCTTCATCTTGATTGCCGCCAATTCTTCTTGCATCACTTCAGCTTGAAGCTCCGACCTCTCCAGCTTCTGCTCAAGATCATGAACATGAGCAGCCACAACAGTAGTTGCTTTGCTGTAGTTGTTCCTAGATGACTGGAGCCCAACATTCCTAAGGAATGTGCTTTGCTTGACTTCGGTCTTGACCACTTCGTCAACAACTTCAGTAGTAGACTTTGGCTCTTCACCTTCTGGTACCGGTGTGTCCTTCATTTTTTCCATCTCAAGCTAGCATATGGAGGAAAATGATAGACATTAATGGCAGATCTATTTCACATTCTGCAAACCAGACCAAGCAAGAGAAATAAAACCAGCACACAAAATGGATTATTTGAAGTAACCAAACCAGCACACAAAACCTACACTTAGATATTTTACTCAAACTCAAACAGAAGAAGATGATGATTAGTAACCTGACAGCATTATTTGAATCTGCACGTAGATATTATCAATAACAGATTCATTATAGAAAATGTACACACTTATGTGATATGGAGACATGCAATTGGAACAATATGATGGCTTCAATAAGCCTAGAATGGTGGTTCTATATAAGATGGCTTCCCGAGTGAGCCGATCATCAAACTAACATTCATACCAATTTTCATCATATCATAAAAAATGCAACAAATAGCTACAGAAAATTCAGATATCTTTGTTGAACTATCTTAGGCTCTAGCAAACAGCATCAAAGCATGGAACATAGTGTGTGTTCTTGCTGGCTATGAATCAAACAGGACTGAAAAGTTTGAACTGGCTGGACAAAGCATGGAGTGACTTACTATAGAAATCTTGATTGGCTTCGAAAAACTGTGCTTCTTGCTATTGTGGGTAGCCTTGAACAAGTCAATCGCAGACAACTCCTCACCCTTACGCTCTTCTTTCTGAAATGTTTTTCAACAAAAATCAAAATGTTATTCTGCAAGAATCAGAAATGTTATTCAACGAGGATCAAACGGTAAGGTCTCTAGAGAAAAGTTCTCACAGTGGCAAAAATGTGTGATGTGTAGTGCCTGGAACCAGTTCTCTATTGGTACACGACTTTTTCTCGATTCATCTTGTTCGACACACAGGTTTCCTACAAAAAAGCATACTGTGAGCATGATCTAGCACTTACATATCATGTGCAGAACATAAAGTAGCAAACAAAGCAGAGACAAACCTTGTGTCTTGGGGTAGACCACATCTCCACCAGAGCTTGCCATTCACTGTCCTTCAGATCTGGCACTGGAGACTTGATGCTGACTTTATTTGCTGCTACGGTATCAAAATAATTCTTCTTGATCTGATAGCGTATGTTCTTTGAATTTTTCTACGGAATATCTTTGCACGCGGTCTTGATGGTCTTCCAGTCCGTGTTCATATCAAAATTTTCCTACCAAGACAGCAAACGAGGTAGGAACAATATTAGTGATCATGCGTAGGTGTAACAGAAAATAGATAGCACATTAACTACGAAACAAGTAGCTTACAACAACTTTCACAATGTAGTTGTCTAATAGACTAGCATTTTTTTGTATTCCTTGAAGTGAGGAAGAACCGGCAGATGGCTTCTTGCAACGAGTCCACACTCAGACAAGCTTTGCTGCCTGTAGAGGCTTCTCTGGATGCTTCATCCCTTCGGCAATTTGGATAGGGACCTTGGTACCAAGCGACTTGGTGATTCTCTCTAGCTCTTTGCCCTTTCTAAGTCTAGTCTTGGTAGTCATTGCATCTGAAAATGAAATTGAACTCATAAATTAGAAAAGAAATCGACAAATGCAGGAATGGTTCTTCTAAACATGTAAGCATACATGATCACTTCCATTTGGAAAATGCACTAGTAAAAGAGAGCATTGCAAAGGTCAACTTGCCTGATTGAAGCACAAGCTGATGTTCTTCTTCACTGATGATAGTATTCCAGTCAATAGAAGGTGCAACAGGGCTAAGGTTTGTGTGGACAGTGCCTACTCCATCTATGTAGATAGTTCCTCCTTCATCTAGGCAGACAGTGCCACTTTCATCCATGCGGAGAGTGGTTTCTTCATCCATGGGAGGAAACTCATCACCCATTTGCACCGAGCTCTGAGAGTCCATGCGCAGCAGACTTTCCTGATGGTCCGTCGCAGCCACCATCTTTGCTTTCTGCCTTGTGACTCTATCAGGGGCAGGTTCATCAGGTTCCAGGATCATCTTTGTTTGTCCTGGAGGTGGGGCCATCAACCTTCCTGGATGCATTGCAGCAGATGTTTCTGAGGTATTCCTCTTCTTGTTGACTGTCTTCTTGTTGACTGTCTTCTTAACATCAGGCCTCTTCTTCCTAGATTCCTTCAGTGCCTCGTACAAACAGCATGGAAAAAGCATTAGATGACAAGACAAATATGTGAGCACAAGGAAACACAGAACATACAAGAACCCCAATCCTCCAAGCAAGACAAAGTTTGCACCTTAACAGTCTTCTGCACTATAACATCATCCACTTCCTCTCCATCAATAACTTCATCCTCCTTAGGATTGTACGGGTCATCATTGATAACTCCACTACCTTCTTGAACCTCATCAGTTCTACCTTCTTATACATCATTTCTTTTCCTAATCATTGATGCTATTGCACCGATGCCAAGGGACTGGAACATCCGATTGTTCCTCATCATATTTCTAGCCCTAACCTTCTCATACTCGATGAGAGGCTTTCTTTGCATGATAAAGGAAACACAACTATTAGGTGAATGGTTGGAATGCATGGACAACCAGCCAAACATATCTTATGAGATTTTATTATCATTTAATCCTAGTTATTCGGGTAAGGAAGACTAACAGCAAACAAGCACAATTAAGCCATCTTATTCAGATTGCAGCAATACATTTCACTTAGCATATTAAGACACATATTTTATAAAACTGACAATATAACCACAAGGAGCAAGTTGCATACGAACGGTTGGCCTCATGTTTGACCCTGTCATCCTTGCCATGGATGATCTTGAGGTGGTTGGAACGTTTCTATAATAGCTTGCAAAATAGAATAAGCAGGAATGTGATACAACAGGGACAAAGTAGAATGATGCACTTGTATCAATAAAGGAAAGCACTTGAACCAGCATGCACACACAGGTGTAGCAATGCATCAGTAATAATATATGTGAAGCAAACTTGCTGGATCAACAATATAGTGATGTAGTTAAATTAATTAAGCAAACATGTAAGTGCACTAAACAAGCATGCATGTACACAAGAAAGATATGAAACATCCCTTAAAATCTTGACTACATCAAGCTGGGAGTAGCAATGTACATAACTCAACTAAGTTAATTGGTGTCATTACATAAAAGTAGCATAAAGTAACAACTAACATAGCCAGCCAATCTATAGAATAAAGCTCACAGAAATGGCAGATGGACTTAATCATTTAGTAATGAACACCATAAATTAACTAGACCAACCCAGAAAGCATATATCACAACTACATGAACTACTCTAGTAGTGAAGTGAGCAGGAAGCTTTCTATATGAACAACAGAGTCCCATACGAAGCAATGAGAGATCAGCACTCCCACTGATCAATTTAGCAAACCCAGGAACATAGCTATGGAACTAGATCATCCATATGTAAACCAAAGCATGGCATGAGCTCACATGATAGAAACTAAACATGAACGGGAACCTACAAACCCTAGATAGCATGGGAACAACAACTACAGAGCTTAAGATTTAGTGGTGACCATAATCAAGAACACATAATAGGATTGGCAGCAGAGGGAGAGGGAGATGGAGATGGATTTGCTAAATGCTTTTGTGGTGGTACGTCGTGGTAGCTGTGCTTGAGCTCCTCCTCCTAATGTTGCTTAATAACCTGGAGGACAAACAAGACCATAGGTGAGCTGCCACAGGGCATCCACATGACAACGCAAAACATCAAGCAACATGTCTGAGTCATTGACAGGGATGCACAATCAAAATAGAGCATACAAAATCTAGAATAAAGAACCACCTCCCCACAAAATCCTAACCCTGTCAATGTTCGAGTCATTGACATGGATGCTTCTTCTCCAAGTGCTACTGATAGAAACAAGCATAGTGCTACTGATAGAAACAAGCAACCAAGGAAGGAAATTCAAGAGCAGCAAGCCAGTACTGTTGATACAAACCCTAGTGCTTTTTATCCAAGTGCTACTGATACAAGTAAGTACTGCTGATGGAAACCCTAATTAACCATGTAAGCTAGCAAGCAACATGAACCAGAGGGAGGTCATCCCCTAACATCATCCACATCCTCATCCATCCCCATCCCCTAACATCATGCACTTCCTCTCCATCAACCTGAACCATAACCACATGAAGCAGCCTACCAGAGGGGGATCGAACGAACCACCAGGAGGTTCTAACCCTAGATCGACCAGGAGGGGGGTCAACGAAACCACCAGGAGCTCCTAACCCTAGAATTCATCCCATGAACAAGAACCGCCAGGAGCTCCTAACCCTAGAATCCATCCCATGAACAAGAACCACCAGGAGCTAATAACCCTAGAATCCATCCCATGAACAAGAACCACCAGGAGCTCCTAGATCGACCGGATCCTGAACCTAGATCGACTAGGAGGGGGATCGAGGGGAGAAGTACATGTCGTCGATGATGGGATCGAGGGGGTCATCGATGATGTGGATGATATAGCCGTCGTCATTGATGTAGTCGCCGTCGTCGATGTAGTCATAGCCGGGGATGTCGATGTTGTTGATGTAACCGACGTCATTGATGTAGCCACTGTCGTCGAGGGTGGGGTAGAGCGGAGCGGGGCGGGGTGGAGCAGAGGAGGAGGGGCTAGGGTTGCATGGTGGGGAATGGGGAATTTTGGGGAGTGGTGAGAG
>NC_041385.1:741369662-741466981 GCF_002162155.2 Triticum dicoccoides | reverse complement strand
ATAGCAGGGGAGGGAGTCATCATCGGCAGGGCGAGATGGTGAGAATCTAGGGTTCATCGGGGAGGGGAATGGAGGGGGTGGGGAATGGAGGGGGAGAGGAATGGGGAAATTTTGGGGAGAGGGGAGGGGATCCCGCGTGTTAGTGGGGGAGGGAGTGGTGGGTCCCGCCTGGTAGTGGGAGAGGGAGTGGAGGGAAGTTTTGGGAGAGGGAAATTTTGGTGGAGGGAAATTTTTGGTGTGGGAGGGAAATTCTTTTGGGTTTGGAGGCAGAAAAATTTAGTTTTTTGTAAACTCTGTAGAAATCATGGTCAAAATCATACCGAATAGCTCAAGAAAACATCGGTATTGCAAGTTTAATATTTTTGCTAGTTGGTAGGCCACATTTGATGGTGTGATGCAGATGTCTCCCATTTTTTTGATTTTTCTATTTTATTTTTAAGGTGTTTTCAAAAACCGGCTGATTTCGTCGCGGAGGCCGTTTGTGGCTAGGGGTTGAATCATGCAAAGTTGTTGTCGATTCTTTGATGAAATGCCTACCTGTGAAGCTAAAAATAATTTTTAGCAAAAATAACGGGCAAGCTATGGAGGACCCACAGTTCAAATTCCATCTGGTTCCAACTGAATCGGCCGAAGGTTGTCTGAATGGCCGGGAGTATCTATGATGGTCGGAAATGCATGGTTTTTGGTAGTCGTCCATAAAATAGGGTCTGCTTTGAGGTAGACATGGAATGGCACCGTTTGGGATGATCTCCTTGTAGCCGCTTCACGAAAAACACATGATTTTAGCATTCAAAAAATGAAAAAAGTTTTTTTTGTGAAACAAGTTGGAACCTCGGTTTGGCAACATTGTTTTCCATCACAAGATGGAGACATGCGCCAAATTTGGGCATATTATCATAAACTATTCAATGAATGCGGCCATATCATTGCTTGTTTGGCTTGAAAGCCATGAATCTTTGTTCATGGTAGGTCATTTTTTAGAACACCTTTTCAAGAAAACATCGGTATTGCAAGTTTAATATTTTTGCTAGTTGCTAGGCCACATTTGATGATTTGGAGCGAAGGTCTCCCATTTTTTGATTTTTTTTTTGAATTTTTATGGTGTTTCCAAAACTGGCCGATTTCGTCACAACTGTCGTTTGTGGCTAGGGGTTGAATCATGCAAAGTTGTTGGCGATTCTTTGATCAAATGGCTACCTATGAAACTAAAAATGATTTTTAGCAAAAATAACGGGCAAGCTATGGAGGACCCACAGTTCAAATTCCAACCGGTTCCAACTGAATTGGTCGAAGGTTGTCTGAATGGCCGGGAGTAGCTAAGATGGTCAGAAATGCATGATTTTTGCGGTCGTCCGTAAAATAGAGTCTCCTTTGAGGTAGACATGGAATGGCGCCATTTGGGATGACTCTTCTTGTAGTCGCTTCACGAAAAACATGTGTTTTTAGCATCAAAAAATGAAAAATGTTTTTTTGTGAAACAAGTTGGAACCTCGCTTTGGCAACATTGTTTTCCATCACAAGATGGAGGCATGTGCCAAATTTGGGCATATTATCACATACTATTCAACGAATGCAGCCATATAATTGCTTGTTTGGCTTGAAAGCCATGAATCTTCATTCATGGTAGGTCGTTTTTGAGAACACCTTTCCAAGAAAACATCGATATTGCAAGTTTAATATTTTTGCTAGTTGGTAGGCCACATTTTATGATATGACGCGAAGGTCTCCCATTTTTCTGATATTTTTTTAATTTTTTATGGTGTTTTCAAAAACTGGCCGATTTCGTCACGGCGGCTGTCTGTGGCTAGGGGTTGAATCATGCAAAGTTGTTGTCGAATCAATGAATGAGCATCCATGAGCAAGCACAAAAACACATAATTTTATCTTTCATTCATGAGCATCAATGAGCATGCACAAAATTTCAATTCCCATCAATTACCAAACTGAGTTTGGAAGGTAATAGAGATGGACACACATAACTAAGAAAGTTCAACACTATCATACTTAAAAGGTTTACACTAAAAAGATTAAACCTGACATACTTAACATTGACATGCTCATATTAACATGACCTGACATTCTTCTCAAGGACCGGCCGTAGTTAAATTCGATTCAACTAAAGTTGGAGAAACATACACCCGCCAGCCACCTTTATGCAACACTAGTTGCATGTCTGTCGGTGGAACCGGTCTCATGAACGCGGTCATGTAAGGTTGGTCCGGGCTGCTTCATCCAACAATACCGCCAAATCAAAATAATAGATTTGTGGTAAGTAGTATGACGATCACCGCCCACAAATCTTTGTGTTATACTCGTGCATATCATCTACGCATAGACCTGGCTCTAATGCCACTGTTGGGAACGTAGCATGCAATTTCAAAAAAATCCTACGCTCACGCAAGATTTATCTAGGAGATGCATAGCAACGAGAGGGGAAGAGTGTGTCCACGTACCCTCGTAGACCAAAAGCGGAAGCGTTAACTTAACACGGTTGATGTAGTCAAACGTCTTCTCAAATAAACCGATCAAGTACCAAACGTACAGCACCTCCGAGTTCTGCACACGTTCAGCTCGATGATGTCCCTCGAACTCTTGATCCAGCAGAGTGTCGATGGAGTTGATGAGTTCCATCAGCACGACGGTGTGATGACGGTGTTGGTGATGTGATCCGCGCAGGGCTTCGCCTAAGCACTACGATGATACTATTGGAGGAGTAAACGGTGGAGGGGGGCACCGCACACGGCTAAGAATATTGTTATACCTTTGGGGTGCCCTCCTGCCCCCGTATATAAAGGAGGGAGGAGGAGGCCGGCCACCAGGGGCGCGCTATGGGGGTGAGTCCTACTAGGACTCCACTCCAAGTAGGATTCGCCCCCCCCCCTTTTCCTTCTTTCCGGAGTAGCAAAAGGGGGAAAGGGAGATGGAGTAGAAGAGGGAAGGGGGGCACCACCCCCTTCCCTATTCCAATTCGGACTCCCATGGGGGGGCACGGCCACCCCTTGTGGGCTGTCCCCTCTCTCTCCCGTGGCCCATGTTGGCCCATTACTTCCCCGGGGGGTTTCGATAACCTCCCGGTACTCCGAAAATTATCTGAAACCATTCCGGTGTTCGAATGTAACCTTCCAATATATCAATATTCATCTCTCGAACATTTCGAGACTCCTCGTCATGTCCATGATCTCATCCTGGATTCCGAACAACCTTCGATCACCAAAACACATAACTCATATAATACCAATCATCATTGAACATTAAGTGTGCGGACCCTACGGGTTAGAGAACTATGTAGGCATGACCGAGACACCTCTTCAGTTAATAACCAATAGCGGAACCTGGATGCTCACTATTGGTTCCCACATATTCTACGAAGATCTTTATCGGTTGAACCGCAATGTCAATATAGTTATTCCCTTTGTCATCGGTATGTTACTTTCCCGAGATTCGATCGTCGGTATCTTCATACCTAGTTCAATCTCGTTACCGGCAAGTCTCTTTACTCGTTCCGTAGTGCATCATCCCATGACCAACTCATTAGTCACATTGCTTGCAAGGCTTCATATGATGTGCATTACTGAGAGGGCCCAGAGATACCTCTCCGATACTCGGAGTGACAATTCCTAATCTCGATCTATGCCAACCCAACAAACACCTTCGGAGATACCTGTAGAGCATCTTTATAATCAGCCAGTTACGTTGTGACGTTTGATAGCACACAAGTCATTCCTTCAGTGTCCGGGAGTTGCATAATCTCATAGTCGGAGGAATATATATTTGACATGAAGAAAGCAGTAGCAATAAAACTGAATGATCATTATGCTAAGCTAACGGATGGGTCTTGTCCATCACATCATTCTCCTAATGATGTGATCACGTTCATCAAATGACAACACATGTCCATGGCTAGGAAACTTAACCATCTTTGATCAACGAGCTAGTCAAGTAGAGGCATACTAGGGACACGATGTTTTGTCTATGTATTCAAACATGTATCAAGTTTCCGGTTAATAAAATTCTAGCATGAATAATAAACATTTATCATGATATAAGGAAATATAAAATAACAACTTTATTATTGCCTATAGGGCATATTTCCTTCAATTCGGACACCGGAAGTGTTTTGGAGGGTGCCGGGTACATATCGGGTCAGCGGAAGGGGTTCTGGGCACCCCAGGCAAAAGATATGGGCTTAATGGGCCAAGGAGGGGACAGACCAGCCCACAAGGGGCTGGTTCGCCCCTCCACTAGGTCGGCCAGCTCTAGGGAAAGGAAAGGGGGAGGGCAAGTCCCTCCTTCCTTCCCCTCCTCAAGGGAGAAAGGAAAGGGGGGCGCCGCCTCCCCCTTCCTTCCCCTGGCACCTATACAAGGAAGGGGGAGGCCGAACCAGGGCAGGAGACCAAATGGGATTCGGCCCCACTTGGGGCACTCCCTTGGCCTCTCCCCTCTCCCTCCCACCTATATATATGAGGAGGGGGGCGCCTAGCACACCCACGACATAATCTTAGACGTGTGCGGCGCCCCCCTCCACGGTTTAGTCCCTCGGTCATATTTTCGCAGTGCTTAGGCGAAGCCCTGCGAGGATCACTTCACAATCACCGCCACCACGCCGTCGTGCTGACAGAACTCATCTACTACCTCGACTACTTGCTGGATCAAGAAGGTGAGGGACGTCACCGAGCTGAACGTGTGCAGAACTCGAAGGTGTCGTACATTCAGTACTCGGTCGGTGGATCGTGAAGAAAGTTTGACTACATCAACCGCGTTGTGAAACGCTTCCGCTTACGGTCTACTTGGGTACGTAGACACACTCTCCCCCCTCATTGCTATGCATCTCCTAGATAGATCTTGCATGAGCATAGGATTTTTTTTGAAATTGCATCCTACGTTCCCAACACAAACTTTTCTGGATAGGACTCTAGTCTGGGACTCATTTGAAAAAGCGCCCCCCTCAAAGCCAGTCGATGGGTGGAAAGGCGTGCGCCTAATATCCTTCAGCTGACACGGGGAAAGAAACAATAAGCATCAAGTCAAATTAATGTATGGCAGCTAAATCATTTTTATTGAGGTAAAAGTTCACCAAAGGAAAAGGATAAAAAGTACACTCACCGTGTATTTCCTAAAAATTTCGGCTTCTATTGACAGGCTATCTAGGTTAGCATAATTCTTAACAGTGTATGTATCCCAGATAACAAGCCTTGCAGAAAAATCAGCTTTTAGGTCCATAATCTTGATATCCAGGTACTCAAAATAGGTTATCTACCAGAGACAAAAAGTAAAAATGAATCATGTACTTGGGACCGATGCTGGGAGGTAAAGAAATAATAAAGGAAATGAATGAACCACTAGAATCAAGAGGCAGCCACACAAGGCGCCTGTGAATCCCTTCTCCTTAAAGGTCTGGAGTGATGTCATCAACTTGTCTGTGACATCCCGGGTCAATCATACGATGATATGCTACTTGTTGGTCCCTCGAGAGACGCTAAGTAGTCGGGGCTAACGCAACCGTAAGTCGTCGGGCAGAGAAATACAGTTGTCGCAAACATCACAAAAACCTGCTGAAACACTTCTCCTCACAGCTCCGGGGTCATGAGATCAGTCAACTCTCTGATGTTTGAAGCATGCGCAACATCACAAAAACCCACTAAAACACTTAACCTGACATCTGAAAGCATGTGAGCACTTTCTAGGGATAATTTGGTCCCCCAATGGAATTCCCAAGATGCAGTGCATAGTGTACGAATTGATAAAAACTTAACCTGACATCTAAAAGCCTTTGAGCACTTTCTAGGGATAATTTGGTCCCCCTAATGGACTTCCCAAGATGCGGTGCATAGTGTACGAATTGATAAACAATTTGAATCCACTAGGCAATATAAAACACCGGGAGGGGCAATCAAAGTAGCGGACAAGCCAGCAAACCTAACACCTCAGAAGCTCGCGGCAGCACAGGTCCAGAAGGTATCCAAAACCAATATCTATGACAAGCTGTGTCTAAGGTTTTGTCAGCTTCTAACAGACAGTAATGAATTTATGCAAGCTCCACTTTGTGCTAAACTCTTCTTCATATTCAGCAGGGTGCAAGCATCGTTGCTTCAATTTAAAATGCACGCATGTTGATACCTAGATTTGACAGATCCATTTAGCTGTGACTGCTGAAAACAGGGCTGGTGTTAGTTGTTGAAGCTTGCAGGGTTAGATCTTGTTGCACCCTTTTGAGTTTGGGTTTTGTCTAAACATGATAAAATAACCCTCATACTTTTTTGCACCATTTGTAATCTTGTCACAGAAATCCTGGGATAGAAAGTCTTCTAACTGTGCTCGTCTTCTAACTGACGACACAAAGTTGTAAGAATTTTTGATGGTACCAGTTGCTATGGTTTTATATTATGTCACTAGATTGGTTTTGTGATGTGGAGCAGTATGCAGTTGCACGGAAAAAAACATTAAAGTTGCATAAATTATAATTGTTGTTAGATCAAACAAAATGCCCAAAGCTACGTATTTAATATGACCTGGAGAACTGTATTTGCATAAACCACATGGCATTTGCCGGAAAAAAATCATTTATAAGAAGAAGAGCTACAGACTTGGCTATAAACAAAAAGTCCATTCGATCAAATGATTTTTTCCCAAAACCACAAAAAACCTCTGGCGGTGCTGGTGGCGATTAGGGTTTTAATAGTGGAACTTGTCTTCGCCCGGAGATTAGTCGACGGGGGTGAGCTTAGGACTGCTGCAAGATGGCTGCCCCGGGCGCTGCTGCGAGCGGGGGGTGGAGGGCGCGCCCGAAGCGGAGCGTGCTACAAGGAAGAAGCTGGAGGAAGCCCTAGGTAAAATCGATATTTCAGAAGAAGAGGCTACTCCTTTGATCCTCAATGATCGAGTCGAGGGACCACCGGCGAGGTGGTTGGTGGCTGGTAAAATCCTCCATCGCAACATGTTCCATATACAGACCATCACCAATGCCTTGCGCCCGGCATGGGGTAACCCAAGGGGGTTGAAGTTCAGATCTGTGGGAGTTAATGTAAGGACCTTCCCATTTAGAGAGAAGTTTCCCTGCAAAAAATCTTAAACGAGAGTTGAATAGCAACACATAATCACCTACGTTAAACTCACGCTTTTGTATTCTTTTATCATGCCATCTTTTAACTTTTTCTTTAAACAGCTTGGCATTTTCATAGGCTTGGGTTCTCCATTCATCAAGTGAGCTAATATCAAATAACCTCTTCTCACCGGCAAGTTTGAAGTCATAGTTGAGCTCTTTAATAGCCCAATATGCTTTATGTTCAAGTTTAAGAGGTAAGTGACACGCTTTTCCATATACCATCTTATACGGAGACATACCTATCAGTGTGAAAACCGGCGGATCTTGGGTAGGGGGTCCCGAACTGTGCGTCTAAGGCTAATGGTAACAGGAGGCAGGGGACACGATGTTTTACCCAGGTTCGGGCCCTCTCGATGGAGGTAATACCCTACTTCCTGCTTGATTGATCTTGATGATATGAGTATTACAAGAGTTGATCTACCACGAGATCATAGAGGCTAAACCCTAGGAGCTAGCCTATGATTATGATTGTTCTCGTCCTATGGACTAAACCCTCCGGTTTATATAGACATCGGAGGAGGCTAGGGTTACATAGAGTCGGTTACAAAGAAGGAGATCTAACATCCGAATCGCCAAGCTTGCCTTCCGCGCAAAGGAGAGTCCCGTCCGGACACGGGACGAAGTCTTGAATCTTGTATCTTCATAGTCCAACAGTCCGGCCACAGTATATAGTCCGGCTGTCCGGATACCCCCTAATCCAGGACTCCCTCAGTAGCCCCCGAACCAGGCTTCAATGACGATGAGTCCGGCACGCAGATTGTCTTCGGCATTGCAAGGCGGGTTCTTCTCCAAATCCAGAGTACCTGTTGTAGCGAACAGTGTCCGGCTTCCCATCAATGTTGTATTCCTCGGCTTCTGTGCCTTAGTAATGGCCATCTCCACGCATCGAGCGAATATGAGGGGTCGGAGCATTTTTACATTTGCTACCCTGACCCTGCAGGCGAACCGTCTATTTGAAGAGATGGGGATCCTCAGATCTAAATCTCACCTTCTTCTCTCAAGCAAGCATTCAACAGAGCACATCCGGAAAAAACCATTCCACCATGGCCGGTCGCCGCAGCTCCTCTTCTTGCTCCCTTAGCTCTAAGCCAGGTGATTGGGAAAAATGTTCTGTCCCCCACAACCGTTTAGTAGAGTTGCAGACCAAAGGTTTCTTCCACTTGCGTACATGGTCACCGTCCGAGCCGGACTAGCCACCTATAATGGCGGGGCGTAAGCGGAGAGATCTCCTAACCCATCTCAAGGGGAGTGGGTATGCCTCGTACCATATTTGTTAAGAGGCATTGGGTTTCCAATCCACCCATTCCTCCGCGGGCTCCTGGAGTTCTACGGCCTCCAGTTGCATAACTTTACCCCCGCCTCCGTGCTGCACATCATAGGATACATTGCCCTCAGTGAGTTATTCCTGGGCTGCGAGGCTCACTTCGAGTTATGGAAGAAGCTATTCTGCCTCGTCCCTCGTAATCAGGGGGATCTATATATCAAGTGGGTGGAGCCAAAATATGGCGCGTCGTCCAGACCGGATACCTGTCTGGCACTCCAAAGAAGGCATCCGAAGACTGGCCCTCGGAGTTCCCCTTCCGAAACCAATTCGGACGGACCTTCCTGAGTTTGATAACGCTCCGCCAAAGAAATGCCAAAGTTGGCGCCCTCGGAGCCCCCAGGAGGAAGATGACAGAGAAGTCCACTTCCTGATGGGCAGGATAAAGACACTGGCCCAATCAGGACTGACAATAGTCGAAGTTATATCAATATGCATAATGCGGGGGGTGCAGCCACTTCAATATGGGGGGAAGCCCATGTGGCACTTCAACGGGGAAGATGATGCCACCCGCTGCGGTCGTAAAGGTCCAGACTCCGCAACCGCTCTGGCGAGAATACTGTCCGATTTATATAAAGGAGAAGAAGAGGAGTTCCTCCATATTAAACCACGGGATGGATTTTCCATGTTTAACTACCCAAGCTGGGTAAGCTGTTACTCTTTATACAACTCTATCCATTCTTGCATCCTTCATCACAATCATTTACCTTGATATTTCTAAGCAGGAACTGAGGAAGGCCGTGAAAGATTTCAACAGCCCCTCTCCGCAGCCAGAGGATCCTGGCTGGGCCCTCGACCCCGAACTTGAAGAAGATCCGGATATATCTGTGGAGCTTGTTGATGGGACATTTTTATCAGGCAAGCTGCGACGGCACCTTGGTGGCTATTATTGCCGACTATCCCGGACTGCTCCCTGCGTCGCGTGTAAGCAAAGCTGAGGCCCTAACCTCCGAAGAGGATTACTTATTTATATCATGCCTTATGCACGAATATCATATTTTTATAAATACGGCCATCGGAATGCGGCGCCGAGCCCCTAGGGGCTCATCAGCAAAGGGCATCTGGGCCAGGCAAGCTCAAGAGGAAGGCGGTTAGGGTCGAAACGCCATCGCAGAGGTATAATTAAAATCTGTTCTATGATTATCATCTTTGAAATGTAACAGCGTCCATCGTGTCCTGGCAGAAAGAGTACTCGCCAGACTATATCCGGAGATCCTGCCGGTCACGCCTCCACCAGCTGGATTCCAGAACCGGCTTCAAGAGAGGATGCTAATGTGCGGCTGACACCGAATTGTCCTCTGACAGAGGATGCGGATAGGCTCTCCACCACAAATTCTGAAGTAGAGAGCGCCATGAATCACCGGCGCCGACGGGCCGTACTCCGCAATGGTATCTTTTCTGAAGAGGCATTCAATGCCTTCAATTCAGGAGATGCATACATCCGAGCTGCCCAAGATGGACTCGCCCGAGCGACGGACCAGTATGCAAAGGATATACGGGTAAGAAATTTGATAAGCATGTATATCAGTAGCCCCTGAGACTTGAAACAGTTGGAACAGCTAATTTAAGGATCATTTTATGCACAGGTTCTTGTAGAGAAGAGTACCCGTTTATCTCAAGAGCTAGAGGAGTGCAAGACCCAGCTGAGGCCGCGGTTGCCAAACTAGAGGAATCCCAGAAGGCCTCATCTGGTAACACTTGTCTCAATAGAGAAATTTTAAGGACATATACCAGTTAGTATTTGGCTTGCTTTATAAGTCTAAGAGAAGATTCTGCAGACAATGCCGGAGAGAATCTGAAGATCGTAAAAGATAGTGAGTCATATCTCCAAAGACAGCTAAAGGATGGCGAGCATGTGCTTACGCATGTTAGGCAGGAGAAAAACAATCTCCAAGATGCCAACATCCGGCTAGGCGTCGAATTAGCAGATGTTTGAGCTCAACTTGCGGACTCCGTGAAGGAGAACAGGAGGCTTCATCGCGGCATTTATGGTAAGTGCTTAAACGAACTGCAGTACAGTTCAGCGAGGAGGCGTATTAATAGAATTATGTGTGTAGCTATGCTGACCGGCCGTCCTGAAGAGGAGATGCCCGAGTCCGCAGGCGATTTGCTGCAAGATCTCTCACAACTACACGGACGAGCTCGGCAGGTGATGCAGGGTATTGCCCAGGCCTTGTGGCCATCCGCTTCCCTGCCAGGACGCATGGGGGAGCTCGTGGATATGCTCAAAGGAGCACGGCGACGCTTCCGGTTATGGAAGGTGTCAGCCTGCCGACAAGGTGCAAGGGAAGCCTGGGCCATGGTGAAGAAGCGATACGCCAAGGCTGACCCGAACCATATGGTTGAACTCGGACCGATGGGGCCAGATGGGCAAGAGATTCCCGTAGGTCTGGTGTATGACCAAGTAGCGTTAGCCACAAAGTATTCCCAATAGGATTGTAGGCTAGACACCCTGTTGGATGGTAATAGAGGAAGAATATAGCCAGTCCAAGTGACTATGTAATTCAATGGACATTTGTAGTCCCTAGCCAGATTGAAAATCATTTGTCATGGCGGACCTTTTCGCTTCAGCCCCCGGACCCGACAGTCTGGGGTGTATCCGAATACCCGCTCAGTTATGTAAAACTGGGGTATGCGTGGAAACCAGGCGTAGGGGTCATAAGTGCTTGAACAAACAAGTACCCAACTAGTTATGGTATATTACATGGGTAGTAAGAAACATCTTCCAGAGAGAATAGTTCCGTTAGGGGTTCCTTTCCCTGGGTACGCATGCATTGATGTGCATGTCCGAACTGCGAATAGAAGCGCAGGATACAAAACATCTGGGGATTTACGTTGTAATAAACGAAAAAACATCTTTTGTTCATCGGCCGAATATTCCCTTAAGAACGCTAGCTTTCGGCTTCACCCAGTCTGAGGTACACATCCGGCTGAACCGGCAGTAACAATCACAGAGGTGCTCCCCTTATGCCCTAGCCTAATTAACGGGAACATAGGGCATAAACACAAGAGCCAGGCAACCCAGCATGGCCAAATCTCAAGTCATATCGATGCATATAATGGTGAAGAAAAGGCACATATGGAAAAGGGACGCATATGTGGTAGGCAGGAAGCCATAAAAGTAATTCTATTTAGCTTCCGTATAGGAAGCCCCCAGGTATGGTGAGCACACATAGTGCGGCCGGAGCGATCCAAGCATCCGCACAATATTTAATACTTTGTGTGAAGAAGGTAAAGAGGGCGAGAAAGGAAAAAAGGAGAACATAATTGAAAGAGCGGCGGTAAGGAGACGAACACTGAGTTCGGCACTAGGCGTAGAATCTCCGGAGTCTGGCCGCGTTCCATGGGTTCGGCTCGAGTCTGCTATCGGATGCATTGTGCAGACGGTATGCTCCTCTAGTGAGAACTTTATCAATGATGAAGGGACCCTCCCACTTGGGTTTGAGCTTGTCCTTCTTCTTCTCCGGTAGGCGTAAAACGAGTTCGCCAATGTTGTAAGTTTTGGCCCGCACTTCTCTGTTTTGATACCTTCGAGCCTGCTGCTGATAAAATGCGGAACGGGCCTTTGCGATGTTGCACTCCTCCTCCTAGGCATCTAAGTTGTCCTGCAGATCTAACTCGGCTTCCTTCTCTTCATACATGCGCACGCGAGGTGAGTCATGGATTATGTCGCAGGGTAGTACTGCTTCTGCGTCGTACACCATAAAAAATGGTGTATATCCGGCGGTACAATTCGGCGTGGTCTGCATCCCCCAGAGTATGGAGTCGAGCTCCTCGACCCAGTGCATGTCTGATTCCTTCAAGGATCGCACTAGTCTAGGTTTGATGCCGCTCATGATGAGACCATTTGCACGTTCGACTTGACCGTTTGTTTGGGGATGATAGACGGAGGCGTAATCGAGCTTAATGCCCATGTTGTCGCACCAAGTTTTCACTTCATCGGCTGTGAAGTTTGAGCCATTGTCAGTGATGATGTTGTGGGGGACGCCGTAACGGTGTACAACCCCTGATATGAAGTCTATCATTGGTCCGGATTCGGCCATTTTAACTGGTTTGGCTTCTATCCATTTGGTGAACTTGTCCACCATGACCAATAAGTATTTTTTCTTATGGCTTCCTCCTTTAAGAGGTCCGACCATATCCAGCCCCCAGACCGCGAAGGGCGAAGTTATGGGGATTGTTTGGAGGGCGGTAGGGGGCATATGGCTCTGATTGGCGAAGAGCTGGCAACCGTCGCAATGTTGGACAAGGTCCTGTGCATCTGCTCGGGCTGTCGGCTAATAAAAACCTATACGGAAGGCTTTGCTGACAAGTGCCCGAGCTGCAGCGTGGTGCCCGCCGAGTTCGGCATGGATTTTAGCCAAGAGCTGCCGCCCTTCCTCTTCGGAGATGCATCTTTGGAGCACTTCGGTGGCACTTTTCTTATAAAGCTCTCCGTCATGGACTTTGTAGGCCTTGGAAGGCCGCACAATACAACGTGCTTCATTTTGGTCCTCGGGGAGCTCTTGCCTATTTAGGTAGGCCAAGAAGGGCTCGGTCCACGGGGCGATGACGGCCATGATTTCGTGGGCCCAAGGTGTTATTTCGGTGGCGGAACCCCTGATTACGTCAGATGGTTCGGAATCTGGGGTAGTGTTTGGAGCCGGACTGGTGTTGCCGGTCTCCCCTTCCCATACCACGGATGGCTTGAACAGCCTTTCCAAGAATATATTAGGTGGGACGGGGTCGCGTTTAGCGCCGATGCGGGCGAGGATATCCGCCGCTTGATTGTTTTCTCGGACCACATGGTGGAATTCGAACCCCTCGAACTGAGCTGACATTTTGAGGACGACATTACGGTAGGCCGCCATTTTCGGATCCTTGGCATCGAACTCTCCGTTTATTTGTGATATTGCGAGGTTCGAGTCCCTGCGCACTTCTAGGCGTTGAATGCCCATAGAGACTGTCATCTGAAGACCATGCAACAGAGCCTCATATTCAGTTGCATTGTTGGACTCTGTGTATAATATTTGGAGTACGTATTGGACAGTGTCTCCGGTGGGGGATGTCAGGACTACACCCGCTCCCAATCCGGCTAGCATTTTAGAGCCGTCGAAGTGCATGATCCAACTGGAGTATGCGCCGTACTCTTTAGGGAGTTCGGCTTCTATCCATTCGGCAACAAAGTCAGCCAGTACTTGCGACTTAATGGCCCGCCGTGGTTTGTATGTTATGTCAAACGGAAGGAGCTCGATAGCCCATTTAGCAATCCGGCCCGTGGCGTCGCGGTTGTTTATTATGTCATTGGGTGGCACTTCGGAAGCCACCGTAATCAAACACTCTTGGAAGTAGTGTCGTACCTTCCGGGATGCCATGAAGACCGCGTATGCTATCTTTTGATAGTGTGGGTATCGGCATTTGCATGGAGTGAGGACAGTGGACACGTAATATCCCGGCTTTTGGAGCGGGAACTTGTGTCCGTCCGCTTCTCGTTCAACGACGAGCACTGCGCTTACAACCTGGTGTGTTGCAGCTATGTATAATAGCATAGGTTCGCCAATATTTTGCGCGGTCAGGACTGGATTGCTGGCCAATAGGGTCTTTATTTTATCCAGTCCGGCCGTGGCCGCCTCCGTCCACTCAAAGTGTTCGGTGCGTCTAAGAAGGCGATAAAGAGGTAGTGCCTTTTCTCCTAATCGGGAGACAAAGCGGCTTAAGGCAGCCACGCATCCAGTTAGTTTCTGGATCTGCTTGAGGTCTGTTGGGATAGCCAACTATGAAAGAGCTCAGATTTTTGCCGGATTTGCTTCAATTCCTCTATTGGAAATGATGAAGCCGAGCAACTTCCCGGAGGGTACGCCAAAAACACATTTTTCTGAGTTGAGCTTGATGTCGTATGTTCGGAGGTTGTCGAACGTGGGTCTCAAGTCATCTATTAAAGTTTCGATGTGTCTTGTTTTGATGACCACGTCGTCCATGTATGCCTCCACTGTTTTGCCGATTTGCTTCTCCAGGCATGTCTGAATCATGTGTTGATAGGTTGCGCCGGCATTTTTGAGCCCGAAAGGCATAGTGTTGAAACAAAAGGGGCCATATGGCGTTATGAAGGCCGTTGCAGCTTGGTCGGATTCCGCCATCTTTATCTGATGGTATCCGGAGTATGCATCGAGGAAACATAGTGAGTCGTGTCCTGCAGTGGCGTCGATGATTTGGTCAATGCGACGGAGCGGGAAGGGATCCTTAGGGCGGGCCTTGTCGAGGTCTTTGAAATTGACACATAGGCGCCAGGATTTGTCCTTCTTTGGTACCATTACTAGGTTTGCTAGCTAATCCGGATGTTTTATATCTCTGATGAATCCGGCCTCAAGTAGCTTGGCTAGCTCTTCTCCCATGGCTTGCCGCTTAGGCTCTGAAAAGCGCCTAAGAGTCTGCTTGACTAGCTTGTATCCTTTCAGTATATTGAGGCTATGTTAGGCTAGCCTGCGTGGGATGCCCGGCATGTCTGAAGGATGCCAGGCGAAAATGTCCCAATTCTCACGTAGGAAGTCTCGCAGTGCGGCATCCATTGTGGGGCTCAACTGTGTCCCAATGGAAGTTGTCTTTGTGGGGTCCGTTGGGTGGACCTGGAATTTGACTATCTCGTCCGCGGGCTTGAAAGAGGTGGACTTGGGTCGCTTGTCGAGTATCACGTCGTCTCTGTCCACTGTGGCGTGCAGCGTTGTTAGTTCTTCGGCCGCTAGGGCTTCGGATAATGCTTCCAGGGCTAGTGCAGTAGTTTTATTTTCGGCGCGGGGTGCGACGTCCGGATCACTAACTAGAGTGATGATTCCATTGGGTCCGGGCATTTTGAGCTTCATGTACCCGTAATGGGGTATAGCTTGAAAGCTCGTGAATGCGTCCCGCCCTAAAAGGGCGTGGTATCCGCTGCTGAATGGGGCCACTTGGCACGTGATTTCTTTGGACCTATAATTCTCCGGCGTGCCGAATACCACATCCAGTGTGATTTTTCCCGCACACCATGCCTCCCGACTAGGTATGATTCCCCTGAAGGTCGTGCTGCTTTGCTCAATGTGGCTTTTGTCAATTTCCAACTTGTTGAGGGTTTCTTCGTAGATGAGCTTTAATCCGCTTCCACCGTCCATGAGTACTTTAGTGAGCCGGAAGCCGTCCATGATTGGGCTAAGGACCAAAGCGGCTGGTGCTCGGACTGTTTGGAATTGAGGTTTCCATGATTTCCATGATGCGAGCGAGTTATTAGCTCATGTTCCTGTCAAGGTATCCGAGGCTATGAACTGGGAGCTCACTAAACCATATACCGCGGAGGAGATCAAAATTGCGCTCTTCCAAATGGCTCCATCAAAAGCTCCTGGTGTGGATGGGTTTAATGCGGGGTTTCATCAACGGCATTGGGATCTTATTGGTAGTGAAGTAACCAATGCTATCATGGAGTTCTTAAATGGTGGGTACTACCTTCCCGTCTGAATGGCACTTCCATTACCATAATCCCGAAGGTAAACACCCCCAGTCTATTTCTCAGTACCGTCCTATTGCTTTATGTTCGGTTTTGTATAAGATTACGAGCAAAGTAATCACCAACCGTCTATGTTGTATCATGGACGAAATTATCAGTGAGGAGCAGAGTGCCTTTGTTCCAGGGCGCCTAATTATTGATAATGTGCTTGTGGCATACGAAAGTCTGCATACAATGAAGAGGAGGAAAAAGGGGAACAACTATTCTTGTGCGGTCAAGATCGATATGATGAAAGCATATGACCATGTCGAGTGGCATTACCTTGAAGCAATTCTGACCAAGTTGGGTTTCAGCATTGTCTTTGTCAGGTTGATCATGAAGTGTGTATCTTCAGTTCACTTTTTGGTGCGAGTTAATGGTGAGCTTCTGCCAATTTTTACTCCTTCTAGGGGGCTCCATCAAGGCGACCCGGTCTCACCATATCTGTTTTTAATATGTGCGGAAGGTTTTTCCTCCTTGTTGAAGTTTTATAATGGAGGTATCACTGACAGAGGGTTGAGAGTAAGCTATAGATCACCCTGGATCTCTCATCTGCTTTTTGCAGATGATAGTATGATTTTCATTGATTCAAAAGATCATAGTGTCCTCAGACTTAATGAGATTTTGAGAATCTATGGAGATGCTTCCGGTCAGCAAGTAAATCGGGACAATATATCTATTTTCTTCAGTACAAATAGTCCTGATCCGGTGAAACAAGTTATGAAAGCAGCGTTGAACATCCAAGTGGAAGCATTCAGTGAGAAATATTTAGGGTTGAAAACTGTTGTGGGTCATATCACGAGTGGCACTTTCGATCATATCAGTGAAAGAACTCATGGATATATGCAATGGTGGTCGGAAAAACTGCTTGCAGGTGCGGGTCATGAGACTCTTATTAAGTCAACGGCTCAGGCTATCCCTACTAACCCGATGAGCACCTTTCTGTTCACAAAAAGGTGTGCAAGAGTCCGATCTCTCCTATGGTGAAGTACTTTTGGAGCAGCACTCTTGATAAAAAATCGATGCATTGGTTATCATGGAAAGAGATGACCAAACCAAAGTGCAAGGGCAGAATGGGTTTTTGAGACCTACATTTGTTTAACCTTGAAATGCTGGGAAAACATGGATGGAGCTTTATGGCTAATCCTAATTCCTTGTGTGCAAGGGTTTTGAAAGGGCGATACTTCCCAGATGCAGATTTCATGCAAGCTTCGGTCCCCAAGTCGGCTTTGGCTACTTGGAAGGCAATCATCGCGGAAGAGAGGCTTTGAGAGTGGGATTGATCGCACGGGTGGGAGATGGTAGCACCATTTCTGTGTGGCACCAAAAGCGGATACCAGGTACTATCTATATGACTCCGATTGCGAGATCACAGCATTCAAATATCGAAAGAGTTTCTGAGTTCATCGATTCAGAAATTTGGTCCTGGAGACAAGATGTTGTTAGGGAGACCTTTATTGCCCGTGATACTAATGCCATCCTCAATATTCCTATTCGGCAGGGGGCGTGGAGGATTCCCTTGCTTGGGATTTTGAAAAGTCTGGCAACTACACTGTGAAGACGGCGTACCGCGCTCTTATGACTCAAAATGAGCATTTTGCTCTAGAGGAAGGGACGGCTACTGGGACCTCAGGGAACAATCAACATTTGTGGAAGGCCTTATGGAAGCTCAATGTCATTCCCAAAGTGCGAGTGTTTTGGTGGAGAGTTCTTCACGGCATTCTCCCAGATGAAAGTACTCTAAAATATCAACATATTGCAGTCATAGATCGCTGCAAAGTGTGCATGGCTATGGGTGAGGATCTTAAGCATGCACTGATCCACTACGTGCATGCTCGCTGGTTCTGGGACGAGGCGTATGCGTGGTTCGGGCTCCGGCTCCCTCGACTCCACCCACACTCATGGGCGAGAGATATCATATGTGACTCAAGGTTTTCTGATGATAATCGAGCTAAAATCACAACAATCATGTGGTCTATTTGGCACTCCCGAAACCGCATCAAGCACGGGGAAGAAGGACGTGATCCTACAACCACTATCTGTTCTACCAAGGAGGCCATTGCTCTCGCGGATCTTCCGCGCAAGGCAGCTGCTATTCTACTAGGTTTCGGTTGGCGACCCCCTGAAGAGGGGGTGGTTAAAATCACCACGGATGGCATGCTCAACTTTGAAGATGGTTGAGGCGGGACATGAGGTGTCGCTCGATCGGCCATTGCTCTACTGGGCTCGTGGTGCAAGCCGTATACGGGGATTTCAGATCCTCTCATCATTGAAGCTCTTTCTCTGCGAGATGGTGTTCGCTTCGCTGCAATAAGAGGACTCTTGCATGTGATCATGGAAGTGGATTGCCTGGAGCTGGCGATGCTCTAGAAGACCCGGCATAGCACCCGTTTAGTTGTGGACCCTATCTTGTTAGAAATAGGAGAGCTTAGCGTTAACTTTGTTTTATCTGATATTCAGCATGTAAACCTGTCAGCAAATTTACCAGCGCATCTTTGTGCAAAACATGCATGCACCTTGAATGTGACGGACTGCTGGCTGAAAAACACTCCTAGCTTCCTCGTGACCAGCCTGTTGGCTGACTGTCCGGAGAATGCTTTTGTTTGAATAAAGCTCTCTAATTTTCCCATAAAAAAAGACTTGGTTGTAAACCCGTGGATCTGCTGGTTGTAAACTCCTGCTTCGTGCTACCGGATTTCCGTGCCTCCCACAGTGAATGTTTCGGAGGAAACATTTTGAATACTTAGTCACGGTCATAACTCTTCTTAGTATAGGACCATGCCCTTGATAGTGAGTGTGTAGAAGATGTTTATGAAAATTTAATGAACCGAAGGCGAGCAGGAGGCGTTGTGTGCCACCGCGATGGCAAACGCGCTGCACGGCCAACACACTCTTCAACCTATGCCCCCTTCAATATGTTTATGAAAATTTAACAAGCCGAAGGCGAGCAGGATGCGCCTTGTGTCGGGGAAGCCGGATACAGTAAGCTAGATGACTATGCCACTGGTCTAAGTGAGTATTTGAACTCATGCCTCTGGTATGACACACCCGTGCCTCTAAAGAATTCACACATGGGCATGTACAGGATTCATAACCATGCCTCGAGAAGTCCCATGTTCATGCTTGTAATAGAGGCTTCATTCACACCTGTGCGTCTGGACACTCGATGCCCATGCATCTAGACTCTTCACGCCCATGCCTCAACATGCTTCCCGCCCGAGCGCGTGCATGATAAAGTGCATGTTTACTTACTTGAAAGCTGATATTCATAGTGTTGGAAACCCCCGCCCGTAATTACCCCATAAATCTCCATTTCTCAAAAATATAATGGGGAAAAAGTAAAAAAAATAAAAAATAGGGAACCAACCACCTAGTTGGCTGGTATTTGTTTCTGTTCTCGAGCGAAAAGGGAACACGAAAAATAGGAATACTATGGGGGGCAAACTGTAAAACATACGAACCGAAAACCGGAAAGGAAACACCGGGAACAAACCGCATTGGCTGGTTTTCTCTTGCGGGAGCGCTTCGTCAAACCGTCCGTTCATAGCGCTCCGAAGGAGCCCTACCTAATTAGTTGCTCTCTTCATCTAGTATGTCACTGGTCCTGCTGAAGTTGGGCCGATGGTGTAAGTGTAGCCCCCGAGCCCATGTCCTGTGCGCGGCCGCCGAGTAAGAAGAGCTGGAGGAGATGGGGCCTAGAAACGGTAGAGGCTGTCGTGTGGCATGCGCAGTCCCCACGAGGGAACGCACCCCGCCGTCCTCATGATCGTACCGAAGCCCAACGATGGTCGCATGAGCTTCCTCTCCGTTGGCAAGACCTGGGAGTCCTGTCGTACAACCGTCTCCTCTAGCCGTCTTGATGATGGGATGATATGCAATAGATGAAAAGTAAAGGCATGTTACTGAAAAGGAGCGTGCCCTACTTTTGTAATGGTGTAAACATGGTTGTAAGAGCATCTCCAGCCGTTTGGCCCCCCAGGACGCCAAAAAGTGTCGCTTGGGGCCGAACCGGCGTTAATTTCGACGTGAGGGCGAACGTGTTCCAAGTCGCTGCCCCAGGTCGCCCCCAAATCGGCACAAATGACACAAACTCGGTGATTTCATTCAAATTTGTACAAAAAACAAAAAATATGGTTTAAAAACAACTACGCCTAGCCCTACTACGCCGCTGCCGCCACACGCCTTCTACATGCCGAGGAGCCTGTAGAACCGGGTGTAGTCGCCACGTCATCATCGTCATCGTCACCGCCGCCTGCGTCCCGTCGGCACCACCGCCGTCCCTGCTGCACCCCTGGCCAAGGTCACCGATGCGCGGGGGGTTGGATGGCTCGGGCGCGTCCTCGTCGTCGCTGTCGAGGACGATGATGCCGCCCTCATCGCGTCAGCGGCATCATGCTTTGATCTCCTCATACGCCCGGCGCTGGTGCTCCACCTGTTCGCGGACGTAGTCCGCCTTCACCCACTTGAGGGCAGTCTGGTCGGCGGCGGCCATGTCCTCGTGTTCCTTCTTCACGGGGAGCAACCCCGGCTCGGTCTTTGGCCGGATGAAGCGAAAGGAACGAGGGGAGGGGCAGTCGCCCTTGTTGATGACGAGGGTGCTGCTACGGGTGCAGCGTCTCCTGCTGCTCCGGCTTGACGGGGCGGAGCACCGGCGACCCGGAGGAAAGCGAACTGGAGCCCAACAACGAGGAGGTCGCCGTCTCCATTCGCCGTGGTGTCCAGGAACTACCGCAGCGATGAGAGAAGGACGAGAGCGCCGGGTACTCGAGGCGCGGTGTGTTGTCAGCCTCGATGTGGTCGAGGGCGGCTTCTAGGGTGCGGCCGGGCACGCCCCACCATTCGCTCCGCCCGTCGGAGTTGAGGCGGTCGCGGGGCATGACGCTGTTTGCAGATGCGACCTGGTCAGCGAGGCGGCGGTCGAAGTACATCGTCCATCGCGTGTGGCTATCGGCGGCGTACCTTGGCTCGTTCCGCTGCGCCTCCGACAGCGACGAACAAATGTGCGCTATCTCGGTGCGCCGTTCAGCACCGGTGGGCATCGGGACGCCGCCGACCCTCAGCCTCCACGAGCCCGGCACCCGCATGTCCGGGGGCTTCGGTTAGTCGGCCTCGTAGAGGAGGCGCGCCTCGTCCTCGCGCAGATGGCAGTGGTCGAAGCCATTCGTCGCCACGGCATTGCCTGGGTAACGCTCGGCCATTGATCGTCGGCGGGGGGAGAGTGGGAGAGATGGGCTTCAGTGGTGAGAGGGGGCGAGAGGTGGCGAGAATGCCGTTCACCGGCGGGGAGGTCGTCTTTTATAGCCGAAGTTGGGCGATGAGAAGCTGCCCGGCGGGTGCCGCGTGGCAGGAGCGGGCGGGGATGCGCGTCGTGACGCCTTCACTGCATCGCCTATGAGGCATCAATGGAAGGCTGGTCGGCGCGGCAGCCTTGCCATTGATTTCCGCAGGAACTGAGGCAATGAGGACGACGAAAGCGGCAAGTCGTTGACTCGACGGGCCCATTCCCGTTCACGCTAAAATCTGTTTCCTCGGTGCCCCCAGCACGCCGGGTTCGACTTGGGTTCGCCGGTGCCAAAATCGGCCCGAGCCGGCGAAAATTGGGCTTCTGGGGGCACGGTTGGGCCGAATTTTTGGCGTCGGCGACAAAAAAGGGAGCTGGGGGCCTGTTGGGGGCACGGCTGGAGATGCTCTAAGGCCTGACTTTGAATCTAAGCTAACTTTTATTCCGAAGTTTCGTTCCATTCAAACTTCTTCTCCGTGTGCTTGCTGAGTTCCCACGTTGTCGGGGGACTGCCTCTGACAACAGAGACGTATTACGCAGTTACGTTGGGACGGATCCGGACCGCAGAGCGCATGTCTTGCTTCTCGGTGTGGCAGGACTTCTGGCGAAGGATTTTCACGAGGCGACGCCTCCCGAGAGCCCCCGTTTAACCGCAAACCGGAGATAAACATGGGAGGTTTACAGGAGTCCAAACCGTTGTAACGCTTTCTTCTGACCGCCCTGACCCACCAAAAAACCCTCCCCCTCCCACGCGCACTTCCCACTCGTCGCCAGCTACCCGCGTTCATGCGGTTGTAGAGCTCGCCGCTCCACATTGAAGGCAGCTTAGGGCGGATGCAACCTCTCACTACCTCCGCCATTGAAGCGGCACGCTGGCCGAGGGCACTGCCCGCTGCATGCCCGGCTGAACGCGTCTCCTCGTTGCATTGAAACGCGTTCATTAAACCCGTGTGAAATCCGAGAAACCTACTCCTGCCACACGTCCGTTCATGAGCGGGCCTGCATTAAACGCAATGTCGGCCAAGCTCCTCCCGCCCGTCCTTTATTTAAATGAGGCCAGACGCCGGACAAGAATCGCACCACTCCGCCACTCCCCTGTCTCCTCCTCCCACCATTTCTCCACTCTTTCTATGGCATTCGACGAGTAGGAAGAGAAGTTCTCTAGCATAAATGCCTGCCAGGTTGCCCGACGATATGAGCGAGGCGGCTCGCTGCTCCACCTCTCTCGCCTAGCCCAACGGAGCAAGCTATCGCGCCAAGCCGGTGCGTGGTTCAGCAACTTGCCGCTCCAAGCCAGCTCGCGGAGGAGTGGCGAGTTGCTCTAGGGCGACACGGTGGGGAGCATGGCGGCACAGGCATCACCGCCTCGGTGCCAGTGACCTCGCCATCCGCAATCAACGCGCGGGTAGCGGCGCCATGGAGGCAGAGAAAGAAGCCGGCTACACGGATGTCGAGGAGGTGGCAGCCAGCTCGTCCGCGCCCGCCGCCATCATCGAGGAGAAATAGAACATGGGAGGCTACCACCGCTTGGATCCCAGGAAGGCCACCACCGGTGACCTAGCCGGTTCTTCTTTATCCAGACCATCATGGGCACCCGCCTGAGCTCTGCGGAAGCACCCTTCCCCTCCAGCTGAAGCACCCTCTTTGCCACTCTGATGAGCGGCGCAGCCGGACATAGGGAAGATAGGGGAAGAATATGCCTCGGAGACTCCCGGCAGTCCGGTTAGCGGGCTGCCGGACCTAGGGAAGACAAAGTTTCGCCACGGCCGGTCGTAGACTAGTGTAGTGTACCCGTGTCATGAGAGTGGAGCTCCACGCGACCGTACGTGCATATAGTTTTACCTTTTTAGTTGCAAATATGTCCAAAATGTAACCGTTTTCGTCTTGTTTGTATGAAATCCGTCATTTTCTTTTTGCGAGGTAAACCCGTCATGTTTATATGAAATCCGGCCGACTTTGTATGAACTTCATCTGGTTTGTTGAAAAAGAGTTTGCAATTAATGCGGCTACGGTTGGATGGCGGCCTCCCACATCCGTGTCCGCGGACCGTCTCCTGTCCGCGGACGAATGCCGGAGGAAATTTACATGTCGCCGTTGGAGAACCCTAGGAGGGGTAAGATCGCTCACTATAGAACAAGTTGTGTCCCCTAAAAAAAGGGCAATGATAACTCCCGAACGTTCGGGAGTTAAGCATGGCAACCCGAACGATTTAGATGGCAAGTTTAGTTTGCGTGAGATTAGGGAAACGCGGCAATTTTCTCACAGAAAACGAAAAAGGACAAAGTTGCCATCCCCTATGAACCAAAGTTGTCATCCCCTATGAACTAAAGTTGCCATGTGAAAACGTTCGGGACGAAATGCTCAAAATCCGAACATTCGGGAGTTATTGGATTTAAAAAAAAAGCCCAAGCAAAGCATGTCGCTTGTGTTTGGAACTGCGAAGTCGGTCATTCGCAGTGGCGGACGATGGTCAAGTCAAGCCGAGCGTCAACATCGACCCCAGCTCAAGTGTTGATCAGTACTGTACAACTCTTCCTCCGTCTTGGTGCACCCTTCCGACCGCCACCGAGTCCGTCAACGCTGCCAAAACAACAGCAAGCGGCGCGGTGTGGAACCATCCGGAGGCGTCGTGTCGTCGGCCGTCGGCCGTCGCACAGCTAGCAAGCAGCTGACCTTGGGAGGCGGAGGCGCGATGCCAATCGCCGCCGCACCGCCGCAGCGGTGGCGCCGTCCCATTCCCATGCCGTGTCAAAAGACTTGGTTTCGCATTTCTCTTGAGATGAAGAAGCCGGGCCGGACGGTGACGCGCGCGGCAACGACAAGGCGCATCTTGCCGTCACGTCGTCGTCGACGACGACGACAACCGATGATCGAGGGAAGAGCGTGATACACGCACGCCGTGTACCAGCCGGGGTTCTCCGGCCGGCCGGACAGAAATCAAAGAGAATCTTGAACATAGCTCCGCTCCGGGGACGTGGGATGCATGATTTCTGCCGTCAGTCCGTCACGTGATTGAGAACAAACTATTCATCCTCGGGCCGGACAGATTAGATTGTCCGGATGATCACGAGGTGGATGCGGTGATGTGGTCAGGGAAGAGTGGCATAAATGCAAAAGGGATGTCGGCGTAGGGATAGAGGAGTGCCGGGATTAGTGGAGGCCCGTCCCTTTCAGACGAGCGAGATAGGCACGTCGCTGATCGAATTGAAGATGGATGCCACGCATCACTGTGGAATTTTGTACTACTACACACACGAGATTCCGATCAAGACATCATGGAGGAGGTAGGACGTCCCCCTGCAAACTCATTAGCCGTATTTGATCACCGTGTTTGCTGCAGGGAAGGCACCAGGAACCGTCAGCAGCAGCTGTGTTGTCCTATCCACTAAATCATTAGCGACAAAGGTGATCAAAGCGGGTGTCATCTGAGCTGTGCGCTGCAACGGCAGCATTATCCTATCTATCCTGCACCATCAAACACGCGTGTCGTATACTATAGAATATATCGCTGTGGTTTTATCGTGAAAGCAACGTGTGTGCGCCCCCAGCGTAACCGTCAGAAAAGAAAGAAGCGGACAGATGAATGGATTAGCAGATACTAGATGTAGGATCTAGCTCCATCATCGTTCCTTCCAGCATAGCATAGCATAGTACCGCTAGTGACGAGGACTCCGGATCAAATCGATGTAAGTCGCTGCGGATAACAGTTTCTTTATCATCAAAAGCAGGTGCATGCATTAGCGTTGCAACTATCGGGCATATTTTTATTATTCTCAAAGCAAGTACCGGGCACGCCTGTCGTGTGGCTCTAGAGTAAAATATATCCTGGTGATTTCTCTGAAAGAAACATGTGTGCCTAGCACTAGCACCATCAGGCTTTCTGTAACCATCAACAAAAACAGATTGCTTGATCGACAGAGCCCATAGGTGATTAAATAACACACTATTCGCCAAGAAACGAGAGAGCAGAGGTTTACACTTTGGCTCTGGCAGACTGGCACCAGCCCCCTCTGGCCTCTGCCGGGGTGTCCTGTCTCCGGACGCTGTTCAGTGATGTAACTGCACCTGCAGTTAGAGAATCTTCACTCGTTCGGCCCTCAGAGGCTTGAACTAGCGCCGACTGGGAGCGCGCCGGCGAAAAAATCGGCGTGGGGGCAGTCGGTTTCCCAACGCCACCCCATGGCCGCCCAGACGCCGTCTTTTGAAAACTAAACTCGGCCGAAATTCGACCAAACGGAACACAAATTCGGCCAAACTAGGCGATTTCATTGATGTTTGTAAAAAAACCAAAAACATAAATTAAAAACAACAAAACACTACTAAAAAACAACTAGTAGATACTAAAGCCGCCGCCGCCGCCCGCCTTCTACATGCCAAGCATCTTGTACATCTTGATGGTGTAGCCGTCGCCGCTGCCCGCCTTCTACATGCCGAGCATCCTGTACATCTTGATGGTGTAGTCGCCGCCGCCGTCGCCGTCGTCCTGCGTGCCACCGTTGTCCCTGCTGCAACCCTGACCAGCGTCGCCGATGCGTGGGGGGTTGGACGGCCCGGGCGCCTCGTCGTCGTTGTCCTCAAGGACGACGACGCCCTTCTCGCGTCCGCGACACCGAGTGGTGATCTCCTGGAGGCCGCGGCGCTGGCGCGCCATCTCCTCGTGGACGTAGTCCTCCCGCGCCCATTTGAGGGCGGTCTTATCGGCGGCGGCCATGGTCTCGTGCTCCTTCTTCACGGGGAGCAGCCCCGGCTCGGTCTTTGGCCTGATGAGGCGGGAATAGGGAGGAGAGGGGCCACGGCTTCCCTCATTGATGATGAGGGCGCCGCCGCAGGTGCGGCGCCTGAGCGGCATCTTCTGTGGCTCCGGCTTGACGGGGTGCAGCGCCAGCGACCCGGAGGAGAGAGAGCCCGACGACGAGGAGATCGCCATCTCTATTCGTCGTGGCGTCCAGGAGTTGCGGCGGCGGCGAGAGAAGGAGGGTGGCGCTGGGTACTCCAGACGCGACGTGTTGCCGGCCTCGATGTACTCGAGGCCAACCTCGAGGGTGCGGCCGGGGACGGCCCACCATTGTCGCTGCCCGTCGGAGTTTTGGTGGCCGTGGGGCTCGACGCCGTTCGTGGAGGCTAGCTGCTCCTCATGGCGCCCGTCGAAGTACGCCGTCCACAGCGCATTGCTGTTGGGGGCATACCTCGGGTGGTTCCATGCCTTCTCAGGCAGGGAGGACCGGATGCGTGCCATTTCGGCGCGCCGATCAGCTTTGGTAGGCGCTGGAGGCACCGGGATGCCGCCAGCGCTGAGCCTCCAGTTGCCCGGCACCCGCATGTCCGGCGGCGCCGGGTAGTCAGCCTCGTATAGGAGGCGTGCCTCGTCCTCGCGTAGGTGGCGGCGGCCGAAGCCATTGGCCGCCGCACCATCCTCTGGGTAGCGCTCGGCCATGCTCATCATCGGGGGAGGGGGAAGAGGAGAGACGCGCGTCGACGGGAGAGGTCGAGAGGGGGGAGGGTTTTGTGGCGATGGAGAGTGCGCTCACCGACGAGGGAGGGCGGCTTTTTATAGCCGTGCGTGGGCGGCGAGAGGGTGGCCACCGTGTCTACGCGTGGCGGGAGCGGGCGGGACGCACGTCGCCGCGCCTTCACTGCGCCGGCTGTGAGGCATCAATGGGAGGCTGACCGGGGCAGCAGCGCAACAGCCTTGACATTGATTCTCCGCGGGAAACCGAGGCGACGAGGACGACGAACGCGCCCGGTCGCTGACTCGGCGGGCCCGCTAGGCTTTCACGGCAAAATTATTTTCCCCAACGCCCCCCAACGCCCCGGGTTTGGCCTAGTTCCGCCGGCGCCAAATCCAGTCTTTACCGGTAAAAAGTGGGCTTCTGGGGACGCGACTGGACCGATTTTTCGGCGCCGATGATAAAAAATGCCTTGGGGCCTCGTTGGGGGCACGGCTGGAGATGCTCAGGCCAACTCCACCGCGCGACCCTATCTTGTCCGGCCCCGGCCGTTTGGGGCAAAACGGACAAACCAGGCGGCCCAGCGCGCGACGGCCCAGACCCATCTGGTCCGTTTTGTGTCCGGGCCGACCCATTTCGAGCGCAAACTTGCGCCGGGTTTGGGTCGCGTCGGACAGTGAACAGACGCTTCGAACGTCCGCGTCGAGGCCGCGTGGCAGGCGGCCACCTACCTCCCACCCGCTAACTTAAATGCGCACGGGCGGGTGGCCCCACCTGTCATCCGCACAATGAAGGGTCGTCGTCCTTCTTAAATGGGAAGCCGTGCACCGGTCATCGTCCACACTTTCCACTCCGGCCCCTCTCTGCCCCCTCGAAACCCGACACCCTTGAAACCCTAACCACTCCCCGTCGTCGACCTCGCCGGCCGGCCGCAGCCATGGGCCTTTGGAACTACGGCCGCAAGGGAAAGCACGATCGCGAGGCCGACTCCTCCTCGGGCCACCGCCGCGGATCCGTGAAGAAGGAGGAGCCCGCGTCACCACCGCGCTCCTCCCGTCGAGCCCCCGCGCCGGCCCCCTTTACCATTGCTCCTAGGCCCGTCGGCGAGCGCGACCGGCAATACATCTGTGCGGACGTGTGCTGGAGGTACTAGGAGACAAGGACGCTGGTCCCGTGGAGCGACGTCCACCTCCCCAACGGATGGCACCTCTCTGCGGACCGGGTCCCCATCCCGCCGGTGCCGGCGAGCGGCCATGCCCGGCGCGATGAGATCACGCGCCGCCGCCGCCTCCTCCCCGACGACCCGTACTATGACTACAGGTATGCCCCCAACTCCCCGCTGTGGGATACATGGCTCCAGGACGAGCACAACATGCATCGGGCGTCGTACTTCGCCGACACGGTGTTGGGGCCGCGGCGGTCACGTGCAGAGGCGCGCGGGCGTACGCGGGTGCGCGGCCTGACGCCCACGCCGTCGCCTTCCCCGTCTCCGTCACCACCTCCACCTCCTCGCATGACAGCGGAGGAGGAGGCCCGTCTCGTGCAACGTTTCATGGAGGACTCCATGAACACGCATGACGAGCGGCAATGGGACGGCCTGGAGGAGGCCATGGCCCTCTCTGCCGCCTGTGACGTCGCCTTCCCGAAGCTGCAGATGGAGGCCGTCACGGAGGACGCGATGGAGGAGGAGCCGCCGGCCGCGTTCCAGGAGCTGCTGGGTCAGGGATGGGGCTGGTCCTGCACTGCACCAGAGATGGACGCCGATGTGGGAGTGAACTGGTGCGCCACTCTGCCGCGGTCACCAGAGCGGGAGGTCTTGCCACGGGAGGAGGTGGTGCAGGCGCCTCCGGCCTTCCAGGCCGCCCCGTCTACCATGTGTCGCCGGCCCACCTGTGGGCACTGTCGTGGTTCTAAGTCTGACAGTAGTGTAGGGGGGTACTAATGGGGAGGATCCTAGCTATGGAGTAGTTGTATACGCACGAGTTTTACGAGTTCAGGCCCTTCTCGGAGGAAGTAACAGCCCTACGTCTCGGAGCCCGGAGGCGGTCGACTGGATTATATGTGTATAAGTTACAGGGGTGCGAACCCTTTACACTGAGGAGGGGGTGGCTTATATAGAGTTCGCCAGACCCCTCCAGCCCTCAGTTATGCAGGGTTTAAAGTACATTAAGACAGGGGGTTACTGGTAACGCCCACATAAAGTGCTATGAAGACCATAAAGGCTACTTAATGACATACCGTTACGTGCAGAGTGACTTTAGGTTTCCTGTTGGTCGAGTGCTTGGCTTCGTGGTCGAGTATCTTCGAGTCCGTCGAGTGGAACCTTTGCAGGTCGACTGAAAGGTGATGTCTTCTAGAGATGTCCTTGGGTAGGGTGTCTTGGACAGGTCCATGACCCTACCCTAGGTACATGGCTTCATCATTAGCCCCCGAATGGATCGAGGTTTGAGTGGAAAAGGAATTGAGAACTCCTTCAATTCATCTTTTGTGCTATGAATATGCCCTGTTCTGGATCAACGAACTTAGGTGACGGCACCAACTTCCTTTTCAATCGCCTTGATCCATTCTTTGTATTTGTCGAGTGAACTTTCTATTCTTGGAGGATTCCGAACGAAAGAGCGGAGGAGATCTTCCGTCTGACGAGTTGTTGCGGATTTAGCGGGATCCGCATTTCTGGGAAGCGCGCGGGGCGGAGGAGACCGCAGCAATCGGGCGAGATAAGGCAGGGACGCCTCGATTTCTGTGCCACCTTTTTCGCCATGTATCGCGCGAGCGACTGTTGCGGGATTTGACAGGATCGTACGGGCCTACAGGTCAGTCACTCGGAAGCGACCTCATATAATGCGCTGGACGGGAGGTTTTGAACAGTGTATCCTCATTTCCTTCCCTCCTCTCCAGATTCATCTACCGCGCTCGCTTCCGCCCTAGCGCCGCTGCTTCGTGCATGCTTCACCGGCGACGATGGTGAGGGAGAAGACGGCGGCTTTGGAGCAGGCGAAGAAGGCAACAACGAAGGCGAAGGGAAGGGCGACCAGTCGGGGTGGATCTTCGTCAAGGACCGGCCTGCCGCGGGGCTGGATCCAGGGCGACTGTATCCGCTCGATGATCCATAGAAAGACCTTGACGACCTGGCCGATGAAGGGCTGATCCCCCATGGATCAGCGAGGCTTCCGGGGAACGAGTGGGAGCCGCAGCCTCAGGAGGGTGAGTGTGTCCTCTTGGCCACCCACGTCGACCGTGGATTTTCTTTGCCTCCTCATCCTTTCTTTCGGGGATTTCTGAACTTCTTTGGGGCACAACTCCACCATTTCACACCCAACTCTATCGTGTATCTTGCTGCTTTCATGTCGTTGTGCGAGAACTTCCTGGGTTGTCGGCCTCATTGGGGTCTCCTCAAGCACATTTTCACCTGTCGCTCACAGACGGTGAAAAAGGTCAATCCGAGTGATGAGAGAACCCAAGTGATTCAGATGTGCGGGGGCCTTGGAGTCCAGATGAGGGTAAAACGCCTTTCTGGCCATGGTCCTTCCTGACTCGGTTCGTGGATGGCAGTCGACCTGGTTTTACTGCAAAGACCAGCCGATGCCAGGGCAGTCAACTGGACTTCCTCCTTTCTCTATGGACCGAGTGGGGAAGCCTTCTTCTTTGAAGGTGATCCCGGAAGAGAAGGCGCAGGTTAAAGTGTTGGTCGAGCATGTAGTTCAGCTTATCCGTGACGGGGTGACCGGCATGGATCTTCTGGAGGACTTCCTTCGACGACGCATCCAGCCTCTTCAATACCGAGATCATCCGATGTGGATGTATTCTAGCATTGAAGACACCACTCGGGTCCACCCGGAGGAGGTCGAGGACTCCATGCTATAGAGGTGGATGATTGCCATCACAGAGAATAAAGACAACCCCCGAGGAGCCAGGAGGATTCCTCCACTCGACCAATCATACGAGCCAGACAAGGTCTAATTCTGTTTCTTCGACTATGATCCTGCCTTCTTCATTCCGTTTTGTTAGAGTTCAGTCGACTGACTTTTGCTTTGTTCCTTGTATTCTAGGTCACTACTGAGATGTACTCGATGCCCAATGGAGCACAAGAACATGTCGAGGAGGAGGAGGCGAGCGGAGGCGAAAGCCAGGAGGAGTGGCAATCTGACGATGAGGGTGACAAAGATGAAGACGGCTCTAGTGGAGAGGAGGAGGAGCAGGAGGAGGAAGAGGAGGAGGAAGTTGACCCTTCTCGCACGGAAAGGCGATCCAAGCTCACCCACGACCCCTCGGTCGAGCGTGGCAAAGCAACTGTGCCTGTGGGACAGTCGACGAAGCGCCCTCGGACGTCCTTCCCTGCTCCGACTGAAAAAGCTCCAAAGTATCCCCGAGCGGCGTCGTTCAAGCCGTCGAAGGCCTTGCCCAAGATGAAGATGGCCATTCCCATGATTTCCGGGTAACAGCAGAACTCGTGTTTCCTCGTTTAGCATGGGTAGACTCTTGGTCGACTCGTTGGTTAACCGACTGGTTTCTGAAATCTGCAGTGCTGCCACCTCCGAGACCTCCACCAAGAACGAAGACCATGAGATGGAAGACGCTGTCACCTCCAATCCTGGTACACTCTCTATAGTTTCACTCCTGGTCGATTGGATTTTCGTTTCTAACTCTGGATTTATCCTGCAGCTCCTCTTCACGTCATTGATCTCCCTGATGATGACGACGAGGTGCCACTGAGGGGGGGGGGAGAACAAGAAGGTGCCGGCTGGCAAGACCATTCGAACTGCACCGATGCCTAAGGCATTGGTTCAAGAAGGTGGTGAATTCCCTCGGCATTCTGTGTCCTTTGCTGTGCCGCTGACGAGTGCCCGGCCTTCATCGTCGACTGCTGATCCGCCCTCCCTTTTCGCCATGCACCACGTCCCAGTGGACCAAGCGGGTGTGCTAAGGAGGCTATACGCCAGGCGGGGATCATGATGGAGCAGGTGAAGGCGATCCGGGAAGCCAGCCAAGCGGCTTATGATGCTAGCTCAGCCCTCCAGAGCAATGTCCAGGTTAGTTGGTCGCCGCTTGTTCTGTTAGGATATGCTATCTGAAGATTTCCTTTCTGAAGATCTTTGAATTTGTACACCCACTGGGTGCGTCGATTGATTTTTTGAACTTTTTTTTTGAACTGGTGGGGGCACGTTGAGTGCACCCACTGGGTGTAGTCCCCGAGACAATGGTCGACTGCTGGCAGTCCACCGTAGTCTTTGTAATTTGAATTTCCTCATTCCAACTTCGGCAGTCGGTCTGGTCGGACCATGTCGAACGGAATCTTGGAACCGGTGGGGGCACGCTGAGTGCACCCACTGGGTGTAGTCCCCGAGACTATGGTGGACTGCTGGCAGTCGACTGTAGTCTGAAGATCCTTCTTTTTTTGTAGATCATGATGAGATCTCTTTGTTCCTTTCTGTCAACTGATTGGATCAAGTCAATAAAGCTAGTGGGGGCACGCTGAGTGCACCCACTGGGTGTAGTCCCCGAGGATACTGTTGAATATTTTGATTCGACTGTAGTCTTAGAAATGCTACGGTTTTTCTCTTAGTTACTCAGAAGTAACCTCTCTTTGATATCTGTCGACTGACTCTTTCACAGAAATCTTGTGAGCTTGTGGCTCGCTATACTGAATTGGAAAACAAACATATCCATCTCGACCTTGACTTGAAGCTTGTTCATGAGAACTTCCAGAAGGCAAAGGACGAAGCAAAAGGTATGATTGGTGAGAACTTGACGACTGTTCTTATCTTTCTGCCCATTCTTGATTCTAATCTCATTGTTATTTTGCAGATAAAACAAAGGAAGCTCTGAAGAAGAAGGGCCAGGAACTTGTCGAGGCGCAGAAGGTGGCTCTGGACAAAATGAAGCTTGCGGAAGAGAAGTTGGCTTTAGTCGGTAAACTTGAGGAAGAGAATGCCAACCTGAAAGCTGCTCTCGACGCGGCCAACAAGGAAGTCAGCCGACTGAAGAATGACAAGATTGCTCTGAGTGACAAGGCTAGTGAGCTGGTGGGGAAGAAGAATGATCTGGAGGCATATCTGGGAGGGCTCACCAAGAAGTTGTTCATCATGCTTGAAGGTAATCTCTCCCACCCGACTGACTTGTTTCCGTCGACTCGTTGTAGAACTGTTGGTTTATCTTTGACTTGTGTATACAGAATTCTGCCAAAACTTTGAAGAGGAGACCGATCGAGTGGAGACAGGTTTGGATCCCATCAACTCTCCTGTGAAGGACGAAACTGCCATGAACGTGCTCCGACTGGAGTCTCGTGTCGCTAGTGTGGTCGACTATCTTGCTCGACTGAAAGTTGCAGCGTCGCGGATCGACACGACACTCTGGCCGAGGGAAATGCTTCAAAATGACCTTGAGTCTCTGATGACTCGACTGAATGAAGTTCCAGGTCGAGTGCAAGAATGGAAGAAGTCCTCTGCCAGGTGTGGTGCTGATGTTGCTCTGTCTCTGGTCTGTGTTCACTACAAGGACGCGCGAGAGGACAAGCTGGCGTCGCTCAGAGTGTCCAATACCAAGAAGCATGACTTCCAATCTTTCATGGAGACCTTCTGAAAGGATCGATATGGTTGACTAAGGGGGGTGAATAGGCAACTAACAATTTTTAGACTTTTCTTTAACAATTTAAACCTTGCAAAGAAATAGCTTGTCTAGATGTGCAACTACGTGGACAACCTATATGATGCAAAGACAATGAGCACACAAGCAAGCAATGGATATAGCACAAGTAAGCTTGCAAAAGTAAAGGGATAAGATAACCAAGAGTGGAGCCGGTGGAGACGAGGATGTGTTACCGAAGTTCCTTCCTTTTAAAGGGAAGTACGTCTCCGTTAGAGCGGTGTGGAGGCACAATGCTCCCCAAGAAGCCACTAGGGCCACCGTAATCTCCTCACGCCCTCACACAATGCGAGATGCCGTGATTCCACTATTGGAGCCCTTGAAGGCGGAAACCGGACCTTTACAAACAAGATTGGGGCTATCTCCACAACACTTGGAGGCTCCCAATAATCCCGCGAAGCTTCACCACAATGGAGTATGGCTTCGAGGTGACCTCAACCGTCTAGGGTGCTCAACACCCAAGAGTAACAAGATCCGCAAGGGATAAGTGGGGGAATCAAATATCCTGTGGTGGAAGTGTAGATCGGGCACTTGTCACCCAATCCCGAGCAAATCAACAAGTTTGATTGGCTAGGGAGAGAGATCGAGTGGAAATGGAGCTTGGAGCAACAATGAAGCTTAGAGATGGAAAAGGTAGTCAACTAGAGGTAGAAGACGCCCCTTATATAGTCGTGGACAAATTCCAACCGTTATCCACATGTTCAGCCCGCGACACATGGTACTACCGCTCCAGGGGCGCGGTACTACCGCGAGGCTATGCGGTACTACCGTGGCTGACCACAGTACTACCGCGACAGCAACACAGGCCGGAACTACCCTGATAAGGGGGCAGTACTACCGCTTGCGCGGTACTACCGCACCCACCTGCGGTACTACCGCAAGGCAAGAAAGTCACGGCCTGGGAAGGGCGCGGATGAAATAAATTACATCCGTGCCTATTTCCGCTGAACCGGAGGAGGTACAAAAATCCGACGTGGTACTACCGCCCGCGAGGCGCGGTACTACCGTGCGGACGCGGATGTAAAAAATTACATCCGCGCCTACTACCGCGACACTGCGGTACTAGGTAGGAGGGCCACGGTACTACGACTCCTAGGGAGCGGTACTACCGTGGGCCTCCGCAGTACTACCGCTCTGGACGAGCGGTACTACCGTGGAGGGCGCGGATGTAAAAAATTACATCCGCCCCTACTACCGCACCGGAGCGGCACAAGGCCAGGGAGCCACGGTACTACCGCTCCAGATGAGCGGTACTACCGTGACACCCAGCGGTACTACCGCGTGTGCTTGCGGTACTACCGCAAGCACAGCAGTAGTCGTCAGATTTCCGTACAACCAAGATAACAAAGGGAAGCTCCAAAAAGCAGGGAAAGGAGGAACAAATGTACGTGTTGATTCCACCCAAACCTTTCCGACGCGGACCCCCTCTTAATAGTACGGCTCTCCTACGACTCAAATCCACCAAAGAGAAACGTAGAACGACGCCGACTTCAATAGTCTCCGAGGGGCACCGAATCGTCTCATGCCTAGATATGAATAACCTAAGAAACTCAAGGCACACGATTAGTCCGCAAAAGCATTGTCATCAATCACCAAAACACCTGAGGGAAAAATATGCCCTTACAATTTCCCCCTTTTTGGTGGATTGATGACAACACGGGATTTGCATATGGATAAGATAATTTAGAGCAGGGGCAAACCCCACCCCTCTAAAATATAGACGGGCTCCCCCTAGATGTGTGCACTTTAGATGAATGCTTTGGACTGCATAGCACACAGACTAGGATCAACACTCCCCCTATATTTTAGAGATTAAGACATGATAATAAGCATAGCATAGCAAAAATAGCACAATATAACACGAGCTCGCTAGGATAGATAGAGTGCATATGTCTTATACCATACGAAGTAAAGCTACCAAGGTTCAACCGAGAAAGCAGCAAACACACGACACAAACGAGAAAGAAGCAAACACACGACACACTCGCAAATCCCTACACTCTCTCCCCCTTTGGCATCGAGACGCCAAAAAGGCAGAGAGGACACCTACACACAAGAGGTGGCTCAAGCAGAGAACTCATCCCAATCCTCTCCATCGGACGCCTCGGCAGCAGGGATGGTCTCCTCGACATCCTCCTCAGACTCAGTCCACCTGTAGCCCTGCTTCTCCATCCACTTGGCTTCTGGAGTGATGTGCTCCTCAGACCTGCCAGACACTGCCTCACCATAGAGCTGCAAGATCTTGTTGTCCCGGCGACGACTCTCCTTGGATGCCACGTGAGTCCTGTACTGCCCCTTGGCTTGCATGCAGAAAAGAGTCTTCATCTTGTCCTTCAGCTTCTTGGCCCATGATGGCATAGAGGCACTCTGGGAAGGTCTAGCAGCATGGCCCTCAGCAACATCCTTGGGGCCAGCATCCTCCTCATCAACAGCAGTCCTAGCAGCAGTCGCCTCGGCGCGAGTAGTGGTGTTGGCCCGGTTGGGTTTGATACGTAGGCAAATGGGCTCATGGCGAACCCAGTCAGGAGCAAGAAACTCATCAGCAGGAAACATCTTCTCCCAAGTCTTCGAAATCAGCAGAAACAGATAGGGCCCATAGATAGGCACCTTGCGGTTGAACACTGCAAACCGGAGCTCACACCACATGATGTGTGAGACATCAAGTGGCTGTGACTGAGACAAACGAGCATCCTCGCAGATGAGCATCATGTCCACCATATAGGCATGAACCTTGTCTTTATCACCGATGCGAGGGAACAAGGAGTTGCGGAAGATGCGATACATGATATCCAGGAAAGGGTTGAGCACCAAAGTTGTCTTGCTATTGGCGAGTGCCTTCTCAACCATGAAAGGGGCAAGTCTGTCCTTGCTGGCAGAATCAGCATTGGCATGGGGGCGACCACCCACTGGAGAGTCGAGACCATCATCAGGAACCTGGAGGAGATCCATGAACTCCTTCCAGGTAGCAGACAGCTTACGGCCGTTGGTCATCCAGGTCATCCTCCGTTCCTCATCGAAGTGAAAGTAGACTGAGGCAAAGAACAGACAGATGAGCTCAGGGTCATAGTCGAGGTGGAAGGTAATCACATGCTCAATGCCAAACTGCTCCACCAAGTCCAGAGCCTCTCCAAAGTAGTCACGAAACTTGTCCTTCCTCATGTGATGCATATCAATCCACTTCACCTCCACATAGGTGTTCTGCTTGTTCTTGATGACATCCAGATAGATGTTGACCTGTTGCTTGTTCCAGAACAACTCACAGCCTCTGAAGGTGGCACGCGAATGCACATAAGGGTGAAACTGCCTGAGACGGACATAATCAGCTTGGGCAATCTCATCCATGCCCTTAGCGGGCTCCTTGTGCTTGCTAGCTGAGTGCTTGACATTGCGCTTGGAGGTAGACGAGCCTTCTGGTACTTCACCTGGGTTGCGCAGACGTTTGGAGCCAGTGTCACGACTGGGGTTGGACCGGCGAGAGCCACCACCTGAGACACACACGCAAAACACCAAAGACGTGAGAAGATCAATGCAAAGGCCACGAAACAGCACAAGAAACACATAGAGGGCATACGAGAAAGTTGGCATGCGATAGATGTGAGCCACGGTAAAACTGCCACTGCTTGCGGTACTCAAATATTAGTACTGCTCCAACCGCGGTAGTACCGTGCTAGGGCACGGTAGTACCGTGGTTGGGGCGGAAGTAAACTTTTAGTGCCGCACAGAACGCGGTAGTACCGCTCCCGAGGGGCGGTAGTACCGCGCCAGACGGGCGGTAGTACCGCGTCACGTCAGACCCAACGGACGGTTTGAATCTGAAAAGAACCGCGAAACAATGGCGATGCCACGGTGATCCGATCTAGCGCAAGACAACAATACAAGTATAAATCCTATGCAATACCACGCTCCATCATCCTACTCTTGCAGAGATTAAGCCTACGAATCTCAAGAACACACAAGCCTCCCCCAAAACCTAGAAACACTAAACACAAACAACACGGAGAGGGAGTTGGGGAAAAACCTTGGTCCATAGCAAGAGCACGTGGTGGGGAACGATCCCACTGGTCGGAATCACAGGAGGGCAGCCAGTGGAGGAGATCCGGCGACGAACGCCGGCTCCGTTCTTGAGCGAGGGAGAGAAGGAGACGACATGGAGAGAGAGGACAGCGAATGGGTATGGGGAGTTAGAACTCCCCCCTGCCCGTCCTTATCCCCATGCGCTCGAACCGGCGCGGTAGTACCGCGTATCATCGCGGTAGTACCGCTCGGGCAGAAGTACCGCGCCGAGGCGGTAGTACCGCTCAACCAGGCGGCAGTAAAAAATTACTGCCGCGTGGTGACGGTAGTACCGTGCTCCCGCAAGCGGTAGTACTGTGATCTCAAGTCACCGCATGTTTCAACACAAAAAGAAGAAGCCTTTGCACGGAAACTTTTCACACACAAGAAACACAAGAACACGCACAAACCAGAGGCAAGAAGACAACAAGAAACCACCGAGCGACAAAGCCTCTCGAGGAGAGAGGGCGGTGGCCGAAGCCACCTATGTTTGAGTTGGATGGTATGGCACCGCGAAGAATTATCCTTGGGCCCATGACCAAAACTCGTCTTTGAAGCACAAGCACCATTAAAAATGGCTAATGTGAAAGAGGTGATCGATTTATGCATAATGGGGGGAGGGAGAGTTCATTGAGAGAACAACACTCCCCCTACGTATATGCGTACACCTAAACTAGACAACACGTTGAGTGTGGTGGGGGGTGTACGGGTTCAAGTCACATTGCTCAAATCAATGATATTTAGCTCATGCCTTAACTCGCGAAATCTTGCTTCATCCAAGGGCTTCGTGAAAATATCTGCAAGGTTATCATGAGTGTTGACATACTTGAGCTTGATCTCCCCTTGCCTAATGTGATCCCGGATGAAGTGATACCGAATCTCAATGTGCTTCGTCTTGAAGTGTTGTACCGGGTTGAGAGAAATCTTGATGGCACTTTCATTATCACACCAAAGAGGCACTTTGTCACAAACGACACCGTACTCCTTTAAAGTTTGCCTCATCCATAGGAGTTGAGCACAACAACTACCGGCCACCACATACTCCGCTTCGGTGGACGAGAGGGACACACAACTTTGCTTCTTGGAAGACCAACTTACCAAAGAGCAACCAAGAAATTGGCACCCTCCGGAAGTGGACTTCCTATCCACTTTGTCCCCCGCCCAATCGGAATCCGTGAAACCTTCAAGCTTGAAATTTGCTCCTCTTGGGTACCATAAGCCAAAGTTTGGGGTATGAGCCAAATATCGAAAGATTCTCTTGACCGCCACATAGTGACTTTCCTTTGGTGCGGCTTGAAACTATGCACACATCCCCACACTCAACATGATATCCGGTCTAGATGCACAAAGGTAAAGCAAGGACCCAATCATGGAGCGATATACCTTTTGATCCACCGCTTTACCATTGGGATTGATGTCAAGTTGGCACTTGGTAGGCATTGGTGTAGAAGCCGGCTTGACATCACTTAGCTTGAATCTTTTAAGCATGTCTTGAGTGTATTTGGCTTGGTTGATGAAGGTTCCTTCTCTTCGTTGTTTGATGTCAAAACCAAGGAAGAACTTCAACTCTCCCATCGAAGACATCTTGAACTTGGAGGTCATGAGAGCGGCAAATTCCTCATTGAAAGCTTTGTTAGGAAAACCAAAGATAATATCATCAACATATAGTTGGCATACAAACAACTCCCCTTTGACCTTCTTAGTAAAAAGAGTGGGATCGATTTGTCCTACTTCAAATCCACGATCTTGTAGCAACTCGGTAAGGTGGTCATACCATGCACGTGGGGCTTGTTTAAGGCCATAGAGTGCCTTATCGAGTTGATACACGTGATCCGGGAAGTAGGGGTCCTCGAATCCGGGGGGTTGCTTGACATAAACCAACTCATTAATGGGACCATTAAGAAAAGCACTTTTCACATCCATTTGTTGCAACTTAAAGTTGTGATGGGAAGCATAAGCAATCAACAAACGAATGGATTCAAGACGAGCAACGGGAGCAAAGGTTTCACCGTAGTCGATGCCCTCGACTTGGGAGTAGCCTTGTGCTACCAATCTTGCCTTGTTGCGAATGATGTTCCCATGAGCATCTTGCTTGTTCTTGAAGATCCACTTTGTTCCAATGACGTTGTGGTTCCCCGAAGGTCTTGGCACCAATCTCCACACCTTGTTGTACTCGAAGTTGTTTAGTTCTTCATGCATGGCATTGAGCCAATCCGAGTCTTCGAGTGCCTCATAGACCTTTTGGGGTTCAACACAAGAGACAAACGCATGATGTTCACAATAGTTAGCTAATTGTCTACGAGTGCTTACCCCCTTTCTTAGACTTCCAACCACGTTTTCCATGAGATGGCCTTGGGTGGTGAGTTTGGAAGCAATCTTCGCGGCACGATGCTCTAATTGTTCCTCGAGTGTGGAAGGAGGAAGGTTAACTTGATCATCTTGAGCGCCGTCTTGAGCTTGCTCATGATCTTGAACTTGCTCGAGAGGGAGAACTTGACCTTGGGCATCATTTGGAGGTTCACCTTCATCTTGAGGTTGATCTTGCCCTTGGTCTTGTTCATGAAGGAGAGGGCCTTCACTTTGTTCTTCGAAAGCGTGTGGGTCTTGGGGAGGTGATGGCTCCACTTGAGTGGAGCATCGTCCTTCTCCTTCGGCCACAAGGGGTTCCTCAATGGGTAGGATATGACCAATACCCATTCTTCTTATGGCTTGGGGAGGAATTTCATCACCTACATCACAAGTACCACTTTGCTCCACTTGGGAGCCGTTATTTTCATGAAAATCTATGTTACACGTCTCCTCAATGAGTCTGTTGGACTTGTTGAGAACACGGTAAGCATGAGAGTTTGTAGCATAACCAACAAATATGCCCTCATGAGCTCTAGCTTCAAATTTAGACAAGCTAACACCTTTCTTGAGAATGAAACACTTACACCCGAACACCCGGAACTACTTGAGATTGGGCTTGTTCCCGGTGAGTATCTCATATGGAGTCTTGTTCAAGCCTTTGCGGAGATAGAGCCGATTGGATGCATGACAAGCTGTGTTGATGGCTTCGGCCCAGAAGTTGTATGGAGACTTGAACTCCGCCATCATGGTCCTTGCCGCATCCATCAACGTCCGGTTCTTTCTCTCCGCAACACCATTTTGTTGAGGGGTATATGGTGCAGAATATTGATGCTTGATCCCTTCATCACTAAGAAACTCATCCAAGGTGTAGTTCTTGAACTCGGTGCCGTTGTCACTTCTTATTGTCAAGATGTTTGCATCGTGTTAACGTTGAGCTTCATTTGCAAAGTCGATGATGGTCTGTTGGGTCTCACTCTTCCTCTTGAAGAAGTATACCCAAGTGTATCTTGAATAATCATCCACTATCACCAAGCAATACTTTCTACCCCCAAGACTATCAAAGGATGGAGGCCCAAAGAGGTCCATGTGAAGGAGCTCCAAGGGTCTCTTCGAGTAGATGATAGTCGTGGGAGGGTGAGCCGTCTCATGAAGCTTTCCTTCGATACAAGCACTGCAAACACGATCTTTGGCAAAACTAACATTCATTAGTCCATGAACATGGTCCCCCTTGAGAAGACTTTGCAAAGATCTCATATTGACGTGGGCTAAACGGCGATGCCAAAGCCATCCCACATCAACTTTAGCCATTAGGCATGTCGCGGTCTTAGTGGGTTGCTCCGAGAAGTTAACCACATAGAGGCCGTTCTCGACATGCCCAACAAAGGCTACTTTAAGAGTCTTGCTCCACAAGAGGGCCACAGTATCAATATCAAAGAAGGTGGCAAAACCCATGAGTGCGAGTTGACAAACGGAAAGTAAATTGAACGCAAGGGACTCAACAAGCATGACTTTCTCGATCGTTAGATCATGAGAAATGACAACCTTGCCAAGACCCAATACCTTAGAATGTGAGGCATCACCCCATTCGACATTGGTGGGCATAGATGGGATGTTGTGCACGTCCACCACCAAGTCCTTGCTCCCAGTCATATGATTTGTTGCTCCACTATCGAGCAACCATGATCCCCCACCGGAAGCAAACACCTACAAGAGATCAATGCTTGGTTTTAGGTACCCATTGAGTAATGGGTCCTTTGATGTTAGTAACAAGGGTCTTAGGAACCCAAATAGACCATTCAATATACTCATAAGGGGAACCAACAAATTTAGCATAAACATGTCCATCACTAGCACGGCACAACACATAAGAGGGGTTAAAGTCACCGGCTTTGTTGGGAGAGATGGCGTTGCGCTCTTTGGCTTCACCACTCTTCCCATTGTTCTTATTCTCCTTAGGAGCACCTCCTCCCTCCTTCACAAAGGTTTGCTTGAGCGGAGGAGGTCGATTGGTCTTGCTCTTCTTCTCCTTGTTCTTCTTCTTGTTCTTGGACTTGGGTGCGAACCCAACTCCTTCCTTGCCCACAACTTCCTTTTGATTGCTCAAAAGGTCATTTAGGTTCTTCTCGTCTTGTATGCATGACACAAGACCTTTCTCGAGTTGTTCCTTCAACTTGGCATTTTCCTCCACAAGGTGCACATGCTCACAACATGGGTTAGTAGCATTTGCATTATCAATTAAGACCATGTGAGGAAATGTGGCCTTTTCCTTGGTTAGCTTAACTTGGAGTTGAGCATGAGACTCCTTGAGGGTGGCATGAGCACCTTTCAAGGCCTTGTGGGCCTTGTCAAGTACATCAAACTCCTTCGTGAGTCTAACATGATCAACCCCAAGTTTAGCCTTCTCGGAAGCTAGAACACGAGACACAACAAGAGCATGATCAAGATCTTTCTTTAGTTTAGCATGACCATCGTTGTGTGACTCCTCAAGAGCCAAACGATGCCCACGCTCTTCCTCAAGAGCATTAGAGAGATCCGATATCTCATCGGCATAGTCCCGACTATGACTTTCCATCTTAGTGATGGTTTCTTCATGAGCCTCGATCATGTCATTGGCTTCACCAAGTTGTTCCAAGAGAGCAACGAAATGCTTCTTGGATTTGCCCTTGAGCTTACTCATGAAGGACTCAAATTCATTGAACTCCTCATTAGACCCCTTACCATTATCATAGTCATCCGTTGAAGGAGGGTTAGGAATAATGGTGGTTTTGATGTTGGGGGTTACCTTGTTGGTGGCCTTAGCCATGAGGCACTTGGCGGTGATGTTCTCATTAGGTGCATCGAAGAGAGACACCTGAGGAGTTGAGACAATGGCAACGGATGCCATGGCCATTGTTTCACCATCTTCATCATCATCGTCATCCTCACGGTATTCTTCTTGTACCACCAACCCGCGAGAAGGAGTCTTCTTTGTGAAGTTGTTCTTGTTGGGGAAGGTCTTGGCTTTGTCCTTTCGAATGAACTTGCCACCATTGTCTTCCCGCTTCTCGTATGGACAATCCACAACGAAATGGCTGACATTGCCACAGTTGAAACAAGTTCTGACTCGTTGCTTCCCCTTGAGGCCACTTGAGTTGTTCTTGTTAAAGTTGGGTCTTGTAGTCTTCTTACTCCAAAACTGTCTTGAGGCAAGAGCCATGTGCTCATGATAATCATACTTCGTGTCCTCGGGGTTGCTCTCCTCATCTTCCTCCTCTTCTTCTTCTTCCACACTAACCTTGGCCTTCAAGTCAAGATTGGGCTTCTTTGCCCTTTGGGAACGGAGCACCGCATTGTCGGCGGTCTTATCCAAGATGTACATTGCAACAAACTCATCCATCACTTCACCAGAGGTCATGGAGTGGAAGTCCGATCTTTGGCGGATGACGGAGGACATGGCCTTGTTGTAGGTCATCATGGCCTTGAGGAACTTGCGCTTGATCCAGTTGTCATCCGTGTCCTTGCTCCCATGATCTCAGAGTGCGGCCGCAAGTTTGGTCACTCTTCGAAAGAGCTCACGAGGTTCTTCATCCTCTTTCATTGCAAACTCATCGGCTTCATCTTGCACCACTTCATAGTTGGAGCGTTGAATGCTAGCACTTCCTCGATACATACGCTCGACACACTTCCATGCTTCTTTAGCCATGACATGAGGTCGAAGATGAGGGAGATCTTCGGGAAGGATAGCATCTTGGATGATGAAGAGAGCACTCTCATTGAATTGATTGTCCACTTCTTCTCGAGGGGTGAAGTTGCTTGGATCATGAGGATAGAAACCTTCTTCAATAATTCTCCAAAGGTTAGTATTCACATGTTTTAAATGACGCTTGAAGCGATAAACCCAAGAATCATAATCTTCATTTTTCACATATTTAGGAGGAGGACCGGCATGATTCAAATGCGTAGAGGGGATCGGTCCTCTATACTCCGGGGGTTCCACATGGGCATAGATGCCAGTGCCATTTCTACCACTAGTAGACGGACTCTTTTCACTATTAGCTTCCCCCTTGTCGGGGTTAGCATCTGTCACCTTGTTAGTGGGATCACCCACTTTCATCGGCGAGGTAGATAGTTTGAGACCCTCTAGGAATTCGGTAAACATGCTTTTAACCTCGGCCGTCATGGAGGTTTTCAATGTGTCTAACGCCACATTGAATTCCTCATGAGAGACCGAGGTTCCCCCTTCGGCCGAAGACAAGATGGGATTCACACCGGAGTGTTCCTCCACACCGTCATTGACGTCAACCATACTCTTCGGACGGCAAAGTCCTTAATAAAGAGATGAGGCTCTGATACCAATTGAAAGGATCGATATGGTTGACTAGCGGGGGGGTGAATAGGCAACTAACAATTTTTAGACTTTTCTTTAACAATTTAAACCTTGCAAAGAAATAGGTTGTCTAGATGTGCAACTACGTGGACAACCTATATGATGCAAAGACAATGATCACACAAGCAAGCAATGGATATAGCACAAGTAAGCTTGCAAAAGTAAAGGGATAAGATAAGTAAGAGTGGAGCCGGTGGAGACGAGGATGTGTTACCGAAGTTCTTTCCTTTTAAAGGGAAGTACGTCTCCGTTAGAGCGGTGTGGAGGCACAATGCTCCCCAAGAAGCCACTAGGGCGACCGTAATCTCCTCACGCCCTCACACAATGCGAGATGCCGTGATTCCACTATTGGAGCCCTTGAAGGCGGCAACCAGACCTTTACAAACAAGATTGGGGCTATCTCCACAACACTTGGAGGCTCCCAATAATCCCGTGAAGCTTCACCATAATGGAGTATGGCTTTGAGGTGACCTCAACCGTCTAGGGTGCTCAACACCCAAGAGTAACAAGATCCGCAAGGGATAAGTGGGGGAATCAAATATCCTGTGGTGGAAGTGTAGATCGGGCACTTGTCACCCAATCCCGAGCAAATCAACAAGTTTGATTGGCTAGGGAGGGAGATCGAGTGGAAATGGAGCTTGGAGCAACAATGGAGCTTAGAGATGGAAAAGGTAGTCAACTAGAGGTAGAAGACGCCCCTTATATAGTCGTGGAAAAATTCCAACCGTTATCCACATGTTCAGCCCGCGACACACGGTAGTACCGCTCCAGGGGCGCGGTACTACCGCGAGGCTGTGCGGTACTACCGTGGCTGACCACAGTACTACCGCGACAGCAACACAGGCCGGAACTACCCTGATAAGGGGGCAGTACTACCGCTTGTGCGGTACTACCGCACCCACCTGCGGTACTACCGCAAGGCAGGAAAGCCACGGCCTGGGAAGGGCGCGGATGAAATAAATTACATCCGTGCCTACTTCTGCTGAATCGGAGGAGGTACAAAAATCCGACGCGGTACTACCGCCCGCGAGGCACGGTACTACCCTGCGGACGCGGATGTAAAAAATTACATCCGCGCCTACTACCGCGACACTGCGGTACTAGGTAGGAGGGCCACGGTACTACGACTCCTAGGGAGCGGTACTACCGTGGGCCTCCGCAGTACTACCGCTCTGGACGAGCAGTACTACCGTGGAGGGCGCGGATGTAAAAAATTACATCCGCCCCTACTACCACACCGGAGCGGCACAAGGCCAGGGAGCCGCGGTACTACCGCTCCAGATGAGCGGTACTATCGTGACACCCAGCGGTACTACCGCGTGTGCTTGCGGTACTACCGCAAGCACAGCAGTAGTCGTCAGATTTCCGTACAACCAAGATAACAAAGGGAAGCTCCAAAAAGCAGGGAAAGGAGGAACAAGTGTACGTGTTGATTCCACCGAAACCTTTCCGACGCGGACCACCTCTTAATAGTACGGCTCTCCTACGACACAAATCCACCAAAGAGAAACGTAGAATGACACCGACTTCAATAGTCTCCGAGGGGCACCGAATCGTCTCATGCCTAGATATGAATAACCTGAGAAACTCAAGGCACACGATTAGTCCGCAAAAGCATTATCATCAATCACCAAAACACCTGAGGGAAAAATATGCCCTTACACCTTCATTGCCACCGCCACTCGGATTGCAGATGGAATCGACCTGGACCAGTTCGTCGCTCCTTCCAGTCCTCCACCGGAGGAGTAAAAAACTTCTATGCTTGATGCCTTAAATTTGCCTCGGAATGCAGAGTGGTTTTTGTAACCGATAAACTTTAACAGGCTCGATGCCTAAGCACTTCTGGATCCATAGGATGCTATCTGAACTTGGCTTTGCCGTTGATATGTTTGCATTTGTCTTCGAGCGAACATTGTTCTTCACTCGGAATATATTTTAGTGCTTGTGATGCACTCTTGAAGGTAGGAATGGAGCACAGATTGCAGTCGACTTGCGTCCTTGCGGATCGGGATGGAGAGCACATTGTATTTGTGGAGGATCTCTGAAGGGGAAGGTAGCAGTCGACCTTCACCTCGTCGTGCTTGCAGAGCGCACATTGTACTTGTGTCGTAGCCCTGAAGGAGAAGGTAGCAGTCGATCTGCACCTCGTCATCCTTTTCGAGCGCACATTGTATTTGTGCCATAGCTCCAAAGGAGAAGGTAGCAGTCAACCTGCACCTCGTCGTCCTTGTAGAGCGCACATTGTATTTGTGCCGTAGCTCCGAAGGAGAAGGTCACAGTCGACCTACACCTCGTCGTCCTCGTAGAGCGGAATGAATTTCATACTTAGGCTAGTACTGGACTGCAGCTAAGCCCCCGAGTGGGAGGATTGCTCTCCACTCGACAGGATTTTCAAATACTTAGGCGAGTACTGGACTGCAGCTAAGCCCCCGAGTGGGAGGATTGCTCTCCACTCGGTAGGATTTTCAAACACTTAGGCGAGTACTGGACTGCAGCTAAGCCCCCGAGTGGGAAGATTGCTCTCCACTCGGTGGGATTTTCAAACACTTAGGCGAGTATTGGACTGCAGCTAAGCCCCCAAGTGGGAGGTTTGCTCTCCACTTGATAGGATTTTTAAATACTTAGGCGAGTACTAGACCGCAGCTAAGCCCCCGAGTGGGAGGATTGCTCTCCACTCGGTAGGCTTTTCGTATTTGTGGTGTAGCTCCGAAGGAAAAGGTAGCAGTCGACCTGCACCTTGTCGTCCTTGCGAGTTGGAATGGATTAAATACTTAGGCGAGTACTGAACTGCAGCTAAGCCTCCGAGTGGGAGGTTTGCTCTCCACTCGGTAGGATTTTCAAATACTTAGGCGAGTACTGGACTGCAGCTAAGCCTCCGAGTGAGAGACTTGCTCGTCACTCGGTAGGATTTTCAAATACTTAGGTGAGTACTGGACTGCAGCTAAGCCTCCGAGTGAGAGACTTGCTCGTCACTCGGTAGGATTTTCAAATACTTAGGCGAGTACTGGACTGCAGCTAAGCCTCCGAGTGAGAGACTTGCTCGTCACTCGATAGGATTTTCAAATACTTAGGCGAGTACTGGACTGCAGCTAAGCCCCCGAGTGAGAGACGTGCTCGTCACTCGGTAGGATTTTCAAATACTTAGGCGAAACGGATTCGCAGCTAAGCCTCCGAGTGAGAGGCCTGCTCATCACTCGGTAGGAATTTTTTTACAAACTTAGGCGAAACGGATTCGCAGCTAAGCCGCCCACTGGGGGATTTCTCTTATAAACAAAAGCAACAACAATCAATGAGAAAATTATAACACTTTTGTCTTTGATAAGCAAACTATAGGAGTAATTTTATTACAACTCATCCGAGTGAATACTTAAGTGTAAAAGGGGCAGAGCAGGTCCGCATTCCAAGCTCATGGCTCATCAACCTAGCGGCCAACATTGTAAAGACGGTATGCTCCATTGTGGAGAACTTTGGTGATGATGAAGGGGCCTTCCCAAGTAAGGGCAAGTTTGTGCAGCTTCTGTTTGTCCACTCGGAGGACCAAGTCTCCTTCTTGGAAGGCCCGACTCTTCACATTTCTGGCGTAGAATCGACGCAAGTCCTGCTGATAGATGGTCAATCGGATCATGGCCATCTCTCTTTCTTCTTCCAGAAGGTCTACTGCGTCCTGCCGGGCTTGCTCTGCTTCAACTTCAGAGTAGAGCTCGACTCGCGGGGCATTGTGAAGCAGATCACTCGGCAGAACCGCTTCAGCTCCATAGACCAGAAAAAATGGAGTTCTCCCAGTCGACCGATTTGGAGTAGTCCTCAATCCCTGTCGGGGGTTGGGTACGACATATGCCAAAGGATGGCTTATCATGGTGGGAGCGAGTAGAACGTCACCGGTGCCTGGAAGCGGGATGAGGCGAAGACATGCACGCCGGCGGGACTTACCCAACTTCAGGGCTCTCCTAGGAGATAACACCCCTACTGCTGCTCTGCGGGGTCTCCGCATGATCACTAAAGCAAAGTGGCTACAATGGTGCTCCTCGAGCTGTTTCGGGAGGCAGGAGAGGGCAAGGCTAGCTCTCTCCTCCCTGTGCTATCTGGCCTATCTCTATCTCGGTCCGAACCCTTTGCATGGGTGCCCCGGGGGGTTTATATAGGCCTACCCCCCGGGGGTACAATTGCGCGGGTCCCAGCCGTCTGTCTCTCAGGCCGCTGTCTTTCCCGCCGGCTTCTGGGCCCACCGACTGGCGGGTCCCGCGGACAGGCTTGATACTGTAGCGGCACCCTTGATGATGCAGGCTCGGTCATTGGGTCGTGGCAAAAGTGCCGCCGTCCATCGGGCAATCACCGTCGCCATTCCCTATCCTATCTGGTTAATGGCTCGTGGGGCCCTGGAGGGGAGTCGGCCGACTCCTGGGGGGCCGACTCCCACAGGTCCGTCTTCGGGGTGCCCAGGCCGCCTTCGGCCCACCCACTGACAGGCGGCCCCGCCGTCTTCGGGCCGTTCAGGCCGGCGTCGTGGGCACAGTGTACTGCGCACTGTGGCTGAGGTCAGGGCAGGCATGGCAACAGTGTCGCATCTCGCCGGAGATCTTCCAGCGATACGGCTCACTGTAGCCATGCTGGTCCTTCGTAAGCAGAGGGAAACGGCCATGCCGTGACCGTACCCCGCATCGTACTTTGAGATGAGGGAGGAGTCTTGGGCCGACTCTCCATAGTCGGCCCTTCTGGAGGTCGCCAGCCTAGAGTCGGCTTATGTTGGAGTCGCCGTCTGAGACTCGACATATTTTGGAGTCGCTCCCGGGACTCGGCCTGAGGGGCGCGGCCTGCCCCGATGTCTTGAAATGTCCTGGGGCTCGGGTTAGCCTACTCGTGGCCCATTACCCTGACAGTAGTCCCCGAAGCTGGTGAAGCCCTGCGGACGCTGCTTTGTGGGGCTTCAACAGTTTCAACCTTCAAGGAACAGACTTTGGAACTCGGCTGCCGGCTTCCCTTGGGCCGACTGTCGAAAGTCGGAGGTTTAGTGGAGAGCCGAAGCTTGAAAGTCGCGGCGGGAAACCAGGCGGCATGCCTGATACGCTTCCCCGTAGCCATCAGGGCGGTCCTATCGCGTGGCGCCACATGGGGAGAACAGTCTGCCTGCCCACGCGCACGACGGGACGGGCCGTTAGGCGGGGCCCGCCACTACCGCGCCTCGGCATATGAACGGATCCGTTGCAGCCGGGGACGGTTGGTTTTCCCACGTCTTTACTGCGCGCAGTAATTTTGTGGGGTAAATCATGGGGCGGCATGGGGCACCGTGCGCAGTTAATCCCACGCCCGCCCCCTCGGCTTCTCAGCCCGCAGGGCTATAAGTAGGCGGGGCGAAGCGAAGCGGCACAGCACGCGCGCCCTTCTTCCCTGCTCCCCCGCCTCATCTTGCCTTCTCTCCCTCCTGCTACCGCCGTTGACCAAGAGCACACCAAACCGCGGCGATGAGCTCTTCCTCCGCCGCGGCCCCCGCCGTGCGCTCCGGCGTATGGGATGGCTCGGAGGTAGAAGAAGAACACATCGAGTTCCTCCGCCAGACGCGCCGTCTCCCCAGCATGGACCTCGTGCGCGCCCGTGCCGCGTCGGAGGGGGAAATCCTGCCGGCGCCGGAAGAGGGCGAGCGGGTCATCTTCCGCTCGCACCTCATGCGCGGCCTGGGGCTGCCGGCGAGCGGCTTCTTCCGCTCGTTCTTGGAGTTCCACAGTCTTCAGCCGCACCACCTCACTCCAAACACGGTGGTGTTGCTCTCCGCCTTCGCCACTCTGTGCGAAGGTTTCCTCGGCGTTCTCCCCACCATCGAGCTGTGGGGAGAATTCTTCTCTTCTAAGCTCGGCACGCACATCGCCGGTGTGCCGGCTCAATGCGGTGCCTTCATCGCGATGCGGCGCTCGACGGCCGACAACCCCTTTCCTCCCATCACGCTGATCAAGTCGGTGAAGATGTGGCAGCGCTCGTACTTCTACGTGAAGAACCTCGCCTCCGACGGCGACTGGGTCAACCTGCCGCCTTACAACGCCGCTCCCCTGACTGGGAGGCTTCCAGCTGGTCCCACCGAGTCAAGACGCTGACTCCCGCCGGAGCCGTCGCCGTAGCGCGACTCCGAGTCTTGACGCAGTCGGAGGGACTGGTCGGGGCCGACTTACTGGCCGCCTTCGTGGCGCGCCGAGTTCTCCCGCTCCAAGGCCGGCCTCACCTGATCTGTCAGATGAGCGGCCTCGGAGACCCGAGTCGGATGAGCACCAAGGAGATGCCCCGCAAGGAGGTGGCAAACATGGTGGATTACATCGCGCACTGCGAGTTCGAGGAGGACTGGCGGTTCGGCAAGGAGCCGTACTCGCGCGACAATCCTCCACCAGTGGAAAGTTGCGTCCCCCTATCGTTTTGTCTTTTTTTTCGCAGCCGACTCCGGCTTCTGACTCTTGTTGGCCTCTTCTGAACTAGAATTCTCTTATGCAGCCCGCCGCCGGCGCCACGAGACAGCCCCGCGAGTATGCTCCCGACCGTGCGTAGAGCGACGTCGACGCCCCCGACTTGGGGGCGGCGGCGATGGAAGCCGACGCCGAAGGCGGGGGAGGAGGAGCAGAAGGCGACTTCAGGCCCTCGGCCACCTTCGCCGACTGGCCTGACGACGACGCCGAAGGCGAAGTCGCTCCGCGCCACCAGCTGAGGATCGGCCCGCCGGGCGCCGGCTCCTCCGGCGGCCTGGCCGGCCAAGGCGGCGCGAAGAGGCGTCACGTCGGGCCGAGTGCGCCCGGTGGCAAATTGAAGAAGTTCAAGGGGGTGGCCGCCGCGACCAGACGAGAGGAGGCGGCCGCGAAGGCCAACACTTCCGAAGGGAAGTGAGAAAGCCGCCGCTAGTCTCTGCATGAGTCTTTATGCTTTTTTATTTTCCCTTGTTGAATCTTGTCCGAGTCTTTTTGTTATATACTCGCTCCACTCTTCTTCAGGGCCCCTCTTTCCCTTGAGAGAGTTGTCGTCCCCTCCGTCATGGGGTCGGCAGAGACGTCCGCCAATACTCGGCGGCCCGACCCCGCCGCCGACCTCCAGGAGGCGACGGAGCGGAATGCGCGGGAGAAGCGCGAGGAGGAGGAGGCCGAACGTCTGGAGAAGGTGGAGGCCGACAGGGCGGCCGCCTCCGCCCAGAAGAAGCTGGATGATGCTTAAGCCGCCCTTGCGGCGAGACGGCGTGCCGAGGAGGCCGCGCGTTGCCGATCAGCGATGCTCGTCCCCCCACTATCATCTGTACCGCCGCCTCTGGAGTTCACGGGGCAGACCGGGGAGGCCGGCACCGAGAACCCCGTCGTGGAGAAGGAGAGCGGTGAGGCCTCCATGTCGAACACTCTCGTGCCGCCACCGTCGTCTGGGAGACCGCATGGCAAACAGCCGATGGGTCCGTCGGAGCCGCCGGCTATGGACGAGGCCGAGGCACGGCTGCTTCTCCAAGTCGCCTCGCCGGCGCGCCGCCATCTTGAGACGGCGACCTCGTGAGACCGGCGCTGCCAGCTCGGCAGCCCTAGACGCCGAGGCCACAAGCGCCGCGCCCATCGGGTGGGTGCGCGGAGGCGGCACGGGGCCACTAAATCAATTGCTCCTGGAAGTCCAGGCGAAGTTGCGGGCCGAAGGCGACGCCCTTCAAGCCTGCACCAGAGCGCACCTGGCCGCGCGAATGGCCGTCCGAGTAAGTTTCTTTTCCTTTTTGATTCTTGTTTTTCTCTGTGGGGGCGCGCCAGCGCACCCACTGGGTGTAGTCCCAGAGTTTCGGGCCGGCTGCTGAGCAGGCAGTTCGGAACTCCCTCTGGCGAGTTCCAAACACTAACTTTGTCTTCAATGACTTATTGCAGGAGTATCACAACCTCTGCGCCACTGCCTTCAACCGCAATGTTGAGGAGTTGAGCAAGCGGGCTGCCGACTTGTCGGAAAGCCGGAGTGAGTTCTTCTTCCCCGCGGGGGCGCGCTGGCGCACCCGCGGGCTATAGTCCCCGAGATTCGGGCCGACTGTTGAGCAGTCGGGCCGGATCTTCCCGGCGATCTTCTTTGCTGACGACTTATTTGTCTCTTATTTCGCTCCTCAGAAGCCAACGCCGTTCTTCAGGAGCAGCTGGGCGAGGCCAATACTGCCCGTCGTGTCAAGGAGGAGGAGTGTGGCAGGCTCGCCACGGAGCGCGACCTGCTGGCGGCGCAGCTGGCCGAGCAGAAGGAGCTGCTCAAGAAGGCGCAGGACGAGGCCGAGAAGAAGGAAGCCGCTCTCCTGGCCGAGTTCGAGAGCGAGCGCTCCTCCTGGACTGACAGGGAGGCGATGCTGACCTCCGGCTTCCGCGAGATCGAGGATATTGTTGATGGTACGTTTCTTTCGTTTCTTCGGGCTTCCGACTATGTGCCAGGCCGACTTCTGATTTTTCGGCCTGCTTCTTTTTTGTCTTGGCAGACTTCTTCCTTGGTCACTCGCAGGTGGTCCCTCTGGCCATCGAGGCTGCTCGTGAGGCGCGAAGGGCAAATGGTGAGGAGATCGCCGCTAATGCCCCCCGAACCGTCGATGAACAGCTCCTGAGCATTGAAGCCCGTCTTCGTCCGGCCCACCGGCAGATGCGCCGGCTTCAGCGTGCCGGCGCCCAGGCGGTTGCCACTTTGTGGCCGGACATGCCGGCTCTGTGCACCGCCAGTCGGACCGCCGACTGGCTGGAAGTCGTTGCCGGCGGTCTTGAGGCCTGGAAGGGCTCCTCGGCCCGGGCCGGAGCGCGCCGGGCCTTGGAGTTCGTCAAGGCGTGGTATCCAGGGCTGGAGCTGGACCGTTTGGCCGCGTTCCGGTCAGAAGCCCAGGCCGAGCTGGAAGCCGTGGAGGGCGCCCTTATCGAGCGTGCGGCGGCCATCGCCGAGTACACGGACACCAGTGTCTTCGTCCCGAGCGGGCTGAAGGCGGCGAGGAAGTGCCGACAGAGTGGTTCGGGATGAACCCGGAGTATGGCGAGGACTCGGCGGAAGTGATCGACTCCAGCACCGAGGAGGAGGACAAGGTGGAGGCCGAAGGCGAGGCGGAGGTGCCAGAAGACGGAGCAGGCAGCCAGCCTCAGCTCGACCGCGCCTCCAGCAACGAGCCGCGTCAAGAGAAGGCGACTGCCGCCGGAGGCGATCAAACCGAGACCGCCCAGCCGACTGCCCCGGCGCCTGACACCGCCATCTCCTCCGACCCTCCAATCCCAGATGCCGCCTCCTAAGCTGTTGTTTCCGCCTCTGCTTGTCTGCCTTAAGTAATCTTTTGAGAACTTTGTTAGATTTGAAAAATTCCACCCGCGCGGTGTATCTTGAACTTCTATTCAATGATTCGGCCAAGGGCCTATGTAAATATTAATATGCTTTCCGTCTTTTCTTGCTTACTGCTCTTTAGGCTTTTCCTTTTGCCGCCTTCCTTTAGTCGCTGCCTTGCCAGTCGGGCAGCCGCTCTGCGGACTGTTGCTGGGTCAAGTGCTTGGCTACTTCGGGAAGGCAAGTACTTGGCCGTTTAGAGTTTCTTTAGCAAGTCGGATAGAAAGTGACAGGCCGACTACCCAGGAGTCGGCCGTTCTTAATAGGGGCTAATAAAGACGGCGAGCCGGCTACCCATGAGTCGGCTTTCCGCTTTGGAAATGCTGGAGGTCGTCTTACGCTATGTTCGTGCTTTAGGTCCTTAGCCATTTTTCGTGTGGGCGCCCGTTCTTCCTCGCTCCCGCCCGCCTCACAGTCGCTCTGCGAACTGCGGCTCTGTCGGGAGGCGGATTGGGCACCGCACACTACTTTTCTGACTGCGGGAAGCTCTCATAGCGCAAGGCGGCGAGTCCCCGGGCCGACTAGTTTGGCCCGGTGCCAAGCGGCTTGCAATGAAAGTAATGTACCCAGAGGCATAATTCTTGTCATACAGATAGCAAAAAGGGCAGTCCCCGAGCTCGTCTCGGGGGGCCCAAAGTCTTAGTACTTTAATACAAAAGGGGTAGTACGATACATACTGCATCAACTGTAAAATCTTCGAAGAAGATTTGCATTCCACGGGCGCTCTGTCTCTTTGCCGGAGTCGTCCCTCTTGCGCGCTCGGGGCTTCTGACCGTCGATCAGATAGTAGGCGTCATTCCCTAGCACCTTGCTGATGATAAAGGGGCCTTCCCAAGGTGCCGACAGCTTGTGCTGGCCGGCTGTTCGCTGGATCAACCGGAGCACAAGGTCGCCTTCTTGGAAAGATCTTGGCCTGACCTTCCTGTTGTAGTATCGACGCAGGCTCTGCTGGTAGATGCCAGATCGGCTGAGTGCCAACAGCCGGCCTTCTTCCAGCAGATCGATGCCGTCTTGACGTGCTTCTTCTGCTTCTTCCTCGGTGTACATGGTGACTCGCGGGGAGTCGAATTCTATGTCTGTTGGGATGACGACTTCGGCGCCATAGACGAGGAAGAAAGGTGTGAAGCCGGTTGACTTGTTTGGAGTCGTGCGCAGACTCCAGAGGACGGCTGGCAGCTCCTCGAGCCAACAGCCGGCAGATCACTCCAGTGGTGCGACGAGTCGAGGCTTGATGCCGGATAAGATGAGGCCGTTTGCTCGCTCCACCTGGCCGTTTGACTGCGGATGGGCAACGGACGCTAAGTCCAGTCGGATGCCCTGTGTCGCGCAGAAACGGGCCAAGGCGCCTTTGGCGAAATTCATGCCATTGTCGGTGATGATGCTGTGTGGGATGCCGTACCGAGTTGTGATGTCAGCGATGAAGGTCACTGCAGTCGGACCATTCAACTTCTTGATGGGTTTCACCTCCACCCACTTGGTGAACTTGTCTACTGCGACAAGTAGGTGAGTCAAGCCACCTCGTGCCGTCTTGAATGGTCCGACCATGTCCAGGCCCCAGACTGCAAAGGGCCAGGCGATGGGGATAGTCTTGAGTGCAGAAGCTGGCTGAAATGGCTTGGAACGGAAAATCTGGCACCCCTTGCACTTTTGGACTAACTCTTTGGCCTCTTCCAGGGCGGTTGGCCAGAAGAAACCGTGCCGGAAGGCTTTGGCGACGAGTGCCCTGGAGACCATGTGGTGACAGCACTCACCTTCATGGATGTCTCTGAGGATTGCTTGACCTTGTTCTGCCTCGACACAGCGTTGGAAGACGCCGGTAACGCTACGCCTGACCAGCTCTCTGTTGACTATGGTGTAGGCTGCTGCTCGGTGTTGCACTTGCCGAGCCAAGATTTCATCCGTTGGCAGTTCTTTGTTTACTAGGAACCTGAGGATGGGCTGAGCCCATGAAGGTGCTGCTATTTCTTCAACTACCACTAGTGCGACTTGGATAAGGGCGGCCGGGCTGGGAGGCGGCGGGTTGGAGTCCGCAGCCGCTTGCTGATTTGACAAAGTCCCGGGGCCGACTGGAGCAGTCCCCGGGCCGAGCTCTAGAGTCTTTGATCTCGCCACTGCAGTCCCCGGGCCGGGTTCTGAAGTCCCCGGGCCGGCTTCGACTGTGCGTTTCTTGGAGTCGGATCCATCTTCCTCAGGCGGAGCCGGCACAAAGATTGAATCTGATTCTGGTGATGGCTTGATAGAAGGCTTGAGGAGGCGCCGGAGGGCGACACCAGATGGTATTGCCTGGCGGGTGGAGCCGATTCGTGCCAAGGCGTCTGCTTGGTCATTGTCGTTTCTTGGCACGTGGAGGAACTCGCACCCCTCGAAGTATCCGCTGAGTTGCTGGACGAGGAAACGATAGCTCGCCATATTTGCATCCTTGATGTCCCAATCGCCAGATGATTGTTGGACCACCAAGTCAGAGTCGCCATAACACAGGATTCGGCGAATGCCGAGTTCTTTGGCAAGCCAGAGCCCGTGGATGAGCGCCTCGTACTCGGCCACGTTGTTGGAGGCGGCAAAGTGGATCTGCAGCGCATATCTGAGCTTGTCGCCCTTGGGGGAAGTGAGGACGACGCCGGCTCCCAAGCCGGTGTGCATCTTGGAGCCGTCAAAGTGCATCCGCCAATGGATGGAGTCGGGCGCTGGTGGCAGATACTGGGTCTCGGCCCAGTCGACGAGGAAGTCAGCCAGTGCTTGCGACTTGATGGCGGTGCGGGGCTCGTAGTAGATGGTGTAGGGGGCCAGGTCGATGGCCCATTTGGCCACCCGGCCAGAAGCGTCTCGGCTTCCGATGATCTCGGCCAGTGGAGTTTTGCAGACCACGGTGATTGGGTACTCCTGGAAGTAGGGCTTCAATTTCTTGGCGGCGAAATGCACGCCGTAGCACATCTTCTGGTAATGGGGGTAGTTCTGCTTGGAGGCCAACAGCACCTCGCTCAAGTAATATACCGGTCTCTGGACAGGTAGCGCCTTGCCCTCCTCCTTGCGCTCGACTACAATAACTGTGTTGACTACTCGGCTGGTGGCGGCAATGTAGAGGAGCATGGGCTCTTTGGGAGTCGGAGCCGCCAGCGCAGGGGGAATATTAAACATTTTCTTTAGCTGGAGAAAAGCCTCGTCCGCCTTGGGAGTCCACTCAAAGAAGGCCGTCTTCTTCATGAGCTGATACAAGGGGAGAGCCTTCTCGCCCAGCCGACTGATGAATCGGCTGATGGATGCCAAACAGCCGGTGAATTTCTGCACATCTAACAGTCGTCTGGGTGCTTCCATCCTCTCGATGGCCTTGATCTTCACAGGATTGCACTCTATGCCGCATTCGGAGACCAGGAAACCGAGGAGCTGGCCGGCTGGTACTCCAAAAACGCACTTCTCTGGATTGAGCTTGATCTGGAATCGGCGCAGATTCCCAAATGTTTCCTTGAGGTCCTCCAGCAAGGTTCCACGCTTCTCCGTCTTCACCACTACGTCATCCACATAGACGTGGGCATTTCTGCCGAGTTGCTTCAGGAGGCATTTCTGCATGCAACGCTGAAAAGTGGCGCCAGCGTTTCTCAAGCCGAACGTCATGGTTAGGTAGCAAAAGGCTCCAAACGGCGTGATGAAGGCGGTCTTCAGCCTATCGACCGGGTTCAGCTTGATCTGGTGATATCCTGAATATGCGTCCAGGAAACTCAACAGCTGGCATCCGGATGTGGAGTCTATCACCTGATCTATTCTCGGCAGAGCAAATGGGTCCTTGGGGCAAGCTTTGTTGAGGCTCGTGTAATCAATGCATATCCGCCACTGCTTGTTCTTCTTCAGCACCAGTACTGGGTTTGCCAGCCACTCTGGAAAAAACACTTCCATGATGAAGCCGGCTGCCAAGAGTCGGGCTATCTCTTCTCCAACAACTCTTCTTTTTTCTTCTGACAGGCGGCACAAGGGCTGCTTGACGGGCTTCACATCAGATCGGACGTGTAATTTGTGCTCGGCGAATTCTGTCGGGACACCAGGCATGTCCTTGGGGGACCATGCGAAGATGCCGTGATTCTCACGGAGGAAATCGACGAGCTCGCCTTCCTATTTGCTGTCAAGGCCTGTGCCCATGACAGCGTACCTCTCCGGGTGCTCCGGGTCCAACAGTATCTTCTTTGTTTCTCTGGCCGGCTTGAATGATCCTTCTGCTTCCGACTCCTTGGGGTCGGGCGACAACTCGGGCTGCTTGCCGGCCATCGCCACGACCCGATCAAGAAGCCGTTTCTCAGCTGCGATCACCAAGGACTCGGCCAGCCAACTGCTTTCGGCCGCGCAAGCGAACGACTTCCTGTAGTCGCCGGACACGGTTAGGATTCCCTTGGAACTCGGCATCTTCATCTTGAGGTAGGCGTAGTGGGGGACCGCCATGAACTTGGCCAAGGCGGGTCGGCCAAGCAATGCATGGTACGGGCTTTCAAGGTCCACCACCTCAAACCAAATTGGCTCTCGGCGGAAATGATCCTTGTCTCCGAAGAGGACATCTATCAGGATCTTGCCGATTGGCGAGCAGGAAAGGCCAAGAACAATTCCGTGGAACACAGTCCGGCTGCTCTGAAGCTGTCTTCGCTTGATTCCTAATTTCTCCATTGTATCCTTGTACAGGATGTTGATACTGCTGCCTCCGTCTATCAGTACTCGCGAGAAGTGAGCGGACCGCCTATCAGTGGTGAGTGTGGCGCCTAAGACCAAGGCATAGGAGCCCGGACTCGGCATCACCTCTGGGTGATCAGCTCTGCTCCAACTGATAGGCCTTTCGGACCAATGCAGGAACTCTGGGGGACTTGATGCAACCGCATTCACTTCTTGCTGCTGCTGGCGTCTGCTGCGTCGGTCATCGGCTACACTGGTGAACACCACATAGGCTCCATGCTCATCCGGGAACTCGTCTTGTATTGCGCCGACTGGCCTGACAGCCGGCTGCTGGGGCGGCTGTGGAGGAGGCGGCCCAGCAGGAGGGGGAGGGAGCAGGCCGTCCCCCTTGGCGATTCTGGTTAGCCAGTGGCATTTCCTGGTGGTGTGGTTTGACGGCTTCGCACCGCTGTGGAACTTGCAGGGACCGTCTAGAGTCTGCTCATAGGAGAAGGCCGGCAGCCAGTTGGACTTGCCTCCCTTCTGTCGCTTTGCCGGGGGCGGTCCCTCCAACTGCTGGTCTTCTGCTATTGCCACTTGCCGACTGTTGGAAGTCGACTGCGGGGCTTTGCGCTTTTGGTCATTCTGCTGTTGCCGCCGACTGGTGTCTCCAGCCGGAGTTCTTGGAGCCTGAGGGGCGACTTTGCCAGTCGTGCTGACCCGAATCTCTGCCTTCATGGAGGAGTCGGCCGTGGCGTATTTGTCCACTATGATCAGTAGCTCATCGAGGGTCTCCGGCTCGTCGCAGAGGAGCTTGTGCTTGAGGAGGGTGCCTTCTCTGCACCCGGCAGTAAAATACTCGATGGCTTGCACCTCGTGCACACCCTCGCAGGAGTTCCGGAGTTCACCCCAGCGCGTGAGGTAGTCGCGAGTAGGCTCGTCAGGGCCTTGCACACACAAGGAGAGTTGGCGCGGCTTGGGAGGTCGCTTGTACGTGATGGTGAAGTTGCGGACGAAAGCCTCGGTGAAGTCGACCCAGCTATTGATGCTGCGAGGCTTCAGACTGTTCAACCACGTCCGGGCCGAGCCCTGGAGCATGAGCGGGACGTATCTTACGGCGACACGCTTGTTGCCGTTCGCTATGTTGACGGCGGTGGAGTAGTCAATCAGCCAATCTTCTGGCTTCACGGTGCCGGTATATTTTGGCGTGTCTCGGGGGAGCATGAACCCTTTGGGGAAGGGCTCATCTCGGATGCGGGGTCCAAAGCAGGGGGGACCCAACTCGTCTTCTTCTTCCAGCGCCAGGGATCGGTGGAGTCGGTCGATCCGGTGGCGGGCGTCGTTCTCTCCGACTCCCTCTCAGCGGCCAAGGCGGTCGCCGAGAGTCGGATGTTCCACGGGCGGCGGGGAGACTCGCCTTTCTCTGCGAGGGGGGGAAGGCAGGTAGTCGTCCCGCCGTTCCACCGCTTTGGGGCGGCCATCTTGGTCGCGCTCGATGGTGATGTGAGTCCGACTGTGGCTGACAGCCGGCTCCTTGTCCTTCTTCCCGCGGGCCCCGCTAGTCGGCGTCTGAGACGTCGCACCTTGGTCTCGGCGAGGCGGTGGGTCGTCGTTTTGGCGCTGCGGCGCCTCGGTACGGCAGCCGGCATCATTCTGCACGGCGGCCACGTCGAGGAGCTGCTGAACTCGCTCTGTCATTACGCGGCGCTCTTCGCCTTCAAAGTTGTCGAGCTCGTCTGCCGCCGCCTGGGCGGCGCGGATATTCTCTGCGGGCGTGGCATACACAGGGCGATCGGCCCCGAAGAGGTTGGCGACCGCCGCGCCATGCTGTCGGACCGCGCCTAGGCGGCTAGGCCCGGTCGGAGCCGGCGAGCCGCCTACGGCGCGATCCATCTCGCGTTGGTAAGCTTCTGACAAGCGCCTCATGCTTGCCAGCTTCTTCGCGCCTTCAACGAGCTGAAGGCGGAGCGCCTCCAACGTCTCGGTGTCGGTGTCCTCCGGAATCGGCGCTGCAAGGCCTCGCAGGGCCGCGTCAAGCGGGTCGTGCGCTCCATCGCCGAAGCGCTTGCCGTGCTCGAGGACGAGGACCTCAGTGACGGTGCTTCCGCCGCTCCCCGCGCAAGGGAGCGGCTCGTCGTAGACCACCACGTTGGTGGGGAACGCATCGAGCGACGCGGTGTCGGAGTCGACCAGCATCGGGTCGGTGGATCCTATGGACTCCAGGTCCGCGGCGGGCTCGCCGGCGACGTGGAGTTGGTCGAGGAGGCCCGTGAGGAGGCTCTCGGGAACACTCGTGCCTGCATCGGACGCAGGCTCATCAGAGAGGCGAACCTCGCTGATAAGATCGGCGAGGCAGCTGGCCGCACAGGCGATCTCAGTGCCGTGCAGCGCGTCGGCACAGACGCCATCCGGCGTGCCGGGCTGGCTGTGCTCGCCGGGGAGGAACAGGGTTCCCGTCCAGAGCTGATCTCCGAACGATGGTGCACCTCGCCGCACGGTGGGCGCCAAATGTCGGGGGTTGGGTACGACATATGCCAAAGGATGGCTTATCATGGTGGGAGCGAGTAGAACGTCGCCGGTGCCTGGAAGCGGGATGAGGCGAAGACATGCACGCCGGCGGAACTTACCCAGCTTCAGGGCTCTCCTAGGAGATAACACCCCTACTGCTGCTCTGCGGGGTCTCCGCATGATCACTAAAGCAAAGTGGCTACAATGGTGCTCCTCGAGCTGTTTCGGGAGGCAGGAGAGGGCAAGGCTAGCTCTCTCCTCCCTGTGCTATCTGGCCTATCTCTATCTCGGTCCGAACCCTTTGCATGGGTGCCCCGGGGGGTTTATATAGGCCTACCCCCCGGGGGTACAATAGTAATCCGGCTGGGCACGGGTCCCAGCCGTCTGTCTCTCAGGTCGTTGTCTTTCCCGCCAGCTTCTGGGGCCCACCGACTGGCGGGTCCTGCGGACAGGCTTGATACTGTAGTGGCACCCTTGATGACGCAGGCTCGGTCATTGGGTCATGGCAACAGTGCCGCCATCCATCGGGCGATCACCGTCGCCATTCCCCATCCTATCTGGTTAATGGCTCGTGGGGCCCTGGAGGGGAGTCGGCCGACTCCTGGGGGGCCGACTCCCACAGGTCTGTCTTCGGGGTGCCCAGGCCGCCTTCGGCCCACCCACTGACAGGCGGCCCCGCCGTCTTCGGGCCGTTCAGGCCGGCGTCATGGGCACAGTGTACTGCGCACTGTGGCTGACGTCAGGGCAGGCATGGCAACAGTGCCGCATCTCGCCGGAGATCTTCCAGCGATACGGCTCACTGTAGCCATGCCGGTCCTTTGTAAGCAGGGGGAAACGGCCATGCCGTGACTGTACCCCACATCGTACTTTGAGATGAGGGAGGAGTCTTGGGCCGACTCTCCATAGTTGGCCCTTCTGGAGGTCGCCAGCCTGGAGTCGGCTTATGTTGGAGTCGCCGTCTGAGACTCGGCATATTTTGGAGTCGCTCCCGGGACTCGGCCTGAGGGGCGCGGCCTGCCCCGATGTCTTGAAATGTCCTGGGGCTCGGATTAGCCTACCCATGGCCCATTACTCCGACAATCCCCAAAGAACTGATGGAAGTTCGTCAACCCACGCGCCTGCTGCGTGCTTGAGATCACGCATCAACCGGGGTTTCAGTCCTTTGAGAATTAGGCCGTTTGCTCTTTCTGCTTGTCCATTCGACTAGGGGTGGGCAACTGAAGTGTAGTCGACTCGTGTGCCTTGAGAAGCACAAAAGGCTTTGAATTGGTCGGAATCGAAGTTTGACCCGTTATCGGTGATGATGCTATGCGGAACTCCATATCTGAATATTAATTCTCTGATGAAGCTGATGGCAGTGCCGGCATCAAGATTTTTAATAGGCTTGGCTTCGATCCACTTGGTGAACTTGTCGACTGCCACCAGTACATGGGTGAAGCCGCTCCTGCCAGTTCTCAGTGGCCCAACCATATCTAATCCCCAAACAACGAAGGGTCAGACGATTGGAATGGTCTTCAAGGCTGAGGCGGGCTTGTGCAACATACTGGAGTAGAACTGACATCCTTCACACTTGTCGACTATCTCTTTCGCCATTTCATTTGCTCTGGGACAGTAAAAACCCGCTCGGTATGCTTTGGCCACAATAGTCCGAGAGGACGCATGATGGCCACAGGTCCTCGAGTGGATGTCGTTAAGAATTATCCGACCCTCTTCCGACATTATGCATTTCTGACTGGCTCCAGTTGCACTTTCTCTGTACAACTGTCCCTTCATCACAGTAAAGGCCTTGGATCGACGGACAATCTGTCGAGCCTCTTCTTCATTCTCTAGGAGCTCTTTCCTTAGGATATATGCAATGTAAGGCACTGTCCAGTTGAGAGTGATAACCAAAACTTTCATGATCAGGTCGACCACGGCTGGGACCTCGACTTCAGTCGGATCTGTGGCACTTTTTGGTTGCGGGGCTTCTTCGGTGAAAGGATCCTCTTGAACTGACGGGGCATGGATATGTTCTAAAAACACACCACTGGGAATGGTTTCTCTCTTAGAACCTACCTTTGCCAAATCATCAGCTGCTTGATTTTTCAGTCGGGGTATATGATGAAGCTCTAACCCCTCGAATTTCTTCTCCAGCTTTCTTACTGCATTGCAGTAACCAGTCATGGTTGGGCTTCTGACGTCCCACTCCTTCATCACTTGGTTAACCACCAAATCCGAGTCGTCGTAGACCATGAGGCAACAGACGCCGAGTGAAATGGCCATACGCAACCCATACAGAAGTGCTTCGTATTCTGCTTCGTTGTTGGAGGAATCAAAGTGAATCTGGAGTGCGTATCTGAGCTTATCTCCTCGGGGGGAAACCAACACTACCCCAGCACCGGAACCATTTAGCATTTTAGAGCCATCAAAGAACATGGTCCAGTGCTCCGAGTGAACTTGAGTTGGCAGTTGTTGTTCGATCCACTCGGCGATGAAATCATATATTGCTTGGGACTTGATAGCTTTCTTTGCCTCAAATCTGATACCCAGGGGAAGGAGTTCAATCGCCCATTTTGCCACTCGACCAGTTGCATCTCTATTGTGCAGAATCTCTAACAATGGGGTGTCGCTGACGACTGTAATGGTATGGTCAGAGAAGTAATGAGCATCTTTCTTCATGGTCATGTAAATCCCATATACAAGCTTCTGATAGTGAGGGTATCTTTGCTTTGATGGGGTCAGGACTTCAGAAATGTAGTATACTGGGCGCTGAACTTTAAAGGCTTTTCCTTCTTCTTCCCGCTCAACCATAAGTACTGTACTGATGACTTGTCCTGTGGCTGCAATGTAAAGCAGCAAAGGCTCTTTGCTGATCGGGGCAGCAAGCACCGGCTGGGTGGAAAGCAGGGCTTTTAGCTCTGCAAACGCTGCATCAGCTTCAGGAGTCCACTCGAACTTGTCTGACTTCTTCATCAGTCGGTAAAGAGGCAATGCCTTTTCACCGAGATGAGAGATGAATCAACTTAAAGCGGCCAAGCAACCAGTAAGCTTCTGAACATCATGCACACGCACAGGTCTTTTCATTCGAAGTATAGTGCCCACTTTCTCTGGATTTGCGTCGATTCCTCGTTCGGAAACGAGAAAACCAAGTAATTTTCCGCCAGGAACTCCGAATGTGCACTTTGATAGATTAAGCTTGATATCATACCTCCTGAGGTTGGCAAATGTTTCAGCAAGGCCAGTCAGCAGGTCGGAACCTTTCCGTGACTTGACCACAATATCATCCATGTACGCTTCCACATTCCGACTGATTTGAGTGAGCAAACACTTCTGAATCATCCTCATGAACGTGGCTCCGGCATTCTTGAGGCCGAATGGCATGGTGCATAACAGAAGCACCCAAATGGGGTGATGAAAGCTGTTTTGATCTCATCGGGTCCATACAGACGGATCTGATGGTACCCGGAATAGGCGTCTAAGAAAGACAGTCGCTCACATCCCGCAGTCGAGTCGACTATTTGGTCGATGCGGGGGAGAGGAAAATGATCTTTCGGGCAGGACCGATTGATATGTTTAAAGTCAATGCACATGCGAAGTGACTTGTCCTTCTTGGGAACCATGACAACATTGGCGAGCCACTCGGAGTGGTAAATTTCTCGGATAAACTCTGTTGCTAAGAGCCGAGCCACCTCCTCGCCAATGTCCTTTCTTTTCTCGACGGCGGACCGTCAAAGATGTTCTTTAACAGGTTTCGCTTTTGAGTTGACTCATAGGCGATGCTCAGCCAGCCCCCTGGGAACACCCGACATGTCAGAAGGTTTCCATGCGAAGATGTCCCAGTTCTCGCGGAGGAACTGGATGAGCGCTTCTTCCTATTTGGGGTCGAGTGTTGTAGAGATATTGGTCGGAGCGGCGTTGGGGTTGTTGGAAATATGCCCTAGAGGCAATAATAAATTATTTATTATTATCATATTTCCTTGTTCATGATAATCGTTTATTATCCATGCTATAATTGTATTGATAGGAAACTCAGATACATGTGTGGATACATAGACAACACCATGTCCCTAGTAAGCCTCTAGTTGACTAGCTCGTTGATCAATAGATGGTTACGGTTTCCTAGCCATGGACATTGGATGTCGTTGATAATAGGATCACATCATTAGGAGAATGATGTGATGGACAAGACCCAATCCTAAGCCTAGCACAAAGATCGTGTAGTTCGTATGCTAAAGCTTTTCTAATGTCAAGTACCATTTCCTTAGACCATGAGATTGTGCAACTCCTGGATACCGTAGGAATGCTTTGGGTGCACCAAACGTCACAACGTAACTGGGTGGCTATAAAGGTGCACTACGGGTATCTCCGAAAGTGTCTGTTGGGTTGGCACGAATCGAGACTGGGATTTGTCACTCCGGTTGACGGAGAGGTATCTCTGGGCCCACTCGGTAGGACATCATCATAATGTGCACAATGTGACCAAGGGGTTGATCACGGGATGATGTGTTACGGAACGAGTAAAGAGACTTGCTGGTAACTAGATTGAACAAGGTATCGGCATACTGACGATCGAATCTCGGGCAAGTACAACACCGCTAGACAAAGGGAATTGTATACGGGATTGATTGAGTCCTTGACATCGTGGTTCATCCAATGAGATCATCATGGAACATGTGGGAGCCAACATGGGTATCCAGATCCCGCTATTGGTTATTGATCGGAGAACGTCTCAGTCATGTCTGCATGGTTCCCGAACCCGTAGGGTCTACACACTTAAGGTTCGATGACGCTAGGGTTATAGGGAATAGATATATGTAGTTACCAAATGTTGTTAGGAGTCCCGGATGAGATCCCGGACGTCACGAGGAGTTCCAGAATGATCCGGAGGTAAAGATTTATATATGGGAAGTCCTGTTTTGGTCACCGGAAAAGTTTCGGGTTTTATCGGTAACGTACCGGGACCACCGGGAGGGTCCCAGGGGTCCACCAAGTGGGGACACCATCCCCAGAGGGCTGTATGGGCCAAGTGCGGGAGGGGACTAGCCCCAGGTGGGCTGGTGTGCCCCCCACAAGGACCCAAGGCGCCTAGGGTTTGGGGAAGGGGGCGCACCCACCTAACTTGGGGGGCAAGTTTCCCCTCTTCCCCCCCCTTGGCCGCACCCTAGATGGGTTTTGGGCTGGCCGCCGCCCCTAGGGGTGGAACCCTAGGTGGGGGCACAGCCCCCCTCTTCCCCTATATATAGTGGAGGCATAGGAGCAGCCCAACACACGAAGTTCTTCTCCTCTTGGCGCAGCCCTACCTCTCTTTCTCCTCATATCTCGCGGTGCTTGGCGAAGCCCTACAGGATTGCCACGCTCCTCCACCACCACCACGCCGTTGTGCTGCTGCTAGACGGAGTCTTCCTCAACCTCTCCCTCTCTCCTTGCTGGATCAAGGCATGAGAGACGTCACCGGGTTGTACGTGTGTTGAACACGGAGGTGCCGTTCGTTCGGCACTAGGATCTCCGGTGATTTGGATCACGACGAGTACGACTCCTTCAACCCCGTTCTCTTGAACGCTTCCGCTTAGCGATCTACAAGGGTATGTAGATGCACTCTCCTTCCCCTTGTTGCCGGTTAGATAGATCTTGGTGACACGTAGGAATTTTTTTGAATTTCTGCTACGTTCCCCAACAGTGGTATCAGAGCTAGGTCTATTGCGTAGATTCTTTGCACGAGTAGAACACAAAGTAGTTGTGGGCGTTGATTTTGTTCAATATGCTTACCGTTACTAGTCCAATCTTGTTTCGACGGTATTGTGGGATGAAGCGGCCCGGACCGACCTTACACGTACTCTTACTTGAGACAGGTTCCACCGACTGACATGCACTTGTTGCATAAGGTGGCTAGCGGGTGCCAGTCTCTCCCACTTTAGTCGGATCGGATTCGATGAAAAGGGTCCTTATGAAGGGTAAATAGCAATTGGCATATCACGTTGTGGCTTTTACGTAGGTAAGAAATGTTCTTGCTAGAAACCCATAGCAGCCACGTAAAACATGCAAACAACAATTAGAGGACGTCTAACTTGTTTTTGCAGGGTATGCTATGTGATGTGATATGGCCAAGAAGAATGTGATGAATGATATGTGATGTATGAGATTGATCATGTTCTTATAATAGGAATCACGACTTGCATGTAGATGAGTATGACAACCGGCAGGAGCCATAGGAGTTGTCTTTATTTATTGTATGACCTGCGTGTCATTGAACAACACCATGTAATTACTTTACTTTATTGCTAACCGGTAGCCATAGTAGTAGAAGTAATAGTTGGCGAGACAACTTCATGAAGACACGATGATGGAGATCATGGTGTCATGCCGGTGACGATGATGATCATGGAGCCCCAAAGATGGAGATCAAAAGGAGCAAAATGATATTGGCCATATCATGTCACTATTTTGATTGCATGTGATGTTTATCATGTTTATGCATCTTATTTGCTTAGAACGACGGTAGTAAATAAGATGATCCCTCATTAAAATTTCAAGAAAGTGTTCCCCTTAACTGTGCACCGTTGCGAAAGTTCGTCGTTTCAAAGCACCACGTGATGATCGGGTGTGATAGATTCTAACGTTCACATACAATGGGTGTAAGCCAGATTTACACACGCGAAACACTTAGGTTAACTTGACGAGCCTAGCATGTACAGACATGGCCTCGGAACACAAGAGACCGAAAGGTCGAGCATGAGTCGTATAGTAGATATGATCAACATGAAGATGTTCATCGATGATGACTAGTCCGTCTCACGTGATGATCGAACACGCCCTAGTTGACTCGGATCATGTAATCACTTAGATGACTAGAGGGATGTCTATCTGAGTGGGAGTTCATTAGATGAACTTAATTATCCTAAACATAGTCAAAAGCCCTTTGCAAATTATGTCATAGCTCGCGCTTTAGTTCTACTGTTTTAGATATGTTCCTAGAGAAAATATAGTTGAAAGTTGACAGTAGCAATTATGCGGACAAAAGAAGGCTTATGTCCTTAATGCACCGCTCGGTGTGCTGGACCTCGAACGTGGTCTGTGGATGTTGCGAACATCTGACATACATGTTTTGATGACTACATGATAGTTCGGTAATGTTGAATGGTTTAGAATTGAGGCACCGAAGACGACTTTGAAATGTCACAGAACATATGAGATGTTCTGAGGGCTGAAATTGGGATTTCGGGCTCGTGTCCACGTCAAGAGGTATAAGACCTCCCACGAGTTTTCTAGCCTACAAACTAAGGGAGAAGATCTCAATCGTTGAGCTTGTGCTCAAATTGTCTGTGTACAACAATCACTTGAATCGTGTGGGAGTTAATCTTCCAGATGAGATAGTGATGTTTCTCCAAAGACATTGCCACCAAGCTGCTAGAGCTTCGTGATGAACTATAACATATCAGGGATAGATATGATGATCCTTGAAATATTCGTGATGTTTGACACCGCAAAAGTAGAAATCAAGAAGGAGCATCAATTGTTGATGGTTAGTGAAACCACTAGTTTCAAGAAGGGCAAGGGCAAGAAGGGGTACTTCATGAAACGGCAAATCAGTTGCTGCTCTAGTGAAGAAACCCAAGGTTGAACCCAAACCCGAGACTAAGTGCTTCTGTGATGAGAGGAACGGACACTGAAGCAGAACCACCCTAGATACTTGGTAGATAAGAAGGCAGGCAAGGTCGATAGAAGTATATTGGATATACATTATGTTGATGTGTACTTTACTAGTACTCCTAGTAGCACCAGGGTATTAGATACCGGTTCGGTTGCTAAGTGTTAGTAACTCGAAATAAAAGCTACGGAATAAACGGAGACTAGCTAAAGGTGAGCTGACGATATGTGTTGGAAATGTTTCCAAGGTTGATGTGATCAAGCATCGCACGCTCCCTCTACCATCGAGATTGGTGATAAACCTAAATAATTGTTATTTGGTGTTTGCGTTGAGCATAGACATGATTGGATTATGTCTATCGCAATACGGTTATTCATTTAAGGAGAATAATGGTTACTCTGTTTATTTGAATAATACCTTCAATGGTCTTGCACCTAAAAGGAATGGTTTATTGAATCTCGATCATAGTGATACACATTTTCATGCCAAAAGATATAAGATAGTAATGATAGTACCACTTACTTGTGGCACTGCCATGTAAGTCATATTGGTGTAAAACGCATGAAGAAGCTCCATGTTGATGGATCTTTGGACTCACTCATTTTTGAAAAGTTTGAGACATGCGAACCATGTCTATTAGTGTATACGCATGAAGAAACTCCATGCAGATGGATCGTTTGGACTCACTTGATTTTGAATCACTTGAGATATGCAAATCATACCACATGGGCAAGATGACTGAAAAGCCTCGTTTTCAGTAAGATGGAACAAGATAGCAACTTGTTGGAAGTAACACATTTTGATGTGTGCAGTCCAGTGAGTGTTGAGGCATGCAGTGAATATCGTTATGTTCTTACTCCACAGATGATTTGAGTAGATGTTGAGTATATTTACTTGATGAAACACAAGTCTGAATTATTGAATGGTTCAAGTAATTTCAAAGTGAAGTTGAAGATCATCGTGACAACAGGATAAAATGTCTATGATATGATCATAGAGATGAGTATCTGAGTTACGAGCTTTGGCATGCAATTAAGACATTGTGGAAATTGTTTCACAATTAATACCGCCTGGAACACCATAGTGTGATGGTATGTCCGAACATCATAGTTGCACCCTATTGGATATGGTGCGTACCATGATATCTCTTATCAAATTACCACTATCGTTCATGGGTTAGGCATTAGAGACAACCGCACTCACTTTAATAGGGCACCACGTAATTCCGTTGAGACGAATTCGTTTGAACTATGGTTTGGAGAAACCTAAGTTGTCGTTTCTTAAAAGTTTGGGGCTGCGACGCTTATGTGAAAAAGTTTCAGGTTGATGAGCTCGAACCCAAAGCGGATAAAAATGCATCTTCATAGGATACCCACAGTTGGGTATACCTCCTATCTCAGATCCGGAAGCAAAAGTAATTGTTTCTAGAAACGGGTCCTTTCTCGAGGAAAAGTTTCTCTCGAAAGAATTGAGTGGGAGGATGGTGGAGACTTGATGAGGTTATTGAACCATCACTTCAACCAGTGTGTAGCAGGGCACAAGAAGTTGTTCATGTGGCACCTACACCAATTGAAGCGGAAGCCGATGATAGTGATCATGATGCTTCGGATCAAGTCACTGCCGAGCCTTGTAGGTCGACAAGGACGCGTACTACTTCAGAGTGGTACGCAATCCTGTCTTAGAGGTCATGTTGCTAGACAACAATGAACCTACGAGCTATGGAAGAAGCGATGATGGGCCTGGATTCCAATGAATGGCTCGAGGCCATAAAATCTGAGAGAGGATCCATGACTTTGGAAGAAATACTAGATGGTCGTAAGGCCGTTGGGTAAAGATGGATTTTAAAAGGAAGACAGACAATGATGGTAAGTATCACCATTAAGAAAGCTCGACTTGTCGTTAAAGATGTTTTCTGACAAGTTCAAGGAGTTGACTACGGTGAGGCTTTCTCACTCATAGCGATGCTAAGAGTCTGTTGGAATTGGATTAGCAGTTACTGCATTATTTATGAAATCTTGCATATAGGATGTCAAAACATTATTTCCTTGACAGTTTTCTTGAGGAAAGGTTGTATGTGATACAACCAGAAGGTTTTTGACAATCCTGAAAGACGCTAACAAGTATGCAAAGCTCCAGGAATCCTTCTAAGGACTAGAGTAAACATCTCAGAGTTGGAATGTACGCTTTGATGAGATGATCAAAGATTTTGGGTCTATACAAAGTTTATGAGAAACTTGTATTTCCAAAGAAGTGAGTGGGAGCACTATAGAATTTCTGATGAGTATATGTTGTTGACATATTGTTGATCAGAAATGATGTAGAATTTCTGGAAAGCATATAGGGTTATTTGAAAGGTGTTTTTCAATAGAAAACCTGGATTAAGCTGCTTGAACATTGAGCATCAAGATCTATGAGGATAGATCAAAAACCGCTCAATGGTAATTTCAAATGAGCACATACCTTGACATAATCTTGAAGGTGTTCAAGATGGATCAGTCAAAGAAGGAGTTCTTGCCTGAGTTGTAAGGTATGAAGTTAAGAGTTAAAGCTCGACCACGGCAGAAGAGAGAGAAAGGAAGAAGGTCGTCCCCTATGCTTCAGATGTAGGCTCTATAGTATGCTATGCTGTGTACCGCACCTGATGTTTGCCTTGCTACATATCTGGCAAGAGGGTACAAAGGTGATCAAGGAGTGGATCACCAGATGGCGGTCAAAATTATACTTAGAGGAATAAGGATATGTTTCTCGATTATGGAGGTGATAAAGAGTTCGACGTAAAGGGTTATGTCGATGCAAGCTTTAACACCTATCCGAGTGACTCTGAGTAGCAAACCGGATACGTATAGTGGAGCAACCATTTGGAATAGCTCCAAGTGGAGCGTGGAAGCAGCATTTACAATATGACCTAGAGATTTACGAAGTACATACGAATCTGAATGTTGCAGACCCGTTGACTAAAACCTCTCTCACAAGCAAAACATGATCAAACCCCAGAACTCATTGAGTCTTAATCACATGATGATGTGAACTAGTTTAGTGACACTAGTAAACTCTTTGGATGTTGGTCACATGGCAATATGACCTGTGAGTGTTAATCACATGGCGATGTGAACTAGATTATTGACTCTAGTGCAAGTGGGAGACTATTGGAAACATGCCCTAGAGGCAATAATAAATTAGTTATTATTATTATATTTCCTTGTTCATGATAATCGTTTATTATCCATGCTATAATTGTATTGATAGGAAACTCAGATACATGTGTGGATACATAGACAACACCATGTCCCTAGTAAGCCTCTAGTTGACTAGCTCGTTGATCAATAGATGGTTACGGTTTCCTGACCATGGACATTGGATGTCGTTGATAACGGGATCACATCATTAGGAGAATGATGTGATGGACAAGACCCAATCCTAAGCCTAGCACAAAGATCGTGTAGTTCGTATGCTAAAGCTTTTCTAATGTCAAGTATCATTTCCTTAGACCATGAGATTGTGCAACTCCCGGATATCGTAGGAATGCTTTGGGTGTACCAAACGTCACAACGTAACTGGGTGGCTATAAAGGTGCACTACGGGTATCTCCGAAAGTGTCTGTTGGGTTGGCACGAATCGAGACTAGGATTTGTCACTCCGGTTGACGGAGAGGTATCTCTGGGCCCACTCGGTAGGACATCATCATAATGTGCACAATGTGACCAAGGGGTTGATCACGGGATGATGTGTTACAGAATGAGTAAAGAGACTTGCCGGTAACGAGATTGAACAAGGTATCGGCATACCGACGATCAAATCTCGGGCAAGTACAATACCGCTAGACAAAGGGAATTGTATACGGGATTGATTGAGTCCTTGACATCGTGGTTCATCCGATGAGATCATCGTGGAACATGTGGGAGAAAACATGCGTATCCAGATCCCGCTGTTGGTTATTGACCGGAGAACGTCTCGGTCATGTCTGCATGGTTCCCGAACCCGTAGGGTCTACACACTTAAGGTTCGATGACGCTAGGGTTATAGGGAATAGATATACGTTGTTACCGAATGTTGTTCGGAGTCCTGGATGAGATCCTGGACGTCATGAGGAGTTCCGGAATGGTCCGGAGGTAAAGATTTATATATGGGAAGTCCTGTTTTGGTCACCGGAAAAGTTTCGGGTTTTATCAGTAACGTACCGGGACCACCGGGAGGGTCCCAGGGGTCCACCAAGTGGGGCCACCATCCCCGGAGGGCTGTATGGGCCAAGTGTGGGAGGGGACCAGCCCCAGGTGGGCTGGTGCGCCCCCCCCCCCCACAAGGGCCCAAGGCGCCTAGGGTTTGGGGAAGGGGGCGCACCCACCTAACTTGGGGGGCAAGTTTCCCCTCTTCCCCCCCTTGGCCGCACCCTAGATGGGTTTTGGGCTGGCCGCCGCCCCTAGGGGTGGAACCCTAGGTGGGGGCGCAGCCCCCCCTCTTCTCCTATATATAGTGGAGGCATAGGAGCAGCCCAACACACGAAGTTCTTCTCCTGTTGGCGCAGCCCTACCTCTCTTTCTCCTCATATCTCACGGTGCTTGGCGAAGCCCTGCAGGATTGCCACGCTCCTCCACCACCACCACGCCGTTGTGCTACTGCTGGACGGAGTCTTCCTCAACCTCTCCCTCTCTCCTTGCTGGATCAAGGCATGGGAGACGTCACCGGGCTGTACATGTGTTGAACGCGGAGGTGCCGTCCGTTCGGCACTAGGATCTCCGGTGATTTGGATCACGACGAGTACGACTCCTTCAACCCCGTTCTCTTGAACGCTTCCGCTTAGCGATCTACAAGGGTATGTAGATGCACTCTCCTTCCCCTCGTTGCTGGTTTCTCCATAGATAGATCTTGGTGACACGTAGGAAATTTTTTGAATTTCTGCTACGTTCCCCAACAGGGGTCGGTCGGGTGGATGTGAACTGGCTTTGTCTCACCGGACGACTGAAATGCTGATTCCGTAGCGGGCTTCTTAGCTCGCAACAAATCACTTGGGTCCGCATTTCTCTGGTGTTCCTGCCACTCTTCTGCTACCATCTGAGCGTCGGTGATCTTTGAGCCTTTCTGAAAGCACTCTTCCGCCTTCTTCCGATTGCCAGTAACAGTGATCAGACCTTTGGGGCCAGGCATCTTCAATTTGAGGTCCACGTAACATGGTCGAGCCATAAAACGTGCATAAGCTGGCCTGCCCAAAATAGCATGATAGGCACTCTGGAAATCCACAACCTCAAATGTCAACTTTTCCTTGCAGAAATTTTTGGAATCACCGAAAACCACATCAAGAGCAATCTGGCCGAGTGACGCAGCCTTCTTGCCAGGAATGACTCCATAGAAACTCATGTTGCTGGTACTGAGTCTGGACATCGGAATGCCCATCCCTTTTAGCGTCTCTATGTACAGTATATTCAAGCTACTGCCACCATCCATCAACACTTTAGTCAGTCGAGTGCCTTTGACGACTGGGTCGACCACCAGAGCTTGCCTCCCAGGGGTGGCTATGTGTGTCAGGTGATCGGACTGGTCGAACGTGATGGCAGTCTGAGACCATTTCAGATAATTGGGAGTCTCCGGAGCAACCATATTCACTTCTTGGTTGATAACTTTCAATCGACTTTTGCTCTCAACGTCAGCAAAAATCACCAGAGTGGAATTGACCTGGGGATATTCCTCATCACTATCCCCCTTGTCCTCAACTTTGTCCGACTCCTTTTCCTTATCTTTGGGTTGTTTCCCTTGGAATTGCTGTATCAAGAGCCGACACTGTCGAGTGGTATGTTTTGGGTAAATGAAGTTACCCTCTTCATCTTTCTTCGTGTGGATGTGGCATGGCAAATCCAGCACGTCATTTCCCTCCTTGTCTTTCACCTTCTTGGGGTTCCAAGGTCCTTTGGGCTTCCCTTTAAACTTTCCTTGAGTCACGGCCAATGCTTCTCCAGGAGCAGCTGGCTCGGCTTTTCGCTTTTGCTTCCGACTGGAGTTCCCTCCTCCGGTTTCCTGGGCGACTGACTTGTGCTTGCCACCCATAGCCGATCTTCTTCTTCACCATTGGCATATTTGATGGCTATCTCCATCATTCGACTCACAGACATGTCTCCGGTTCAACCGAATTTCAGGCTTAGCTCTCTATACTTAATGCCTTCCTTGAAGGCACAGACCGCCTGGTGATCAGATACATTCTCTACCGTGTGATGTAATGTGATCCATCTCTGGATGTAATCTCTCAAAGTCTCATTCGACTTCTGCACACAAGTTTGCAACTCTGTCAGTCCTGCTGGTCGCTTGCATGTTCCTTCAAACGTTCTAACAAACACCCGAGAAAGATCTTCCCACGTGTAAATGCTGCTGGGTGTCAACTGATTCAACCATGCTCTCGCCGATCCTTCCAACATAAGAGGCAGATGTTTCATGGCCACCTCATCATTTCCACCGCCTATCTGGACAGCCACTCGGTAGTCTTCAAGCCAAGTATCAGGCTTAGACTCACCATTGAACTTACTGACTCCAGTCGCCAACCTGAAGTTGGGGGGAATCACCGCGGCCCTGATGGCTCTGCTGAAACACTCTGGTCCTGGGACATGCACTCGGCTGTTGGTGGGTACATCTCTGTCGTGACCCTCTCGGTGAGCTCTGTTCCTGTCGACCAGACCTTGAACGATGATGGATCTCGCGTCAAAGCCTGGTTCCCTGGGGTCGACTGGAATCCTTCGCCCACCACTGTGCTGGCGTCTATCATCCTGTTGTCGAGGTGCGTACGATCCACCCCTTGAGGGAGGGGTGGGCACTCGACGTCGATCATCGCGATCGAATCGGTGATCATACTGCTCACGGTTCTTGTACTGATCGTGCCGGTCTCCACGCCCCTCACGCCTCGGGGGCGATCTGGGGCTATGAGCCGACTGGACTGTATTCGCAGCTACGGATCTGCTGTGAATCCTATTCCACGACTGTGATACAGCTAAATTTTGATCTCCTGCTGCCCGGAGCAAATCTCTGATCTGCATCAAGCCTCTGCCAGCCTCTGACTGGGAAGGTTGAATTGACTCTGCTATACAGGCTGCAGCTGCTAAATTCTGAATCGGAGTTCGATATACCCGAGTCGGTGGTGGAAAGAGTTGACGCCGACTGGAGTCCGGAACCCGTTGCCGCGCACGCTCGTCGAGTGCTTGCTGAAGGTTCTCCAGTCGAGTGCGCTCAGCCAAGTTGGCCAAGCGTGCGTCCTCTAAGGCACGAGCCTCAGGGGTTTCTCCAACGATAGGAGTGTGAAGTGCATCCATGTTCCGGCGGCGAAGTTCTTCCCTTTGCAGCAAAGTGAGGGGCTCGGGGTGATACTCCTCATGGGCACGCGACGGGTCGCCTCCGTCGTCGCCGGGAAAACCGGGAGGACCGCGTGGTCCATCGACCATCAGAACCTCCGCCGCTGGATCACTGGTGTCGCACTCGGATGCAGTCTCTGCGGAGCCAGTCGACAGGTCGAACAGGCCGTAGAGAGATTCGTCGGGCTCGATTGCCGCGACTTGAGGGGTGGCCGACTAGCGGGCCGCCGCGTGCCTCACCCACCGCTGAAGCCTTGACCGACCGGAGCGCTTGCGCCGGCGGGAAGCAGGGAGGGAGGATGACACAACGACCGACCGATACTGGGTCAACGGTTGTCGTAGGAGGACGCCGCGGACGCACGCGCGAAAGTGCGTCGCTCCGCGGACTGGGAGCGTGTCGATGTTGAGTGGAGCCTCCTGAAGCCAAGCAAAGTCGTCGGCGATGAACGTGAGCGCGCCGAGACGGATCTCGCGGCCCTCGACCAAAACTCCGCTTGAAACCATGATGAAGGAGATCGAAAAAATTGTAACTTCTTCAATAAGTCGCTAAGACACCTGCCCCACGGTGGGCGCCAACTGTCGTGGTTCTAAGTCTGACAGTAGTGTAGGGGGGTACTAATGGAGAGGCAAGATCCTAGCTATGGAGTAGTTGTATACGTACGAGTTTTACGAGTTCAGGCCCTTCTCGGAGGAAGTAACAGCCCTACGCCTCGGAGCCCGGAGGCGGTCGACTGGATTATATGTGTATAAGTTATAGGGGTGCGAACCCTTTACACTGAGGAGGGGGGTGGCTTATATAGAGTTCGCCAGACCCCTCCAGCCCTCAGTTATGCAGGTTTAAAGTACATTAAGACAGGGGGTTACTGGTAACGCCCATATAAAGTGCTATGAAGACCATAAAGGCTACTTAATGACATACTGTTACGTGCAGAGTGACTTTAGGTTTCCTATTGGTCGAGTGCTTGGTTTCGTGGTCGAGTATCTTCGAGTCCGTCGAGTGGAACTGAAAGGTGATGTCTTCTAGAGATGTCCTTGGGTAGGGTGTCTTGGACAAGTCCATGACCCTACCCTAGGTACATGGTTTCATCAGGCGCCGCCGGCCTACGTCGACCTCGTCAGCGACGATGACGACACCGGCGGCCAGTGAAGACGGCGACGGCACCGACGGGCGCGGCAGGAGCGCGCGGGAGGCTTTTTTGTTTTTGTTTTTATGTTAATTATGAAACTGGGCCGTTTAAGTGGATTGAGAGAGTGGGCCATTTTATGGCCGTGACCCCTATATATGTTTTATATTTTTTTAAATGCGTTTATTTACTTTTTAAGTCATTTTATTCTAGTTTTTATATTTTTTTTATCCACGTCCACTCCCGACATGATTTGGGGGGCGGCCGCGCGGTGGACGCACGCACGACCCAACGGACAAAGCCAGATACGGACAAATCCATCAGCATCTCAAACGGACAAAATCCGACCAATCCGGACGTCCATTGGGGTCGTGTGCGGTGGAGTTGGCCTCACATCAGTGAAGCTCAGTCCCCTGTCTCCGGTGTGAGGAATCCGCCGCGCAGTTTCTCCTCTCCCCTCCTCCCCTCTCACGTGTTCATCGTTCTCCTCCCTACTAATCCCCCTCCCCCCTCCCTCTCCGGCCTCACTGGAACAACTGCCGCTGCTCGGCGCGACCGACTGGCATCTCTGGACCGGAGCGAGTGATTGCGTGTCCCAGATCCAACAGTATAGTACAGTATTCAAGAAGTGGTGCCACCCACCGCAAACACCTGGGGGGTAGTTGGCGGCGACCCGGCCATTCAAGTCCGACCTCACCTCGGTGGCGCCTGCGGATATTCGGTGCCCTCGCCACTCCACCCGCCGCGCGAGTTCTTGGTCCGCTCGCCGGAGTTCGTCGGGCCGCCGCGATGCAGCAGCAGCAGCAAGGTAAAGGCTGGATTCCACGGTTCCCAAGTTGCAATCTTTCGCCGTGTCCTGTGCGGTTCCTGCGGCTGATTTTGGATTTTGGTTACCAAGCGCCGGGCGGTTAGGTTTGGGTGCTGTGGGGTGGGAGTAGTAAATACTAGGTCTTATGGATTTGGTTCCGGATCCTGTATATTGCTGCTTCATAGCTCATGTTCCTGATTCACCTAGCTGCTATGTTTCTTTCTTTTTTGTAAATACTTTCAAACCATGATCCTATCTACTACTCCTAGTAAATACTCTCTTTTTTTTTAGAAATATCGGAGTAGTAAATACTTTGGAACCATGATCCCTCCTGCTGTTATGTTCCTTTTGTTGTAAAGTGGTGATCCCCCAGCTTCGTTAATGAACTGGGAAATATAACCTTATTTGCAATGCGTTCCTAATGATCTGTTTTGTGAAAAGTTTGTTACATTTTTGTTCTTCCGATTTGGGTGCCGGATCCTATCTATGCTGCTTCATAACCCATGTTCCTGATTCACCCAGTGCTCTGAAAACCATGATCCCTCCTGCCTGCTGTTATGTTTCTTTTGTTGTTAAATGGTGACCCACCCTGCTTCGTTAATGAGCTGTCACGGGTTCACTTATTTGTGATGCGTTCTTAATGATGTCATTTATATCTTCGCTGGTTGGTGACGAGTTTGTTGCATTTTGTTCTTCCAATTCAGGTCTCGACATACAAAATCTGCAGCGGGAGGTGAAGACGCGGTGGCTCAAGCCCAGAGAGGTTCTCGACATATTGCGGAACTGCGAGCTGTTCGGGATCCAAAACAGGACCCCTCAGAGGCCACCGAGTAATAAAACCATCCTTTTGTTTTCTTGCTTGCGAGATATCTGATTTAATCTAATGCGTGCCCTGGGTGAAATTACAGGTGGTTCTTGGTTCCTTTTCAACCGTAGGGTACATCGGTTCTTCCGGAATGATGGGTATCAATGGCAAAAAAAGAGGAATGGGAAGAGTGGTAACGAAGCACACGAGTACCTTAAGGTCTGTTCAATGTTTATCTTCTCTAGTCTAGTAATAGGAGTCCAAGTGTTAATCATAGTATTTTAGTAAGAGGAAGGAAATCCAATAAATAGTTGGTAAGCTTTGTTGCTATGACTCAATCAGATGAGCTGCATAGTTAATGTGCTTTCCTCGTTTGACCCTACAAATTTCAGGTTGACAATGTAAAGGCACTGAATTGCTACTATGCTCGTGCAGAAAATAACCCTACATTCATGAGGCGGATATATTGGATGCTTGAACCGTGAGTACTCTGGTTACTTGTAGGGGGAATATGTTATGCACTGTATTCTATGCTTCCCATAAGCTTTTCTTGTGTCTCGGATGTTTATGAATTGTGATTTCCTTAGAACACAAACCCAATAGCAACTTTGTATGTGTGCTCCTCATGGAGGATTTTTTGAATGGGAACTCAGGGAGGAATATATAAGCGGTCCATGGCCACGTGTCATTTTCTTTTCTTGCTTCTATGGTAAAGCCTGTTGCATTAATTCATATTCACAAGTTATTCTGTCTACGGTCGTTACTTTGAAGTTTCAGCATCCATCTGAGATGTTCCCAACAGATAGAAACCAACATTCACCAATTCCTTGCAGACATGTTAAAATTTGCAATGGTCTACTATGTTCTCCCATATTTTCTGATGATGTGAAACAGTGCAAGAGACTTTATTCCTAAGGGCAGTCCTATATTTTTACTAGGAGTCTCCAAAATAGGCACAGCAATTCTTGTACTTGTAAGTTCCAGAAAATATTGGTATTATACCCTGTTATTACTATGACTTCTACTGTTGGGGTGTGGGTTATGATTTGCTGTTATTTTCCCCGTGAATAACAATTTTTTATTTGTAGATTTCAGTTCACATTTAATGGAAGCAATTCATCTTTGCAGGGCTTATGAGCACATTGTTCTTGTCCACTATAGAGATGTGCTAGAGGTTCGTCTCTTGTTTTATCTTCCTTTTGTCATAACATATCTGCAATTCTTCCTAAAAAAACACATCTGCAATTCTGATGCTTAACCAACTAGGACGAGTGAAAAAATAACGTTGGTTTACTTCCACAGTTATCTATTCACTTCAACAGTGGGCGATCTTTGAACATATCAGATTAATTGATCACTGGGGCAAAGCACCAGTGAAATTGAACTTGACATCGTGTAGAATTTCCATTGGTTAATTCACCTGTTAAGCTAGTGCACATTATTAATTAGTGGCTGAAGTCACTGCATTGTTTTTGGGGCTATCCTGTGCTTAACCTTTATTTGTTGATTGATTACCAGGGCAGCATTTCAGTATCAGCACTAAACGGTTCACCAACATCCTATCAGAATGGCAGTGCTAGCAGAGCGGATGCACATAGTTCACCGGGGTTGACAAGTGAGATAATTGCGCCACGTCTCCTCTCGCGCAGCCCAGGATCCGCGGAAGAAGTTAGTTCCCAGATCCTGACCATAAACAATGAATCAAATGATACAAGTCAATTTGATTGGCGGCGGATGCTTGAAATGCAGTTGAGTCTGGAAAACAAGGAACGTCATGATGTTACTGGCGAGATTCTGCCAAATCATGATCCTAATCCTATTCCTGGGATCCAGAATGAAGAATTCGACACAGGTACAAACCTTGCAGATATCTTTTATGAACTGGAGGAGTTTAGTGAAGACAACCGTACTGAAGGAAGCCAACCTTATCGCGATCCTATTGATGTCATAAGAAATTCAGGTGCTCTAGTCTTGCGCTACCAAATACCATGCATTATGATTCTTTCATTGGTAATTACTGCCTGGGTTACCATGAGCAAACTTTCTGAAAAATTGCAATTTTCCATGTATGTCTCTCTTGATCGGAAGCATGGTTGGAAGAGGACCAGCTTAATTCTTTTCTGCATTCACCTCCTGTGACAGTTGATGAAAACCAATGGTTCCATATTTATGAGGTTTCTCCAGAATGGGCATTTTGTTCTGAAAGTGCTAAGGTATCCCCTGGAGCTGAAGTTGATATTCTTAATTCAACAAGTTGTTTTGTCAGTTAAATAATGCTACTTCGTTGTTCCGCTCTATTGATAAGATATGGAACCATTTGGGGATATTGGCACATGGGAGTGCCAATATCGGTATAATTATCGGAGTGTGCATGATCTCTGAGTTCATCTATTGCCTCGTTGGCAAAAATGTTGACCATTTAAGGAAATTCTGTGCCAGAACCATGAGTGGAAGCTTGCTATCCATGTGCCAGAACCATGAGTTGGCTGCGAGCTCTTATGGGTTTCACCTCTAGCCTACCCCAGCTTGTTTGGGACTAAAGGCTTTGTGGTTGTTGTTGTTGTTGTTGTTGTTGTTGTTGTTGTATTTAAGGAAATTCTGTGTTGAAGTCAGTTTCTACCATGATCTCTTACAATAATTAATTGGAGGCTATAAATGGTATGCAGGTTGTCATTGCAGGAGACTTCCCCTCCAATATTTTATGGGTACTATTTGGTGATGTTAAGGTACCTGCGGAAATTGTCCAGCAAGGTGTCATCCGTTGTTATACTCCATCATACCTTGGTGCTGGAAAGGTGAGAATGTGCATGCTCGATGAGAATGGGAAACCTTGCACTGAAGCTCGAGAATTTGGATTTGTTGAAAAGCCTACCAACACAATGATTATTGGGAACGGGAAACCCTGCAGTGAAGCACGAGAATTTGAATTCCAACAGAGGCCTACCAAAAGTGACAATGAGCTGTTGTTGCTTCTTAACTATGTGCAGATGCTTTTTGATAGTCATGGCTGTGAACTCTTCTCAAAGTTCAGGTTGCCACTCCCAAATGTCCAGTCTGGATTCCCAGTTAACCCCTCAGAGATTATAGGGAGAACATGTGAGCAGTTGGACCATGAAAATGCAGTAAATTGCATCATGGAAGTGATGCTTAACAGTAAGTTTGAGGACTGGCTATCATCCAAATTTGAACAGAACAGTCAAGGGGTGTATTTGCTTCCTAAGCAATACCATGGTGTTATACATACAATTGCTGCACTGGGATACGACTGGGCTCTGAAACCGCTGCTTAATAATGGCGTGCCTATAAACTACCGTGATGCAAATGGATGGACCGCTCTGCATTGGGCTGCACGATTCGGAAGGTATTGATAGTCTATTCATTGCATGCAAAGATTTACTCAAACTATTTTCATAAGCTTTCCTATTCTTGCAACCAAATGCATATGTCCCATCTGTAATATAGGCAATTTATGTTCTGTTTCCTAGCTTCATCTCATATGAATTTCCTCCTGACTCTGAGCCTAATATGAAATGACAGGCAACAAATGGTAGCGGTTCTTGTTGCTGCAGGCGCTGCTGTGGGTGCACTTTCAGATCCAACAGCGGAAGACCCTGCTGCCAAGACACCTGCTTCGATAGCGTCTGCATATGGTTTCATAGGCATCTCTGCATTCCTTTCAGAAGCAGAACTAACCAGTACCTTTCATTCTCTGGAATCACAAGAAAATGGGAAACCCGTAGATCATAATGGTGGAGTGAGTACATCTAGTGCCGTGGATAGAGTATCAGATAAATGCGCACATATGGATGGTGGAACTGATGACCAGCTTGCACTGAAGGATTCTTTAGGAGCTATCCGAAATGCTGTTCAAGCTGCCGGGTGCATACAAGCTACCTTCCGTGTGTTTTCCTTAAAAAAGAAGAAACAAAAGGCTCTTCAGAATGGAGATAGCTCTGCTTCGCCATCTATGCTCGAAAGAGCTGCATTATCTATCCAGAAGAACTTCAGGTGCTGGAAGAAACGTAAGGAATATCAGAAAGTTCGGAAAAATGTCATCAAGATTCAGGTAAGTTCAGTTCCGTGTATCATGCACAGATTAATTAGATGTGTACTAGTGCATCCTTGATGTTTTGAGGATTTTGTTCAGTCGATAAGCATGTCCACCTGTATATTCTGATAGGCACGGTTCAGAGCTCACCGAGAAAGAAACAAGTACAAGGAGTTACTTCAAAGTGTTGGCATCCTTGAGAAGATCATGCTGAGGTGGTTCCGAAAAGGCGTTGGTCTGCGAGGAATCAATAGCAGGGCGATGCCAATCGACCAAGACGAGGAAGAAGACATTGTCAAGGTTTTCCGCAAGGAAAGAGTGGAGACAGCTGTCAGTGAGGCTGTTTCGAGGGTATCGGCTATCGTCGGTTGCCCTGTCGCAAGGCTGGACTACCGCAGGATGCTCGAAATGCACCAACAAGCAAAGGTGAGGCCATGATCCGTGGTGTCTACTGAATGCGTTTCAGTCAAAAACTTGCTCAAGGAAGTAACAGATTTACGAGCGAAAAACTCGCTCCATATGTCTACTGTCTAGCACTTTGTGCATGAAATTTGCAACTTATTTATTCTCTTGAACTTACTAAAATGGTTTTTCTCATCACAGATTGGCCATGGAAAGTAGCTGATCTGGCACCAGCTATGTTGATGACAGAGCACTGGGCAGCCACTATCCTGTGTCCTCCTCCCCTGTTAAATGATGACCTGGAAAGCAGCTGGCAGCCTGAAGAGCAGTAAAAGCCTTGGTGACTAGTGGATCCTGCCAAATCAGAAGGATTTACCAACAAGTTTCAGTACCATCACCAATCCATGATGAAATTGATGTTTCACTTCACTGTACATAAAAAACCCAATGTGCATATCCTGACTTCTGGCCAAACTTTAGGAAGGTGTAAGGTCTGTGTGTATGATGAGGAAGTACCATCTGCTTTGTAGTACGTAGTACCATCCTTCACATTTGCTAGGCGTGTACATGGTAATAAATGTGATGGTAATCCTGGACCGCAGCTGAATTGTCAATGAGGAGTATGATGAAGCTCTGGAAGCTTAAATACCAGCTGCCTTGTGTGTAGTACCCCTTCTGGTTATTTTTACTCCACATATAAGATTTGTCTGAAGTCGAACTTCGTAAAGTTTGACCATGTTTTTGCGTCATGAATTTAATTTTCATGTTGTATAACTTCAGTATGGTATATGTTGATATTTTTTCATATAAACAGGGTCAAACTTTGCAAAGTTTGACTTTAGATAGATCTTATATGCGGAGTAAAAATGGCTGGAGTACCACCTTTCACAATTGCTAGGCGTGTACATTGTACATGTAGGGATGTCAACCGGGTCCCGTTTAAAGTCCACTTATGATATGCTAGTTCAAAAAGGTTTTTTGTTTGTTTGAGGAAAATGAACTATCAAGCTAGCAAAAACTAACTAAACAGGATTGCGGACGCCATTTGTTTGCCACTTATATCCCTATGTACATGGCAATAAATATGATGATAAATCTGAAACGGGGCTCAATTGTCAATGAGGAGCACGATGAAGCTTTTGAAGTTTGTATGTACTCCCACCATTTATATTTGTCACTACTAGACCTGTAAATGGTAATAAATGTATGGCAAATCCTGAAACCGGGAACGGGTGTAAATGACTAGTGCTAGTACCATCTTGTGCACATGCAAAGCATAATTGGTCATTGGCCAAATTCACACTTCTTTGATTGTCATCATTCTGCTGAAAATAAATTCAACCAAAGCACAAGATAACATGACCTTGATGCAGGCCTGCAAAGGCAGAGGCAGTAATTAACTAATAATGCTCCGGCAGCATTTTGGCCTTCCCCTTTGGCCCTTCTATTTTGCAGGTAGCAACAAATCAGATTCCATGGGATCCTTTTCTTTTCTTTTGCTTTTCTTTTTTTGCGAGGAGATTCCATGAGATCCTATTTGAAATGAGAAAAGAAAACCCGTTCCCGTGTTCCAAGCAGAGACCCCTAGATATCGACACGATCGTAGTTTTTTCTTTCTTTCTGATGGAAGGTGGTTGAATCCGCCCATTTCATTATATATTTTAAAAAAAGAACTTGTTTGTGTGGGAAACGAACCGACTCCTGAAAAATTCGTTTTTCAAGAAAAAAAAACCTAGATATCGACACAATCATAGTTTTTCTCTTTCTGATGATGATGAAAGGTGGTTGAATCCGCCGGTTTCATTGACAAAGGCACCAACACAACCATAGATAAAAGAGATTATATATGTCAATGGAGACTGGTAAGCACCCGGGACAAGCACAAGGGCAACGGTGGGGCAAGTAAACACAGGATTACACCATTGCAACCACCATGATTATTTTAGCTGCCATGGCAAGGAAGTGCGTCAGTTTGGAGACCTTGGACATAATGCAGCAGTTAGGTGCCATGATAGTGCCCCGGACCACGTACTAAACAAGGGTTTTAGCAGTGGGTGACATCAGGCAAAAGCCGTTTTCATCGGACGGAGACGCCACAAAAGCCACACCACCAACAGGCAGCGTTCAGTAGGATAAGCATGTATATGAGCTGGGAAGGAGAAGAGCAAGAGAAGAGAACCCAACCAACAGCAGTGGAGACTTCAGGAGGTTGAGGACTCTGATAGGGACAGGGACAGGAAAGAAGAAGAACACACGAGCTGAGAGATCAAGAGAAGGACAGAAAAGAAAAGCTTCAGCTTTGAATGTGTGGTGACTTACAGCTTGGGACACACCGCGCAAAAAAAACACATTCAAATGCACAAAACGGAAATTCCTGCACAAACCACCAGCACCTAATTATGTACACCCATACAATTCCCGGGGAAGAAAAAAAGGAAGGAAAATTTTCGCTCTCCCTACATTTTACATTTACATTACAAAGGCGGAGGACGTCGGTCGAGCCGAAACCTGCGGTTAGCGTATGCGGTTGGCGGCCTTTTTTCACGCAAACCGTCTCCGAGAAGTTGTTGAACAAAATGCTGCACGTGCATCTCGACTCCAAGAGCTTTACAGCTTTTTTCTTTACCTCTTGGTGGGATGGTGTACCAAGAAACAGAGCCTGGGTGGCTCCATCTCCATGTTTTTAAGCTCATACCTGGAAGAACAAGAAAAATCATGACACTAGACCTGGAGGATTCCATGGGTATATAATATAGCGAGCTCGGAGATCTCAAAATCAGAGCTTGTTTTAAGAAATTGTAATAGTAGTTCTTTAGAACCAAACCACCACAAACAAACTTCAGCAAAAAGGCCTGCTAACTAAGAATGCTTTAAGCTTTATAGACCTTATATAAATGCATATCACATTTTTCTTTTGCCTACCAGCACTAGTTTGATTCTTCAATAAGAAAGAAACATGGATGCGGATAGGAGGTTGCAGAGGAGCTTACTCTTGGGAGCACTGCGGCTTCAACAAACTCCTCCACGCCATGCCATGAGCTGTGTGGCGACATCCTCCACTAATTTACACTCCATATAGACCTACCTACTGAACATGGTCATGATTTTGGAAAAATCGAGTTACTTCTCTGTACAACTGCTCCCCTTCGAATGGCTTGGAGACATAGCCATCCATTTCACATTTCAAGCAGTGCTCATATGTTGCCTGGATGACGTCTGCTGTCATTGCCAATATCGGAGTTCGCCACCTCCGAACGTTAGCACATTCTGGTGGCGCTTCCCCGCGTTCTATCCGCTCATTTAGCTCTCTTTCCATCATTCTGATCCTCTTGGTGGCTTCAAACCTGAAAAAAATGCATGATAAGAACTTCACTAACTTATGACTGACAGATTAATAATCGAAGGAAATGGTGAGCAGCCACCTAAAAGACCTACCCATCCATTTCTGGCATTTGTATGTCCATGAAACAAGCATCAAAACTGTGAGGTGGTTTTAGCAATGCGATTGCTTTCTTCCCACTGTCTGCGCAAATTACTTCTGCGCCGTACTTCTTGAGAGCACCAGCAGCCACTTTAAGGTTCACAGCGTTGTCGTCAACCACAATGATTTGCCTCTTGTGAAGAAGGCTACCCAAAGCTGAGTTGCCAACCAGTCCATTCTTGACATGCGCCTTATCTACTCCACCCAAAGCCCGCCTTAGTGAGGCCTCAAGCATACTTGCACGAAGCGGCTTCATGATTACATTCAAGTTATGCTCCCTGGATATATTTGAACTGCTCTTGATAGAATTCGTAGGGTTCTCCAAAAGAAAGAGCTTCGGAGGGTCCGCCTGATCTTTGCTCCGCAATTTGCTAAGCAATTGAGGCATTGAATGGGATTCCTTGAGCCAGGTCTCCTTGTCAACTAGCACTAGCCTTGTAACTAGTGATGCACAGTTCATCTTAGGAATAACCTGGCTTACGTCAGTGGTCAATTCCGTTTTGACTCCAAGCCTTTGTAAATGGTACTTGGTAACCTTGGCACGAACCGGCCTATGATCAACCACCAATGCACTGACCCCTTTAAACCCCGGCGATTTGTTCACATTTGCATTGGGGTGTGCCCTCGTAAGCACTGCAGTGAATGAGAAAGTAGAACCAACATGGTGTTTGCTTACAAACCCAATCTCCCCCTTCATCAGATGAACCAGGCACTTGCTGATGCTCAATCCGATGCCAGTGCCCCCATGGATGCGGGCAATGGACGGACCAACCTGCATGAAAGGCGTGAATATGCGGGATTGGGCTTCAAGCGGGATGCCGACACCAGTATCTTCAACTGATATTATCAATCTTATTGTTTCAGGCATGATGGGAGCAAAGGACAACTCAGACGAGTGTAGATCCATATTGGTAAGTCGGAAGCTCTGCCAGCTATGCCTTCTTTTAGCTACTTCGTAGCCACTTAAGGTGTTGTATGAGTTTTGAATTTCGGTTTCCACCTCTTCAACAATATGAACTGTCAAGTAGATATGTCCTCTTTCTGTAAACTGTGATAAAACATAAATGTTCAGCTAGCAAGTAACAGAGCAGCACATATAAATCGTAAACATTTATAATAAAATGCTTCGAATTCCTATTTGTGCTATTCACGTATATTAATTATCTTACTTTTATGGAGTTTCCCATGAGATTTGTAATGATCTGCCTCATTCTATTCGGATCGCCAATAAGTGTTTGTGGAACTTGATCAGATACATACACTGCCAACTGCGCACGTCGTATGTAAAGACAAAACCATGAAAAATGAAAATGGTTAGTGCATGCATTCAACAAAATACACCGAAACTGCACTGGAAGAATCCACTCAAGAAAATTACCTCCAGCCCTTTCTCCTGAGCTTTTCCACAGAAGAGAGACAAGATTTCATCACAGACTAGTCTAACATCAAAGGGCACTGCATCAAGCTCGAGTTTGCCAGATTCTATCTTCGCCTGATCAAGAACCTCATTTATGAGGGACACTAAAGCTTTTCCACTAGCTTGGGCTGTTCTAACATAGTCTTGCTGCGTTGTGTCCAGATCAGTATCCATGAGCATTTGGAGCATTCCTGAAAAAAGTAGTAATTGTTTAAGTCCCTTCAGTCAAAAAATGATGGAGATTGGAGAATACATTATGGGTTACATCAATTACACACTCACCTAAAACCCCATTCATTGGAGTTCTGATCTCATGTGAAACTGTAGCCAGGAACTGCAAACAAGCAAAAAAAAAAGGTATGGAATGACTTATTTTTTCACCTAGACAAGACAGTATAGGTTGTGCAGTGAGATTACTAACCTGAGACTTGGCAACATCTGCAGCTTCCGCACGCTTCTTGAGATCCATCATACGTTCATAATCATCTTCAACTTTTGCGATACGATGCACAGTAGCATAGATTATATAGCCAATGAGCAGAAAAATCACATAAATCCCTAACGATGACGTAATCGCAAGCCATGGCAATGGTGGCTTTTGCATGAACCTGTTGAAGAGGAATAATATGTCACATTAACAGCTGTTGTTTAGAGAAAAGGGGAGAGAACAGGGCAGTATGCTGAATGTTATCCATACTGCAGGACTGATAGAAGGGGGAATGACAAATCAATCACCTGCAATGCATCTCATGCCGTCTAGACGGATCGCCAAAGTTGAGCGTGCTGTTATGGTACATCCCACCGCCCGTATCGTTTGAACCGTACATGCTGATCGGCTTCTCGTTAGTGGTATCATACACGTTCACCATGATGGATTGCTTCCCCGCAAGCTGATGAAGCAACTTATCCACAAGTGCTTCGATATCAAATATGCCGCCCAGATAGCTGCTTGCAAGCAAAAGCAGCCAGTTAGAGATTCTGCTGCATAACATATGGCTGGAATAGGATGCTCATGATGTAGTAGGGGCTTTACCCTACGGCGGCCTGGATGCGCTCCTGCTGCCCCGCGTTCGCGGGGGGCTCGGACTTGTACACGGAGTACGTCAAGATCACGCCGAGGCGGCCATTCAGCAGCTGGAAAGGAGCAGTTAGAACGCCCTTCCCAGATTCTCTGGCTCGTATTATGTTCTCGCGATCATCCTGCACAAAAGCAAACCAAATGCACTTGTTCAGCATGAAACCATGTTGATTCCGGATCAACAATTGTTCCTCATCAAAGTAGAAGAAAAATCCGAAGATAACAACAAGTGACCACACTGTAAGTTGGTAAAAAATCATTCACTGTCAGTAGCAAAAACACGGACTAGCAACAGCGCTGGCTGGGCTGGGGTGAGCTGAGCTGAGCTGTAAAACCACATGGAGAGCACCAAGAGGTGCAGCTTTATACGGCCGGGCGGGCGGCCCTAGCTAGCTAGGCTAAAAAGGATAAATCTAGCTAGCTCGCTTGACAGTGGGGGAAAAAACGAGAGCACCGAGAAAGTAAATCCTCACGCACAGCGCCGGAGAGCATGTCGAAGGAGATGACGTTCTTGTAGGCGTCCTGCGCGAAGATGACGGGGGCGTACTCCTCGGCCGGGCCGCGGATCTCGGCGACGGCGGCGTCGCCGGGCCCCTGCGAGTTGGGGGAGGAGTACATCTTCTTGATGCTCCAGCCCTGCTGCCGCTCGAACTGGTCCCGCTCGGCGTGCGTGACCCGCACCGCGTACGCCACCCCGCTCGTCAGCGGCCGCTCGAACGCCGTCCTCTCCGCGTACCTCGCGAACGTCGCCTGCAGCCACGCCGGACCGGACGGACAGGGTTAGTTAGTTACTGCCAACCGAATTCCGCCGTCACCGCCGCCATGGGAGACGGAACGGGGAGCACGATTGAGGGGGGTACCTACCTGGGTGATGGCGGAGGGGCTCTGCGAGTGGTGGAAGGTGTTGACGAGGATGGCGAGCGCCTGGAGGTGGTTCATGCTGACGTTGAACTGGTCCTGGAGCATGCGGGCGCGCTCGTCGCACATGCTGGCGAGCGAGTCGCGGCGCTTCTCGACGGCGCTGGAGTTGAAGTAGTGGAAGATGTGGAGGGAGATGAGCGTCCAGCCGACGACCCACAGCAGCATCCGCAAGCGCCAGCACCGCTCCCGGGCCTCGCGCGAGCCGTGCCGCGCGTGGCCCCGCAGCGCCTTGGCCGCCAGCTTCTCCGACAGCGGCAGCGGCAGCCGCACCCTGCCCAGCCCCGTCCCGAGGAACCCCACCAGCCCGGCCGCCGCCGCCGCGCCCTTCCCCTCCATCCTGGCAGCAGCCGCGGCCGCGCCCCCCTCCCCGCCGCCTCGTGCCGAGCGAGCAGCGCCGGTCATTCGGCTACATCGCCAGCGCCGGCGCAGAGGCTCCCCCGCCGCCGCCACCACGCGTCCCCGCCGCACCGCATCCACGCCGCACAGGCACAGCGTGGTCGAGGAGACGGCCGCCGAGCTGTCTGTCGCCGCGCCGCCCGCACGCGCCCGGCCCGCCCGGATTCGATCGAATGGCCCGAAACCAAACCAAACCAAACCGAACCAAAAGGGGGCCAACAGCCTCGCGCTTTCGCCCCGCGCTCCGGCCTGTCCCCCACAATTTCGCCGCTTCCCCTTCTCGGCAGCGCCTCCGAGCTCCAAAATCGGCACCACCACACCAGACCAAACCAAACCCCCGAGCTGTCGGCTGGCACGGCGTTTGACCGACCGGCGGCAACCCGAGAGAAGAGAAGAGAAGAGAAGCTGAAGAGGAAGGAAGACAAGAGGCGAGGAGGAGGAGGAGGATGAGCTCCAACAGCAACAGGAATAGGGCGGCTACAGGAGGAGGATGGATGGGGGAAAGGGATTGGGTTGATTGGAGCAGAGGGAGAGGGAGAGGGAAGGTGGAGGGAGAAAGCAAAGCGAGGAGCAAGCAGGTGAGGCTGTGGAGTGGAGGCGGAAAAGGAGGACGAGAACGAAAAGCGGCAGCAACAAGTGAAACAGAGAGCAAGCAGAGAGGAGGAAGGGGCAGTAGACTAGAGTGTGGTAGACGGTGGCACCAATCGCAGCAGCGGTAGAGGCCGGCACGCAAGTGGCTCCTCCCTCTCCTCCCTTCCCCGTGGGCCCTCCCTCTCCTTTTCTCTCCCCTCATCCCCTGCTGCTAATCTCTTTGGCGGATAGAGAGAGAGAGAGTTTAATATGATATGTGCGTACCGCCCATGTGTGTTTTAATTTTAACAAGAAGACTGTGAGGGACTGAGATCCGGTGACTTGCCATGAGCGAGTCACAGGTGAACAGTATGGTGCCTTGCTCCCCTTTCCACACCGTCTGATCAAAAATCTATGGACAGATTCGTGTGAACAGCTGAAAGGTAAGTGTATGAGCTACAGGATATGCTACAGGGATTATGCTACAGGAATCCGGCGGTTGCTCTCGTTGTTCCTCTTTGAGACATGCGTGGGTGTGGCTAGGTCTTGGTCGACTAAGGTAATCAAGTCTCAGTCAAGTGACGCAACATGTAAAAGAGAGCAAATTTTATTTCCACGGATCTCAACGTAGAACCTCACGGACGTAACATCGATAGAGACTGTCGACCGAGACCTAGCAAGATTGTTAGCGAGTTGTTTAGGTTGTTCCTCTCTCAGACATGCATTAGTGCTTGCAAGTGCCTATGTGGTGATACATGCCGAGCCAATACTTTGTCTGGCGGCTTGTTGTATACATGGTGAGACATGTTAAGCTTAGGTTTTCTTTCCTAGCCTCTATTTGGTTATACATGCTGAGCCGAGACTCTGCTTGGTAGCACGTATCTGGGTGTGGCACACATCAATGGAGTTTTTGACGCACATACAACACATGACCAACATTTTCACCCCGTGAAAATATGAGAAAACGTATTTGAACACTTAGCTAATGATTCCAGCAATAAGACATCATCATTTCAACATAATCTCAACTAATAGTAAAAAACATACTTCAACACTTCAACACATAATTCAAAAGGTTGCTTGTCCGTATCTCCTGGGTGTATGCCATGCTCCTATTTGAAACGTTGCTCTCTTGACAACATGTTCAAGTGAAATGGGAAGGCGTGAAATATATTCAAACTCCATTCACTCGTGATCGACAAGGTAAGACAAGAAAAAACAGAGAGATCAATAAAAAAATCAATAAAACTCCCATATGTTAGTTTTTACTTGCAGACAAAGAAGATCAATTAAGAAGAATATCATAGAGAATTTAATAGGGGTACCGCCCATGCGCGTTTTAAGACTACTGCTTCAAATCAAATCAACAAACGTGCAAATCGTCCTCCTCTTCTCTTATGTTCACATTCATTCATTGTGCTACCAAATTGAACTCAATTCATTTATATGGTACGTACTCTCTTCGCTCTTAACAAGAGGACATCTTGTCATGAATAGGCCTCCCGCTCAAAGAATAAATAAAACAACTTCGGGTCATGAATGTTAGTTTGAGTATAGTTATGTTGGTACACCCCGATCGGTTTGTCTTGATGGTGACGGTGTGGTATCCCGGGTTTGTAGCCGGCACGACGACATGCCGCCGACAACGTGGCTGTGCGGAGGTGCATGGTGGAGGCGGCGAGCTTTGGAGAGCGCGCGGGGGCATGGTGGACTCGACTAGGTTACGCCTGAAGTTGTGGCACATGTGGGCTCCGATGATAAGGCGGTGGCTGGGCAGTTGGATCGGTGGTGGTGTTGGCCATGAACCATGCTCCATGGTGAAGTGATGGTGATGTTTTTGTTTTCCTGATTGGTTTTAGTTTTGCTGGTTCTGGTGCTAACGGAGTTGAGGCACAACCTTGCAGGTTACTGGTTGGATCCCCTCGAAGGGCTTGATAGGTGGAGTGGCTCAAGGTTTTAGTGGAAACTTAAATCTTTGACAATGGTCGATGTCGATGATGATGGTGCCCGAGAGCGTCTTTCTCCTTACTGGGGGCGTTGTCGAAGAGTGATTCCCCTATGCACTATCGTGACCAATCCAGTCTAAGGTGGTGTAGAGGCCGTTGGTATGGCCGGACCCTTTTCAAGATTCATTGACTGAAGCTATTGCCGGGAAGCTTGTGTCTCCGATAGAGGTCGAAGCTATCGCAGTTGTGCGTATGCATTGTTTTTTTTCCCCCACAGAGACAATTTTTTAGGAACTTGCGCATAACTTTTTGGGCAGTGGACATGTTTGGCAGATAAGTATTTACATAACAAAAAATGACAAAGTATTTTTCCTATCTTAAAGGAATGGAAATAAAGCCTGTCATCCATAAATGAATGTGTTTTTTTTAATTGTTTAGATTGCTTATTATCACATGGTTTTCATGACCAACCTAGTGATATTGTTTCACCTGAGGGGAAATGACATTTTTACGTTCATGGTCAAGTGATCCTCCTTTTATTATCCTCTACTATCCATGCAGTTCATTAAAATATTTTTTCTTTTGCGGTAAGTTCATTAAAATATTTGCACGCACACGTTTCCGAATATAGAGCTGTACACATGTGTTATGTGTACATGAGCCGTTGTTTCTTCCTCCAGACTCGTCGTTAAATCACGAAGCAAAATGACTTTGCTGCGGAAATCCCGGCGTTTCATTAGATTATTATTACGAGCCACCGACGACTAAAATCTCCCCGTCTATAACAAGCAGACAAAACCCGGGAGTGGCGCCGCGACGTCGACGTGTAAAGTAAAACACCGGCTCGACGAACCATTCGGCGGGCGGGTCGATCTTTTTTCCTGGGGAGGCTGCTGCGGGTGACCAGGCTCCGCGGGGCCCGCGCCCCAAGCCCAGCAGCCACCACGGCCCACCAGTGGTGGCAGAGCGGCCGTCGTCTTCCTCCGGAGCGATCGGGCCACTCCCTCCGGCTCCTCGCACGCAGCGGCCGCGTGCTCCATTGCCGGTCTCTTCCTCTCCCCGCCTGGCCCTGCCTCCGGCCTTGCTTGTACCCTAGCTACGCTGGTCAATTTGGACGATTGCGCGCGTGGTATCCCAGCCCCAATTATATGAGAGAGATGGAGAGGGTGGGTGGTGCACTGGTGGTGCTGCGGTGAAAGGGAGAGGGAAGTGACTCTGAAATAATCTGGATCGTGGCGGGCTCGGTTGATAAGCGCATCGCCTCGCCACCAATGATTTTTATTTCCGCGGCGGAAAAGGATAGACTGGCTGGCTAGCTGCGTGCTGAATGCAAGCGTGTGTTTTATCCACCGTGGTGGCTCCACGTCGTTTTCGGCCGACGGTGACGTGTGCGGGCAGGTGACACTCGTGCGTACCTTTCCGATCCGACGGCCCCCGAGCCGGCCGTATGCTTCAACTGAACTAAAATTGTGTAGTTCCAATGAAAAATTCCTTGGCTTGTATACCACCTCTTTGTTTACAGAGGGAGTATTAGATAACTTTTGTTAAATGTACAGGTAGTTTCTGTTTAATATTTGAAACACAATGTACAGATAGTCCAAAAGTAGTGCTAGTACTCCTCTGTAGAGAAATATAAGAGCGATTAGATCACTAAACAGAGGAAGTATTATTTAGCATTTGACTCTGAACACTAAAGGAAAAAACAACACATGCTGGCTGCCATCGAGTCACGAGTCTAGGAATGTGGCAAGTTTTTTAAATTTTTCTTGGTCGTCAACTCTTCAAAAGTTTTGGTTGTCTCCAACTGAAAGAAAAATAATGTTTTTGTTATCGACAATAACAGTCGAGGGAATGAAAATACCGATGACCTCCATTGTTGCCCATCAAATTGTCGATGGCGCTATAGTCTATCCAAGTTCAGAATTTTACCAATAATGACTAATCCGCCATTGTATGACAATATGAGCTGTATTACCATAAATAATAAATAATTTCCCATTTTAAACACTTATTATGAATACGATAAATAATAAATATATCAAAACACATTAAAAAAACACATCGCCGAATCTCTAATTCGGACATAGACTATAGCCTGAAATAGCATCAAAAAACACAAATTGTGGCCGGGCTCCAGGGAGCCCGATATTAAAATACAGTATTTGGACATCACAAAATATTATTATTTTTGAATATGCATACACATGTGTATTACGTATGTGTGAAATTTTATACAATATACTTTCACACGTGGCATACAAAATATATGTATTTCAAAAGGGTCAACAAAAATTTGTTGGGCCAAAATTTGTTTCTTTTTCTATGTGGCTTACAAATCACAAAAAAAATAAATCACAGACCAGTCCAGTGCACATTTAAATTGTGTTTTCACCTAAAAAAATTAATTGTGTTTTCTGAATTTTGTTTTTTATATATCAAGTTCCGAGTAGCTTGGCAGCCAATGTCCGCACTCGAAGCTGAATTAACCTCATTCAACAACACGTGAAAATATTTACACGGTACTAGTATAAAGGAAAACAGATTCGGTCTACTCCCTCCATTTACCTATACAAGGCCATTATGAAATATGCGTTATGCATATATATAAGGCCACCAACAGTAATCGAGGCAAAATTAATGATATTCTCTCGTACTAGTGACCTGTTTAATACTTGATGCATTCAGTCATAATGGCAATGGTTTACTTCCTCCACTCAGTTTTCTTGCATGCAAGCAGCGTATTAATGATCCCAATAAACGAAAAGAAAAGCTGACTTGCAAATCATGCATTAAATTTTACATTGATATCTGTAATATGCGTTTGTGGCCTTGTATATAAAAATGGAGGGAGTATCTTATTCACGGTCTCTTCTTCGATTGTTCTGAATTCTTATCTCTTGCTGTCTCTCCCCATACAGCAGTCCACCTTTGATAAATATTTATTACGGCACTGTTAATTTACTTTTGCATTGAATTATGGGACAGTTATGTTTGCAGCCCCCAGAAGAAGTTTGATTAAAGCTGCCTCTAGCATTACACGTCTCCAAATCACCCACCCAGCCCCATTCATGAATGTCACTGGCCCGAGATTATCCCCGTGATCCGGCTGCCCGTCCAACGGCAACGTTCAAACGTGGCAAGACAAAATGAGATCAACATGATTGTATCGGCCAAGGGCCGTCCGATGGCTCCATCCGACGGTCCATCATCGACGGAGGGCTTTTCCCGCTGCCGGATTCAACGGGCCGGCAGAGCGCACAGTCGTCTATCGTTCCTTTTCAGATAGTAGTAATTGCGAGCCCCTGCAATCGACTGGATGGGCACTGTTTGCATTTAACCCGCCCCTTAATTACTCTAGTCAATCTGTTGTGTTTGTTGGACATGACCGCCTTGACCGGTAAAAAATGAAGTGAATTAGGCATGCATGCGCCACACTGGTGCTAAGATCTGGTACAGTAGCAAAAAGATGATTTGCCATTAATCGCTAGCTCCTTAATTACCCTAGTCAGTTGCTCTAGAGGGTGCTTGATACGTTTTAGTCCCATGACTAAAAGTAGTGGGACTAAAATTTGCCAGCCTCACCCATGCTTGAATCGAAATACTAAAGAGATTAAAATCAAGTTATTGAGCATTTATTATCCTCTAAACCCTCCAATTCAGAACTCGCATGTGTTAAAAGAGAGGAATTAAATGAGGAGAGAGAGGGCTAATACATATATTAGTAGGTTTCCTATGACTAAAAATTTTTAGCCTCAAGACTAGTCATAGCCTCTCTTTAGTCACAGGTGCTTGGAACTTTAGCCACTAAAAAAGACTATTTTTAGTCTGACTAAAAATAGTCCCTTGGATCCAAGCACCCTCCTAGTCCACACACTGGCGCTAAGGTCTGGTAAAAAGATGAATTTGCCATTAAGAGCATCTTGGTTGCGCCTCACTGATTTAAGGGGGCACTTGAAAGCACATGTGGCCGGGATCATGGAGATAAGAGGGAAAGGCTATAGTACGTACCTAGGCATGCATGCATGCATGTTAAATTGATGGGATGGTGGTACTAGCAGCAGATCACCAATCAACGTAATAATGCACAAGTGGGTCGGCTCACTTTTAATTCTGGAAACACTACTGAATCTGGTCTGTTCGCGCACACATTTCACATCACCAGAACATATAAAAGGGGGAAGAAATTCATGCAACTCATCCAAATATTCACACGAAACGTGCAAGATGAAAGTTCTTGTGTTACAAACGAGGCCTAAGAGCAACTCAGGCAGAATCACCATATGATATTACCCAAATGGAACCCTAGAGAGTCCATAATTTACGGAGGGAACTTATCGAGCCGGCGAGCCCACATATTTGAAAGCTGGCGGCGTTGGCTTGGAGCGCGCTCCATTCACCGCACAAAGAGAAGTCTCATCTCTCTCCTCACCTCCAACGCTAACCCATAGCAACTTTACTAATATTGTTCCCGCGCGCCTCTCACATATATAAGAGCATTACTAGTAGTCTAATAGTACCCATAAACTCTTAAACCCTAAAAAATAACCGCTTTTTTACGGGTTGAGACGAAATTTTTTCAAAGAATAGAACCCCTTAACCCTTAAACCCTCAAAAAATTTTAGAGGCTCAACCCCTATTCTCCTTCCCAGCCTGTAGAAACAGGGGTTGGCCAGCCCAACCCCTCCCCGACCCGGTTCCCTCGCCAGTTTCGCGCGGGAGGGAGTTTTCAGCTCCCCTCCCCGGATCCGGCCGCCGCTGGCCTCCGGCCGCCCTCCCGCCACGCCGCGCCCCGGCGCTCCATCCCCGGCCGCCCCTCCGCCTCCCCGCCCCGTCGCGCACCGCCCCGCCGCCTCCTCGCCCCGGCCGCGCGTCCTC
>NC_041385.1:741235853-741369464 GCF_002162155.2 Triticum dicoccoides | reverse complement strand
CCCGCCGTCCAAGCCGCGCCCCGGCCGCCCTCCCGCCGGCCACCGACGCCGCCTCCTCCGAGGTGAGGTATGTGCTTTTTTCATTTTGTTTCATTTTCTTTATTGTTTCATTTTTAGCACTAATTAGTGACTGTCCTTTGCAGATGGAGATGAACAATGAGGAGATTGTCATGGACTCGACGTCCGATTCGTCGGATTGGTCGACATCCGACGATTCCGACATTGATGAGTTGTTGCAAGACGACGACGTCGAGATGATGAGCCTGCTCATCGACGTGCAATCGTTTGAAAACCGCGTGAAGCTGATGGATCAGAGGAGAGGGCCGAAGATGGGGCGAGTCACCATCTACCGGAACCGTGCTCTCGGACACGAACATTTGATGGAAGACTACTTCTCCGAGGTACCTACATACCCTCCTCGTCTCTTCCGCAGAAGGTACCGAATGCGGCGTAGTTTGTTTGTGAAGATTGTCACCGATTGTGAGGCCACCTCATATTACTTTAAACGTCGTAGATCCGCCGCCGGTATCATGAGGTTTAGTGCATATCAAAAGATATCGGCGGCAATGCGGGTACCCGCTTATGGCATACCCGCGGATTATACCGACGAGTATCTTCGCATTGGGCAAGATACAACCACGGAGTCAGTCCATAGGTTTGCCAAGTTGGTCATCCGGTTGTATAGTGAGCAGTATCTTCGGGCACCAAACGAGAAAGATACAAAGAGATTAATGGAAATGAATGAAAAAAGGGGATGGCCGGGGATGCTAGGTAGTCTTGATTGCATGCATTGGAGGTGGAAAAATTGCCCAAAGGCATGGCACGGAATGTATTGCGGTAAAAGCCGTGATGTTACCATTGTGCTTGAGGCCGTAGCATCTCAGGACACATGGATTTGGCATGCATTCTTTGGGTTGCCGGGAACACTCAATGATATCAATATCCTCAATAGATCTCCTTTGTTCAAAAGATTAATTTCTGGGGATGCTCCAGCTTGCAACTACAAAATCATGGACAATGAGTACTCAATGGGATACTATCTCACCGATGGCATCTATCCCGAATGGGCAACTCTTGTGAAGTCCATCAAGGAGAAAAATGGGGTGATATGTCATATGATGAAATGTGATGAAATGTGTGATATATGAAATGACAGTTTTAAAGGTTGGGGTGAGGCAAAGACTAGAACCCTCAAATCCAACCCTTAAAGCAGTTTACGGGTTGGGTTTGAGGGTTCTAGTCTTTGCCCCTATTTTTCAACCCTTAAAAGTGTCAAAAACTGGCACTTCTCAACCCTTAAAACTGCTATAAGGGTTTGAGGGTTTGAGGATTCTACTAGTAATGCTCTAAGAGCCGCACATACTCCAATTCTCTTCTCATAGCCCACCCACCGCCTATACTTCCCTTCTACCTGCTCACAACCTCCACTATCACCGTTGGTTGACTGGGTGTTGTTTTTGGAGGATGAGCGGGATCGAAGGAGGAGAAGTGTTGCTAAAAATTGTACCAGTCATTTTGAAACACACATAAGAATCTACTCAAGGATTATCGTATGTTTCGTCATCAAAATCGAATGGCCGCCGGAATCAAAATTCCTCTCACAATTTCGAGCATCGTCGCTAGAACCGAGTCGCCGTGGGAATCAGAGTGCTTCTCATAATTTGGAGCACCGTCGTCAAAATTGAGTAGCCTCCACCGGAATTGGTACCCTGTCGGAATCATCCTCGTCGTCGTGCTCGTGGTTGCCCAAGCCCTCGTCGACATGCTTGGTTTTAACTGAAATTTATTGTTCAACAGAATAAATAAGTATTGAAGATTGGGGAAAAAAGGATGACCTGCTGATGAGTGGGTCCCATGATGTGAATGCAACTGCTTTTATGATGATTCTAGGTTTACACTTTTGGTCGATAACCTTCATATCTATGTGGTGCGCACTTTATACGAGTTATAAGGGCATCTCTAACGATGTCCCTTAAATCAGACTCAGAATCCTTTCGCGGACGCACGTGAGGGCATCTCTAACAATGTCCCTTAAATCAGACTCAGAATCCTTTCGCGGACGCACGTGGACGCATCCGCCGACACGGATACATAACCGTCCATGAAACGTTGTGCCCTAAACGTCCGCATGCATTTTAAACAAAAAATCAAACGGACAAATTTCATTGAAACTGAATGAACTTCGTGCAAACCGGATAAACTTTGATATATTTTACACAAACAGGGAGACATTTTGTCTATTCAACTAAAAATTTTAAAACATCGTACTCATGGTCGCTTTGTGAAAGTGCTAGTTATCGACTAGAGGGGGGTGAAAAGGTAATTTTTATGAAAGTCTTCAAAACATGTTTGCTTTGAAGACAAACAAGTCAATTGAACCTATATGATAAGTAGTGGAATGTAAACTACACTAGGCTAGCAATAGTCCAACAAGCAATACAGTGAAAGCACGAAGACTAACAGCAGCTAGGTAGACAGGATCAGAAAGGAAGACAGTATGAAGCCAAACAGATATAAGTCTTTGCACAGTGAAGTCAAATGAATCAAGCAGGCAAGCAATGACTTCACAAAGGCAAACTGAAAAGTAAGAAAAGTAAGGGATAGAACCAGTTGCTTGGTGAAGACAAGGATTTGGTAGACCAGTTCCAGTTGCTATGACAACTGTACGTCTTGGTTAGGGAGGCTGGGATTGAACTCAGAAGACTGTGTCTTCACCTTATTCCCCTAGAGCTAAGAACACTTAGTCCTCGCCCTATCACTCAGGTAAGTCTTCAAGGTAGACTTTGAAACCTTCACAGACCTCGTTCACAGGCAATCCACAATGACTCTTGGATCCTCAGAATGCGACGCCTAACCGGCTAGAGGATGCACAGTCCTCAAGTGTAATAAGTATTCAGATCACGCGGACAGAAAGACTTTAGTGATGCCTAACACTCTTTGGCTCTGGGTGTTTTGGGCTTTGTCCTCGCAAGGATCTCTCTCTCAAAGGCTTCGGAGGTGGGTTGCTCTCAAACGACAAAAGCCGTGCACTAACTCTGAGCAGCCACCAATTTATGGTGTAGGGGGTGGGCTATTTATAGCCAAGTGGCAACCTGACCTGATATGTCCAAAATGACCCTGGGTCACTAAGGAACCGACACGTGTCCAACGAACGGATTTCAAACACACGGGCAGCTTGGCTTGGGCTACAAGCAAAGCTGACTCATCCAGCTCTGGATAAGATTTGCTCTCATTGTCTTCGCTCGAAGATATAGGATTTGGTTGAGCATCACATCAGTCACTCTGACTTTGTTCACTTGGACCCATTGGGAACGTAGTATTTCAAAAAAAATCCTATGATCACACAAGATCTATCTAGGAGATGCATAGCAACGAGAGGGGAGAGTATGTCCACTTACCATCGTAGACTGAAAGCGGAAGCATTTAGTAACGCGGTTGATGTAGTCGAACGTCTTCGCGATCCAACCGATCCAAGTACCGAACGTACGACACCTCCGCATTCAGCACACGTTCAACTTGATGTCGTCCCTCGTGCTCTTGATCCAGTTGAGGACGAGGGAGAGTTCCGTCAGCACGACGGTGTGGCTATGGTGATGATGAAGTTACTGGCGCAGGGCTTCGCCTAAGCACTACGATGATATGACCGAGGTGTGAAACTGTGGAGAGGGGCACCGCACACGGCTAAGAGAAAACTTGATGTGCTTTGGGGTGCCCCCCTGCCCGTATATAAAGGAGGGGAGGAGGAGGCCGGCGGCCTAGAGGGGGCGCGCCAAGGTGGAGTCCAACTAGGATTCCAAATCCTAGTTGGAGTCCCCTTCCTTTTCCAAGAGGGGAGAAGAGGGAAAGAGGTAGAGGAGAAGGAGGAAAGGGGGGCCGCGCCGCCCACCCCTAGTCCAATTCGATTTGGATTGGGGGGGGGGGGGCTCCACTTGGACACCGCCTCCTCTCTTCCACTAAAGCCCAGGAGGGGCCCATTAACCCTCCGGGGGGTTCTGGTAACCTCCCGGTACTCCAAAAAATACCCGAATCACTCCGGAACGATTCCGGTGTCCGAATATAACCTTCCAATATATCAATCTTTATGTCTTGACCATTTAGAGACTCCATGTCACATCCGCTATCTCATTCGGGACTCCGAACAAACTTCGGTCATCAAAAACACATTACTCATAATACAAATCGTCATCGAACGTTAAGCGTGCGGACCCTACGGGTTCGAGAACTATGTATACGTGATCGAGACACATCTCTGAACAATAACCAATAGCGGAACCTGGTTGCTCAAATTGGCTCCTACATATTCGACAAAGATCTTTATCGGTCAAACCACATAACAATATACGTTGTTCCCATTGTCATTAGTATGTTACTTGCCCGAGATTTGATCGTTGGTATCCTCATACCTAGTTCAATCTCGTTACCCGCAAGTCTATTTACTCATTTTGTAATGCTTCATCCCACAACTAACTCATTAGTCACATTGCTTGCAAGGCTTGTAGTGATGAGCATCACCGAGAGGGCCCAGAGATACCTCTCCGATACACGGAGTAACAAATCCTAATCTCGATCTATGCCAACCCAACAAACACCTTCGGAGACACCTGTAGAGCATCTCTATAATCACACAGTTACGTTGTGATGTTTGATAACATACAAGGTGTTCCTCCGGTATTCCGGAGTTGCATAATCTCATAGTCAGAGGAACATGTATAAGTTATGAAGAAAGCAATAGCAAAAAAATTAACGATCATTATGCTAAGCTAACGGATTGGTCTTGTCCATCACATTATTCTCTAATGATGTGTTCCCGTTCATCAAATGACAACACATGTCTATGGTTAGGAAACATAACCATCTTTGATTAACGAGCTAGTCAAGTAGAGGCATACTAGGGACTATATGTTTTGTCTATGTATTCACACATGTACTAAGTTTCCGGTTAATACAATTCTAGCATGAATAATAAATATTTATCATGATATAAGGAAATATAAATAACAACTTTATTATTGCCTCTAGGGCATATTTCCTCCAGTCTCCCACTTGCACTAGAGTCAATAATCTAGATTACATAGTAATGATTCTAACACCCATGGAGTCTTGGTGCTGATCATGTTTTGCTCGTGGAAGAGGCTTAGTCAACGGGTCTGCAACATTCAGATCCGTATGTATTTTGCAAATCTCTATGTCTCCCTCATTGACTAGGTCGCGGATGGAATTGAATCGTCTCTTGATGTGTTTGGTTCTCTTGTGAAATCTGGATTCAGTCGCCAAGGCAATTGCTCCAGTATTGTCACAAAAGATTTTCATTGGACCCGATGCACTAGGTATTACACCTAGATCGGATATGAACTCCTTCATCCAGACTCCTTCATTTGTTGCTTCCGAAGCAGCTATGTACTCCGCTTCACACGTAGATCCCGCCATGACACTCTGCTTGGAACTGCACCAACTTACACCTCCACCATTCAATATAAATACGTATTCGGATTGCGACTTAGAGTCATCCAGATCAGTGTCAAAGCTTGCATCGGCGTAACCATTTACTAAAGGAAATATGCCCTAGAGGCAATAATAAAGTTGTTATTTATATTTCCTTATATCATGATAAATGTTTATTATTCATGCTAGAATTGTATTAACCGGAAAGTTAGTACATGTGTGAATACATAGACAAAACATATGGTCCCTAGTATGCCTCTACTAGACTAGCTCGTTAATCAAAGATGGTTATGTTTCCTAACCATGGACATGTGTTGTCATTTGATAAATGGGATCACATCATTGGGGAATTATGTGATGGACATAACCCATCCGTTAGCTTAGCATAATGATCGTTGAAGTTTATTGCTACTGCTTCTTCATGACTTATACATGTTCCTCAGACTATGAGATTATGCAACTCCTGAATACCGGAGGAACACCTTGTATGCTATCAAATGTCACAATTGATTATAAAGATGCTCTACAAGTGTCTCCGAAGGTGTTTATTGAGTTGGCATAGATCAAGAATAGGAGTGATGATCACTATAAGCCTTGCAAGCAATGTGACTAATGAGTTAGTTGCAGGATGAAGCATTACGGAACGAGTAAAGAAACTTGCCGGTAACAAGATTGAACTAGGTATGAAGATACCGACGATCGAATCTCGGGCAAGTAACATACCAATGACAAAGTGAACAACGTATGTTGTTATGCGGTTTGAACGATAAAGATCTTCGTAGAATATGTGAGAGCCAATATGAGCATCCAGGTTCCGCTATTGGTTATTTATCGTAGATGTGTCTCGATCATGTCCTCATAGTTCTCGAACCCGTAGGGTCCGCACGCTTAACATTCGATGACGATATGTATTATGAGTTATGTGTTTTGATCACCGAAGTTTGTTCGGAGCCCCGGATGATATCACGGACGTGACAAGGAGTCTCAAAATGGTCGAGACATAAAGATTGATATATTGGACGGCTATATTCGGACACCGGAAGTGTTCCGGAAAGTTTCGGGTAAAACCGGAGTGCCGGAGAGGTTATCGGAACCCCCCGGGGGAACTAATGGGCCACATTGGGCTTTAGTGGAGAGAGAGAGAGGGGCGACCAGGGCAGGCGCACGCGCCCCTTCTTCTTGGGTCCGAATTGGACTAGGGAAGGGGGGGGCTTTCCTACTCCCTCTCCTTCCTTCCCCCTCTCTCCCTCTTGGTGGAATCCTACTAGGACTAGTAGTCCTAGTAGGAGTCCCCTCTTGGGGCGTACCCTAGGAGCGGCCGGCCTCCTCCCTTGCTCCTTTGTATACGGGGCAGGGGGCACCCTAGGACACAGAAGTTTCTCTCCCAACCGTGTGCGGTGCCCCCTCCACAGTTACACACCTCGATCATACCATTGTAGTGCTTAGGCGAAGCCCTGCGCCGGTAGCATCATCATCACCGTCGACACACCGTCGTGCTAACAGAACTCACCCTCATCCTCAACTGTATCAAGAGCATGAGGGACGTCATCGAGCTGAACGTGTGCTGATCGGTTGGATCGTGAAGAAGTTCGACTACATCAACCGCGTTACTAAACGCTTCCGCTTTTGGTCTATGAGGGTACGTGGACATGCTCTCCCCGCTCGTTGCTATGCCTCACATAGATAGATCTTGCGTGATCGTAGGAAAATTTTGAAATACTACGTTCCCCAACAGTGGCACCCGATCCAGGTCTATGTGTAGATGTGATATGCACGAATAGAACACAATGAGTTGTGGGCGATAATAGTCGTACTGCTTACCACCAACATTTTACTTTGATTCTTCGGTATTGTTGGATGAAGCGGCCCAGACCGACATTACATGACCGTGTTCATGAGACTGGTTCTACCGACGTGCTTATGCACACAGGTGGCCGGCGGGTGTCAGTTTCTCCAACTTTAGTTGAATCGAGTTTGACAATGTTTGGTCCTTGCGAAGGTTAAAACAGCACACTTGACAAAAATCGTTGTGGTTTTGATGTGTAGGTAAGAACGGTTCTTGCTAGAAGCCCGTAGCAGCCACGTAAAATTTGCAACAACAAAGTAGAAGACGTCTTAACTTGTTTTTTGGAGGGCTTGCTGTGATGTGATATGGTCAAGACATGATGTGATATAAATTGTTGTATGAGATGATCATGTTTTGTAACAGAGTTATCGGCAACTGGCAGGAGCCATATGGTTGTCGCTTTATTGTATGCAATGCAATCGCCATGTAATTGTTTTACTTTATCACTAAGCAGTAGCGATAGTCGTAGAAGCAATAGTTGGCGAGATGACAACGACGCTACGATGGAGATCAAGGTGTCACACCAGTGACGATGGAGATCATGAGCACAAGACGATGATGGCCATATCATGTCACATATTAGATTGCATGTGATGTTTATCTTTTATGCATCTTATTCTGCTTAGTATGGCGGTAGCATTATAAGATGATCCCTTACTAAATTTGAAGGTATAAGTGTTCTCCCTGAGTATGCACCATTGCTACAGATCGTCGTGCCGAGACACCATGTGATGATCGGGTGTGATAAGCTCTACATTCACATACAACGGGTACAAGCCAGTTTTGCACACGCAGAATACTCGGGTTAAACTTGACGAGCCTAGCATATGCAGATATGGCCTCGGAACACGGAGACCGAAAGGTCCAATGTGAATCATATAGTAGATATGATCAACATAGTGATGTTCACCATTGAAAACTACTCCATCTCACGTGATGATCGGAGATGGTTTAGTTGATTTGGATGACGTGATCATTTAGATGACTAGAGTGTTGGGTAACGTAGTAATTTCAAAATTTTCCTACGCACACACAAGATCTATGTGATGCATAGCAACGAGCGGGAGAGTGTTGTCCACGTACGCTCATAGACTGTAAGCGGAAGCGTTATGACAACGCGGTTGATGTAGTCGTACGTCTTCACAATCGACCGATCCTAGCACCGAAAGTATGACACCTCCGCGGTCTTCACACGTTCAGCTCGCTGACGTCCCACGAACTCACGATCCTGCAGAGTGTCGAGGGAGAGCTTCATTAGCACGACGGCTTGATGATGGTGATGATGAAGCTACCGGCGCAGGGCTTCGCCTAAGCACTACGACGATATGACCGAGGTGGATTATGGTGGAGGGGGCACCGCACACGGCTAAGAGATAAATGATCAACTTATGTGTCTATGGGGTGCCCCCTCCCCCGTATATAAAGGAGTGGAGGAGGGGGAGGGCCAACCCTCTATGGCGCGCCCTGGAGGAGTCCTACTCCCACCGGGAGTAGGATTCCACCCCCCTTCCCTAGTTGGACTAGGAGAGAAAGAAAGGGGAGAAAGGGAGGAAGGAAAGGGGGCGCCACCCTCCCCTTCCTAGTCCAATTCGGACCAGAGGGGGAGGGGGCGCATGGCCTGCCCTGGCTACCCCTCTCACTCTCCACTAAAGCCCATTAGGGCCCATATACTCCCCGGGTGGTTCCGGTAACCCCCCGGTACTCCAGTATATGCCCGAATTCTCTCGAAACCTTTCTGATGTCCAAACATAGTCATCCAATATATCGATTCTCGTCATGTCCGTGATCATATCCGGTACTCCGGTATTCGAGAGTTGCATAATACCGATCGTCACCAAACGTTAAGCGCGCGGACCCTACGGATTCGAGAACTATGTAGACATGACCGAGACTCATCTTAGGTCAATAACCAATGGAGGAACCTGGATGCTCATATTGGTTCCTACATATTCTACGAAGATCTTTATCGACCAAACCGCATAACAACATATGTTGTTCCCTTGGTCATCGGTATGTTACTTGCCCGAGATTCGATCGTCGGTATCTCAATACCTAGTCCAATATCGTTACTAGCAAGTCTATTTACTCGTTCTGTAATGCATCATCCCGTAACTAACTCATTAGTCACATTGCTTGCAAGGCTTTATAGTGATGTGCATTATCGAGAGGGCCCAGAGATACCACTTCGAAAATTAGAGTGCAAATCCTAATCTCGATCTATGCCAACTCAACAAACACCATAGGTGACACTTGGAGAGCACCTTTATAATCACCCGGTTACGTTGTGATGTTTGGTAGCATGCAAAGCGTTCCTCCGGTATTCGAGAGTTGCATAATCGCATAGTCATAGGAACATATATATAAGTCATGAAGAAATCAATATCAACATACTAAACGATCAAGTGCTAAGCTAACGGAATGGGTCAAGTCAATCACACCATTCTCTAATGATGTGATCTCGTTCATCAAATAACAACTCATGTCCATGGCTAGGAAACTTAACCATCTTTGATTAACGAGCTAGTCTAGTAGAGGCATACTAGTGACACTCTGTTTGTCTATGTATTCACACATGTACCAAGTTTCCGGTTAATACAATTCTAGCATGAATAATAAACATTTATCATGATATAAGAAAATATAAATAACAACTTATTATTGCCTCTAGGGCATATTTCCTTCAGTCTCCCACTTGCACTAGAGTCAATAATCTAGATTACATAGTAATGATTCTAACACCCATGGAGTCTTGGTGTTGATCATTTTTTCTCGTGAGAGAGGCTTAGTCAACAGGTCTGCAACATTCAGATCCGTATGTATCTTGCAAATCTCTATGTCTCCCTCCTTGACTTGATCACTGATGGAATTGAAGTGTCTCTTGATGTGCTTGGTTCTCTTGTGAAATTTGGATTCCGTTGCCAAGGCAATTGCACCAGTATTGTCACAAAAGATTTTCATTGGACCCGATGCACTAGGTATGACACCTAGATCGTATATGAACTCCTTCATCCAGACTCCTTCATTTGCTGCTTCTGAAGCAGCTATGTACTCCGCTTCACACGTAGATCCCGCCACGACGCCTTGTGTAGAACTGCACCAACTGACAGCTCCACCGTTCAATATAAATACGTATCTGGTTTTTGACTTGGAGTCATCCGGATCAGTGTCAAATCTTGCATCAACATAACCATTTACGACAAGCTCTTTGTCACTTCCATAAACGAGAAACATATCCTTAGTCCTTTTCAGGTATTTCTGGATGTTCTTGACCGCTGTCCAGTGATCCACTCCTGGATTACTTTGGTACCTCCCTGCTAAACTAATAGCAAGGCACACATCAGGTCTGGTACACAGCATTGTATACATGATAGAGCCTATGGCTGAAGCATAGGGAACAACTTTCATTTTCTCTATATCTTCTGCATTGGTCGGGCATTTAGTCTGACTCAACTTCACACCTTGTAGCACAGGCAAGAACCCATTCTTTGCTTGATCCATTTTGAACTTCTTCAAAACATTATCAAGGTATGTGCTTTGTGAAAGTCCAATTAAGCGTCTCTATCTATCTCTATAGATCTTGATGCCCAATATATAAGCAGCTTCACCGAGGTCTTTCATTGAATTTTTTTTGTTCAAGTATCCTTTTATGCTATCCAGAAATTCTATATCATTTCCAATCAACAATATGTCATCCACATATAATATTAGAAATGATACAAAGCTCCAACTCACTTTCTTGTAAATACAGGCTTCTCCAAAAGTCTGTATAAAACCATATGCTTTGATCACACTATCAAAATGTTTATTCCAACTCTGAGATGCTTGCACCAGTCCATAAATGGATCGCTGGAGCTTGCACACTTTGTTAGCATCCTTTGGATCGATAAAACCTTCGGGTTGCATCATATACAACTATTCTTCCAGAAATCCATTCAGGAATGCCGTCTTTACATCCATTTGCCAAATTTCATAATCATAAAATCAACAATTGCTAACATGATTCGAACACACTTAAGCATCGCTACGGGAGAGAAGGTCTGATTGTAGTCAACTCCTTGAACTTGTCAAAAACCTTTTGCAACAAGTCGAGCTTTGTAGACAGTAAAATTATCGTCAGCATCAGTCTTCTTCTTGAAAATCCATTTATTCTCGATGGCTTGCTGATCATCGGGCAAGTCAACCAAAGTCCACACTTTGTTCTCATACATGGATCCCATCTCAGATTTCATGGCCTGAAGCCATTTCGCGGAATCTGGGCTCATCATCGCTTCCTCATAGTTCGCAGGTTCGTCATGGTCAAGTAACATGACCACCAGAACAGGATTACCGTACCACTGTGGTGTGGATCTTACACTGGTTGACCTACAAGGTTCAATAGTAACTTGATCTGAAGTTACATGATCATCATCATTAGCTTCCTCACTAATTGGTGTAGGACTCACAGGAACTGATTTCTGTGATGAACTACTTTCCAATAAGGGAGCATGTACAGTTACCTCATCAAGTTCTACTTTCCTCCCACTCACTTCTTTCGAGATAAACTCCTTCTCTAGAAAGGATCCATTCTTAGCAATGAATATCTTGCCTTCGGATCTGTGATAGAAGGTGTACCCAACAGTCTCCTTTGGGTATCCTATGAAGACACATTTCTCCGATTTGGGTTCGAGCTTATCAGGTTGAAGCTTTTTAACATAAGCATCGCAGCCCCAAACTTTAAGAAACGACAACTTGGGTTTGTTGCCAAACCATAGTTCATAAGGTGTCATCTCAACGGATTTAGATGGTGCCCTATTTAAGAATGCAGTCGTCTCTAAAGCATAACCCCAAAACGATAGCGGTAAATCAGTAAGAGACATCATAGATTGCACCATATTTAATAAAGTGCGGTTACGATGTTGGACACACCATTACGTTGTGGTGTTCCGGGTGGCGTGAGTTGCGAAACTATTCCGCATTGTTTCAAATGAAGACCAAACTCGTAACTCAAATATTCTCCTCCACGATCGGATCGTAGAAACTTTATTTTCTTTTTATGATAATTTTCCACTTCACTATGAAATTCTTTGAACTTTTCAAATGTTTCAGACTTATGTTTCATCAAGTAGATATACCCATATCTGCTCAAATCATCTGTGACGGTGAGAAAATAACAATACCCATCGCGAGCCTCTATATTCATCGGATCACATACATCAGTATGTATGATTTCCAACAAATCCGTTGCTCGCTCTATTGTTCCGAAGAACGGAGTTTTAGTCATCTTGCCCATGAGGCATGGTTCGCAAGTACCAAGTGATTCATAATCAAGTGATTCCAAAAGTCCATCAAAATGGAGTTTCTTCATGCGCTTTACACTAATATGACCCAAACGGTAGTGGCACAAATAAGTTGCACTATCATTATCAACTCTGCATGTTTTGGCTTCAATATTATGAATATGTGTGTCACTACTATCGAGATTCATAAAAAACAGACCACTCTTGAAGGGTGCATGACCATAAAAGATATTATTCATATAAATAAAACAACCATTATTCTCGGATTTAAATGAATAACCGTCTCGCATCAAACAAGATCCAGCTATAATGTTTATGCTTAACGCTGGCACCAAATAACAATTACCCAGGTCTAAAACTAATCCCAAAGGTAGATGTAGAGGTAGCATGCTGGCAGTGATCACATCGACTTTGGAACCATTTCCCATGCGCATAGTCACCTCGTCCATAGCCAATCTTCGCTTAATCCGTAGTCCCTATTTCGAGTTGCAAATATTAGCAACAGAACCAGTATCAAATACCCAGGCACTACTGCGAGCATTAGCAAGGTACACATCAATAACATGTATATCACATATACCTTTGTTCACCTTGCCATCCTTCTTATTCGCCAAATACTTGGGGCAGTTCTGCTTCAGGTGACCAGTCCCTTTGCAGTAGAAGCACTCAGTCTTAGGCTTAGGTCCATACTTGGGCTTCTTCACTTGAGCAACAACTTGCTTGCCGTTCTTCTTGAAGTTCATCTTCTTCCCTTTAACCTTTTTCTTGAAACTGGTGGTCTTGTTGACAATCAACACTTGATGCTCCTTCTTGATTTATACCTCAGCAACCTTTAGCATCGCGAAGAGCTCGGGAATTGTCTTGTTCATCCCTTGCATATTATAGTTCATCACGAAGCTCTTGTAGCTTGGTGGCAGTGATTGAAGAATTCTGTCAGTGACACTATCATCAGGAAGATTAACTTCCAGCTGAATCAGGTGGTTGTTATACCCAGACATTTTGAGTATATGTTCATTGACAAAACTATTCTCCTCCATCTTGCAGCTATAGAACTTATTGGAGACTTCATATCTCTGAATCCGGGCATTTGCTTGAAATATTAACTTCAACTCCTGGAACATCTCATATGCTCCATGACGTTTAAAACGTCGTTGAAGTCCCGGTTCTAAGCCGTAAAGCATGGCACACTGAACTATCGAGTACTCATCAGCTTTGCTCTGCCAGACGTTCACAGCGTCCGGTGTTGCTCCTGCATGCGGGTCTTGCACCTAGCGGTGCTTCTAGGACGTAATTTCTCTGTGCAGCAGTGAGGATAATCCTCAAGTTACGGACCCAGTCTGTGTAATTGCTACCATCATCTTTCAACTTAGCTTTCTCAAGGAACACATTAAAATGCAAAGGAACAGTAGCACGAGCCATTGATCTAAAACAACATAGACATGCAAAATACTATCACATACTAAGTTCATGATAAATTAAAGTTCAATTAATCAAATTACTTAAGAACTCCCACTTAGATAGACATCCCTCTAATCATCTAAGTGATCACGTGATCCAAATCAACTAAACCATGTCCGGTCATCACGTGAGATGGAGTAGTTTTCAATGGTGAACATCACTATGTTGATCATATCTACTATATGATTCACGCTCGACCTTTTGGTCTCAGTGTTCCAAGGCCATATCTGCATATGCTAGGCTCGTCAAGTTTAACCTGAGTATTCTGCGTGTGCAAAAATGGCTTGCACCCGTTGTATGTGAACGTAGAGCTCATCACACCCGATCATCACGTGGTGTCTCGGCACAACGAACTTTCGTAATGGTGCATACTCAGGGAGAACACTTGTACCTTGAAATTTAGTGAGAGATCATCTTATAATGCTACCATCAATCAAAAGCAAAATAAGATGCATAAAGGATAAACATCACACGCAATCAATATAAGTGATGTGATATGGCCATCAACATCTTGTGCCTTTGATCTCCATCTCCAAAGAACCGTCATGATCACCATCCTCACCGGCGCGACACCTTGATCTCCATCATAGCATCGTTGTCATCTCGCCAACTATTGCTTCTACGACTATCGCTACCGCTTAGTGATAAAGTAAAGCAATTACATGGCGATTGCATTTCATACAATAAAGAGACAACCATATGGCTCCTGCCAGTTGTCGATAACTCCGTTACAAAACATGATCATCATACAATAAAATTTAGCATCATGTCTTGACCATATCACATGACAACATGCCCCGCAAAAACAAGTTAGACGTCCTCTACTTTGTCATTGCAAGTTTTACGTGGCTGCTATGGGCTAAGGAAGAACCGTTCTTACCTACGCATCAAAACCACAACGATTTTTCGTCAAGTATGTGTTGTTTTATCCTTCAACAAGGACCGAGCGTAGCCACACTCGATTCAACTAAAGTTGGAGAAGCTGACACCCGCCAGCGACCTGTGTTCGAAGCACGTCGGTAGAACCAGTCTCGCATAAGCGTATGCGTAATGTAAGTTCGGGCCGCTTCATCCAACAATACTGCCGAATCAAAGTATGACATGCTGGTAAGCAGTATGACTGTCGGTGTCAAAACCGGCGGATCTCAGGTAGGGGGTCCCGAACTGTGCGTCTAGGCGGATGGTAACAGGAGACAAGGGACACGATGTTTTACCCAGGTTCGGGCCCTCTTGATGGAGGTAAAACCCTACGTCCTGCTTGATTAATATTGATGAAGTGTGTTACAAGAGTAGATCTACCACGAGATCAAGGAGGCTAAACCCTAGAAGCTAGCCTATGGTATGATTGTTGTTCGTCCTACAGACTAAAGCCATCCGGTTTATATAGACACCGGAGAGGGCTAGGGTTACACAGAGTCGGTTACAATAGTAGGAGATCTACATATCCGTATTGCCAAGCTTGCCTTCCACGCCAAGGAAAGTCCCATCCGGACACGGGACGAAGTCTTCAATCTTGTATCTTCATAGTCTTGGAGTCCGGCCGATGATGATAGTTCGGCTATCCGGACACCCCCTAGTCCAGGACTCCCTCAGTAGCCCCTGAACCAGGCTTCAATGACGACGAGTCCGGCGCGCATATTGTCTTCGGCGTTGCAAGGCGGGTTCCTCCTCCGAATAATTTATAGAAGATTGTGAACACCAGGATAGTGTCCGGCTCTGCAAAATAATTTCCACATACCACCGTAGAGAGAATAATATTTACACAAGTTCAATCTGCTGACGTATTTCGTGGCGTGCCGTCACACCACTACCAAGACTTTACTTGAATTGTTTTTATTGTTCCACCTCAGCGCGTTTAGCGAAGCGGTTTCCTTGGCACGTCTTGTCGAGGCAGAGATCGTGTTCCCCTTATTCCGGGATTCCCATCAATACGGATGTGGGTAACCCAACCGCGACATTGATTGCGGCGCTTGGGAGATAAGCGAGTTTTACCAGGCTGGTGGGGACACACGTTTTTGTCCGCCCATATAAGGGGATAAAGATCCAACCCTTTTACCCGCGCCTTCTTCCTCCTTGGCTTATCAATCTCCGTGAACTCGAGCTCCAGCGCCCAAGTCCGCACATCTCACCTCAACCTCCTCCAACTATGTCCGGAGCGGGAGGCAAGTGGATGGCCTCCTCCGTTACGGAGGGGCACATCCAGAAGCTGCGCAGTGCTGGATATTTATCCAGCAACATCGCGCATCGGCTCCCCGACGAGGGAGAGCTCATCCCCACCCCCAGGCCCCATGAGAGGGTAGTATTTCTTACCCATTTCCTCCGCGGACTGGGCTTCCCACTCCATCCCTTTGTCCGGGGGCTCATGTTCTACTACGGCCTGGATTTCCATGATCTGACCCCGAATTTCATTCTCAACATCTCAGCGTTTATCGTCGTGTGTGAGGCCTTCCTCTGCATCCAGCCCCACTTCAGCTTGTGGCTCAAGACCTTCAGTGTCAAGCCGAAGGTTGTGAAGGGCAGCCAAGCGGAGTGCGGAGGCGCCATGGTGGGCAGGATGTCCCACGTTACTTGGCTTGAGGGCACTTTCGTGGAAACCATCAAGGGGTGGCAATAGGAGTGGTTCTACATCACCGAGCCGCATGACCTTGAATGGGCAGCGGCCCCCGAATTCAGATCTGGCATCCCCACATGGCTGACCTCCTGGAAAGAGAGCGGCCGGACTTGGGGTGATTCGGAGGAGCTGACCGGACTCCAAGCCTGTATCCAAAAGCTAGTGGACAAGAAGCTCAAGCTCGTCAACGTAGTCCAGGTCATGCTCATTCGCCAGATTCTCCCGTGCCAACGACGGGGCTTCAACATGTGGGAGTTCGATCCGGCGCAGCACCAGACTTTGAGCGGGCTCTTCGACACTACGTACGAAGATGTCTGGAAGGTGCTGTTCAAGGGCGCCGAGGCTCCCGCATCCGCTACCGAAGATCGCGGATTCAGCTCGCAGCGTCCGGCTGACGAGGTAAGTGATTTTGTCCTTAACGGGACGTTTGTTTTCCATAGTTTGACTCTATGCGGGATCTAAACTCCCTTTCGTTTGATAGGGCTGGCTGAAGAGAGGACCCAGCGGACGCCCGCCTAACGGGGCTGCTGGCTCCGGCACCCCACGTGGTGCCGGAGAAGAAGGCCAAGAAGAAGGCCACGGGCACTCGGAAGAGTTCCCGTTTTCAGGTGCTATCGGATGATGACTCCGAGGCAGACTCCTCTCAAAAAGGTGAGGAGGAGAAGAAGAAAGCCTCTCCCCCAACGGGGGGAGGGAGGAAAAGGAAGGCCTCCCCAACGAGGGAGGCCGAAGGGTCCAAGAAGGGAAAAACTCTTTCCCCGGACTGCTCTGCCAACGCCAGTGACGACGACGAGGAATGGCCTCCAAGGGCCAAGCCCCTGGCGAGATCGTAAGTATCCGGACTACCGAATAACTTCATGGTTTTTCTTTTCGCCACGTAATGTCTTTCTAATGCCGCATACAACCCTGCAATCCGCCCAAGGGTGATCTTCCCGCTTCGTCGAGCGGGTCCTTAGGGGCGTCGGATATGGATTCTCTTCCGACCGCCTCCACCCCCCGTGATGCGGACGATGCCGAGGTGGGATCCCGGGATGGGACCCACCAGGAGGAGGAGGCCCCGGAGGTGTCGCAGGACAACCTCCCGGACTTTGCACCGGACTCGGCCCCGGAACCCATAGTGGCTCCGGAGTCCGGCGGGCGGCCCCTTCGTAAGAAGGGCAAGACCATGACGCCGGCAGCCTCCGTCCAACCAGAGGCGCCGGATAGCTTGCTGGAGGCGCTCAATGGCACCTCCATCAAAGAGGAACACCGCACTGTTATGAGTGCGGTGATTCAAAAGGTTCAGCTCGCCAAGAGCGGGCTGACCGAGGCCTGCAGCAGCCTCCTAACAGGCTTTGAGGTAAGAATTTTGATATATGTAAAATAGTACCGCATAGACAGTAGCCCCCGATGCTCGGTTCGGTGTTCGGAAAGAAAAGCCAGACTAAGGATCTAAAAAGATATACGCAGGAGTCATAAAAAATATGTCAATATGGGATTGCAGGCTGTGCTGCTGACCTCTGCCGCACTGACTGCGGAGGTCAATACTTTGAAGCAAAGCCTAGAGCGGTCCGAGAACGAGCTCGGCCGTGCCAAGAAGCAGCTCGAGGACAAGGAAGGTGAGTAACACCGTATTAAAATTGTACCTTACAGAAAAGGATTTTGGTTGCAGGAAAAATGACAAGGATAACGTGGGTATTGCAGGGGCCACTAACGAGGTGGCGACCCTGAAGAAGGCGGTGGCCGCGGCCGAACGTAATGCGGCCGTGGAGCGCGCTGAGCGAGAGAAGCAAGAGGCGCGGGTGGCGGAGGTACAACAAGAGCTCCAGGATCTCGTGAAAAAACATGAGAGCCTGGAGCGTGACTCGAAGACTCGAGAGTCTGAGCTTGCAACGGCTCTTGAGAGTGCCAAAGCCGCTAAGGCCGAAGCCTACAAAGCCCTCCAAGAAATCGAGGCATTGAAGAAAATAGCAGCGGGTATGGCATTTTTCATGCAAAGTAAGCATGTGAGTGTTAATTACCTGTTGCTCGGAGCTCTCCAGGAGCGTTCGCAGATCTTCCTCGCAGCGTGTCTGATGCTGCCGCGTTCTACCGGGCCGAGGAGGGGAGCTCGACGGAGAAGGTCTTCTGGTCTCAGTATGCTGAGGCCGGACATCCGGTGCCCCTTAGCGACCAGCTGAAGCAGCTGGTCGAGCTCCACAAGGTGGCTGAACAGGCCATGAAGGGCCTCATTGTTCGGCTGTGGCCGAAGGAGGCCATGCCTGGGAGCTACTTCGGCCTGGTGCGGCGGCTGTTGGACGCGTGTCCATGGGTTGAAGTCATCAAGCACTCCGCCTGTATTGAAGGTGCCCGTCGGGCCCTTGCCCGCGCAAAGGTGCACTGGGGCAAGATGGATGCTCAGAAGCTTGTGACGGACGCGCCACCGCAGGGCAAGGAGTATCGTACTCCCGAGATGTATTATAAGACTGTGCTGAAGGGTGCCCGCACTATTGCGGGTGAGTGCTCCAAAGATGTCATATTTGAGTAAACTCGCATTTTGTTATCCTGTGCGCTGAAAACTTAGTTCATATGCGCTAAGCAATGCTTGTTAATTTAAAATATTACCTTCTGTGTGGCTGTTTATCAAATCTGAGAGATGGCAAGTCATCGGCTTCAGCCCCCATGCCACGAGTGCTAGGGTGTTCGGGATAAACTTGAGCACTCTTGTTCCCATTTTTGGGTCCATCTATTATCGCCCACAACTCACTTGTGTTCTACTCATGCAAATAACATCTACGCATAAACCTGGCTCGGATGCCACTGTTGGGTAGCGTGGTAATTTCAAAAAAATTCTACGCACACGCAAGATCTATGTGATGCATAGCAACGAGCGGGAGAGTGATGTCCACATACCCTCATAGACCATAACTGGAAGCATTATGACAACGCAGTTGATATAGTCGTACGTCTTCAGGATCGATCGATCCTAGCAACGAAAGAACGGCACCTCCGCGATCTGCACACGTTCAGCTCGGTGACGTCCCACGAACTCACGATCCAACAGAGTGTTGAGGGAGAGCTTCGTCAGCACGACAGCGTGATGACGGTGATGATGAAGCTACCAGCGCAGGGCTTCGCCTAAGAACTACGGCGATATGACCGAGGTGGATTATGGTGGAGGGGGGCACCGCACACGGCTAAGAGATCAATGATCAACTTCTGTGTCTATGGGGTGCCCCCTTCCCCGTATATAAAGGAGTGGAGGAGGGGGGAGGGCCGGCCCTCTATGCGCGCCCTGGAGGAGTCCTACTCCCACCGGGAGTAGGATTCCCCCCTTCCCTAGTTGGACTAGAAGAGAAGGAAGGGGGAGAGAGGGAGGAAGGAAAGGGGGGCGCCGCCCTCCCCTTCCTAGTCCAATTCGGACCAGAGGGGGTGGGGGCGCGCAGCCTGCCCTAGCTGCCTCTCTCTCTCTCTCCACTAAAGCCCATTAGGGCCATATACTCCCCGGGGGGTTCCGGTAACCCCCCGGTATCCGGTATATGCCCTAACTCTATTGAAACCTTTCCGATGTCCGAACATAGTCATCAAATATATCGATCTTTATGTCTCGACCATTTCGAGACTCCTCGTAATATCCTTGATCATATCCGGGACTCTGAACTACCTTCGGTACATAAAAACACATAAACTCCTAATACCGATCATCATCGAACGTTAAGCGTGCGGACCCTATGGGTTCGAGAACTATGTAGGCATGACCGAGACTCATCTTAGGTCAATAACCAATAGCGGAACCTAGATGCTCATATTTGTTCCTATATATTCTACGAAGATCTTTATCGGTCAAACCGCATAACAACATATGTTGTTCCCTTTGTCATCGGTATGTTACTTGCCCGGGATTCTTTCGTCAGTATCTCAATACCTAGTTCAATATCGTTATCGGCAAGTCTCTTTACTCGTTCCGTAACGCATCATCCCATAACTAACTCATTAGTCACATTGCATGAAAGGCTTTATATTGATGTGCATTACCGAGAGGGCCCAGAGATACCTCTCCGACAATCGGAGTGACAAATCCTAATCTCGATCTATGCCAACTCAAAAAACACCATCGGAGACACCTGTAGAGCACCTTTATAATCACCCAGTTACGTTGTGATGTTTGGTAGCACACAAAGTGTTCCTCCGGTATTCGGGAGTTGCATAATCTCATAGTCATAGGAACATATATATAAGTCATGAAGAAAGCAATAGCAACATACTAAATGATCAATTGCTAAGCTAACGGAATGGGTCAAGTCAGTCACATCATTCTCTAATGATGTGATCTTGTTCATCAAATGACAACTCATGTCCATGGCTAGGAAACTTAACCATCTTTGATTAACGAGCTAGTCTAGTAGAGGCATACTAGTGACACTCTATTTGTCTATGTATTCATGCATGTACTAAGTTTCGGGTTAATACAATTCTAGCATGAATAATAAACATTTATCATGATATACGGAAATATAAATAACAACTTTATTATTGCCCCTAGGGCATATTTCCTTCATAGAGGGATGTCTATCTAAGTGGGAGTTCTTAAGTAATATGATTAATTGAACTTTAATTTATCATGAATTTTGTCCTGTTGTAGATCAATGGCCCATGCTACTGTTCCTTTGAATTTTAATGCGTTCCTAGAGAAAGCTAAGTTGAAAGATGATGGTAGAAATTACACGGACTGGGTCCGTAACTTGAGGATTATCCTCATTGATGCACAAAAGAATTACGTCCTGGAAGCACCACTAGGTGCAAGGCCTGCTACAGATGCAACTGCAGAAGTTAGGATCGTTTGGCAGAGCAAGGCTGATGACTACTCGATAGTTCTGTGTGTCATGCTTTACGGCTTATAATCGGGACTTCAAAGACATTTTGAACGTCATGGAGCATATGAGATGTTCCAAGAGTTGAAGTTAATATTTCATGCAAATGCTCGAGTTGAGAGATATGAAGTCTCCAACAAGTTCTACAGCTGCAAAATGGAGGATACTAGTTCTGTCAGTGAACACATACTCAGAATGTCTGGGTACCATAACGACTAGACTCAGCTGGGAGTTAATCTTCCTGATGATAGTGTCATTGACAGGGTTCTTAAATCACTGCCACCAAGCTATAAAGGCTTCGTGATGAACTATAATATGCAAGGGACGAACAAGAAAATTCCCGAGCTCTTCGCAATGCTAAAGGCTGCGAAGGTAGAAATCAAGAAGGAGCATCAAGTGTTGATGGTCAACAAGACCACTAGTTTCAAGAAAAAAAGCAAAGGAAAGAAGGGGAACTTCAAGAAGAACGACATGCAAGTTGCTGGTCAAGAGAAGAAACCGAAGTCTGGACCTAAGCCTGGAACTGAGTGCTTCTACTTCAAAGGGACTGGTCACTGGAAGCGGAACTGCCCCAAGTATTTGGCGGATAAGAAGGATGGCAAAGTGAAAGGTATATTTGATATACATGTTATTGATGTGTACCTTACTAATGCACGCAGTAGCGCCTGGGTATTTGATACTGGTTCTGTTGCTCATATTTGCAACTCGAAACAGAGGCTACGGATCAAGCGAAGATTGGCTAAGGACGAGGTGATGATGCATGTCGATAATGGTTCCAAGGTCGATGTGATCTCCGTCGGCACGCTACCTCTACATCTACCTTCGGGATTAGTGTTAGACCTGAATAATTGTTATTTGGTGCCATCGTTAAGCATAAACATTATATCTGGATCTTGTTTAGTGCGAGGCGGTTATTCATTTAAATCAGAGAATAATGGTTGTTATATTTATATGAGTAATATCTTTTATGCTCATGCACCCTTGCTGAGTGGTCTGCTTTTGTTGAATCTCGATCGTGGTGATACACATGTTCATAATATTGAAGCCAAAAGATGCAAAGTTGATAATGAAAGTGCAACTTATTTATGGCACTGCCATTTGGGTCATATTGGTGTAAAGCGCATGAAGAAACTCCATGCTGGTGGACTTTTGGAATCACTTGATTATGAATCACTTGGTGCTTGCGAACCGTGCCTCATGGGTAAGATGAATAAAACTCTGTTCTCCGGAACAATGGAACGAGCAACTGACTTATTGGAAATAATACATACTGATGTATGCGGTCCAATGAGCATTGAGGCTCGTGGTGGGTATCCTTATTTTCTGACCTTCACAGATGATTTGAGCAGATATGGGTATATCTACTTAATGAAACATAAGTATGAAACATTTGAAAAGTTCAAAGAATTTCAGAGTGAAGTGGAAAATCATCATAACAAGAAAATAAAGTTTCTGCGATCTGATCGTGGAGGAGAATATTTGACTTACGAGTTTGGTCTTCATTTGAAACAATGTGGAATAGTTTCACAATTGACGCCACCTGGAACACCACAGGGTAATGGTGTGTCCAAATGTCGTAACCGTACTTTGTTGGATATGGTGCGATCTATGATGTCTCTTACTGATTTGCCGCTATTATTTTGGGGTTATGCTTTAGACATGGCTGCATTCATGTTAAAGAGGGCACCATCGAAATCCGTTGAGACGACGCCTTATGAACTGTGATTTGGCAAGAAACCAAAGTTGTCATTTCTTAAAGTTTGGGGCTGCGATACTTATGTGAAAAAGCTTCAACCTGATAAGCTCGAACCCAAATTGGAGAAGTGCATCTTCATAAGGTACCCAAGGGAGACTGTTGGGTACACCTTCTATCACAGATCCAAAGGCAAGATATTCATTGCTAAGAATGGATCCTTTCTAGAGAAGGAGTTTCTCTCGAAAGAAGTGAGTGGGAGGAAAGTAGAACTTGATGAGGTAATTGTACCTTCTAATGAATTGGAAAGTAGTTCATCACAAAAATCAGTTCCAGTGATACCTACACCAATTAGTGTGGAAGCTAATGATGATGATCATGAAACTTCGGATCAAGTTACTGTCAAACCTCGTAGGTCATCCAGAGTACGATCCGCACCAGAGTGGTACGGTAATCCTTTTCTAGATGTCATGTTACTAGACCATGATGAACCTACAAACTATGAGGAAGCGATGATGAGCCCAGATTCCTCAAAATGGCTTGAGGCCATTAAATCTGAGATGGGATCCATGTATGAGAATAAAGTGTGGACTTTGGTGGACTTGCCCGATGATCGACAAGCCATAGAAAATAAATGGATCTTTAAGAAGAAGACTGGCGCTGACGGTAATGTTACTGTCTACAAAGCTTGACTTGTTGCAAAAGGTTTTCGACAAGTTCAAGGAGTTGACTATGATGAGACTTTCTCACCGGTAGCGATGCTTATGTCTGTCTGAATCATGTTAGCAATTGCCGCAATTTATGATTATGAAATTTGGCAAATGGATGTCAAAACTGCATTCCTGAATGGATTTCTTAAAGAAGAGTTGTCTATGATGTTGGGGAACGTTGCATAAAATAAAAAATTTCCTACGTTCACCAAGATCAATCTATGAGTTCATCTAGCAACGAGAGAGGGGAGTGCATCTACATACCCTTGTAGATTGCGAGCGGAAGCATTCAAGAGAACGAGGTTGAGGGAGTCGTACTCGTCGTGATCCAAATCACCGGAGATCCTAGCACCGAACGGACGGAACCTCCGTGTTCAACACACGTACGGTCAGCGTGACGTCTCCTCCTTCTTGATCCAGCAAGGAGGAAGCAGAGGTTGATGAAGATCCAGCAGCACGACGGCGTGGTGGTGGATGCAGCAGGGTTCCGGTAGGGCTTCACCAAGCGACTACGGGAGGAGGAGGTGTAGCAAGGGGGGTAGGGAGGCGCCAGATGTCAGGGTGCGGCTGCCCTCCCACCCCCCTCTTTATATAGGGACCCCAGGGGGGGGGCGCCGGCCCTGGAGATGGGATCTCCCAAGGGGGGCGGCGGCCAAGGGGGGTGGAGTGCCCCCCAAGGCAAGTGGAGGCGCCCCCTCCCCTAGGGTTCCCAACCCTAGGCGCAGAGGGGGGCCCAGGGGGTGGGGCGCACCAGCCCACCAGGGGCTGGTTCCCCTCCCACTTCATCCCATGGGCCCCTCCGGGATGGGTGGCCCCACCCGGTGGACCCCCGGGACCCTTCCCATGGTCCCGGTACAATACCAGTGACCCCCGAAACTTTCCCGATGGCCGAAACTCAACTTCCCATATATAATTCTTTACCTCTGGACCATTCCGGAAGTCTTCGTGATGTCCGGCATCTCATCCGGAACTCCGAACAACTTTCAGTTTGCTGCATACTAATATCTTTACAACCCTAGCGTCACCGAACCTTAAGTGTGTAGACCCTACGGGTTCGAGAGACATGTAGACATGACCGAGACGGCTCTCCAGTCAATAACCAATAGTGGGATCTGGATACCCATGTTGGTTCCCACATGCTCCTCGATGATCTCATCGGATGAACCACGATGTCGAGGATTTAAGCAACCCCGTATACAATTCCCGTTGTCAATCGGTACGTTACTTGCCCGAGATTCGATCGTCGGTATCCCAATACCTCGTTCAATCTCGTTACCGGCAAGTCACTTTACTTGTACCGTAATGCATGATCTCGTGACCAGACACTTGGTCACTTTGAGCTCATTATGATGATGCATTACCGAGTGGGCCCAGAGATACCTCTCCGTCATACGGAGTGACAAATCCCAGTCTCGATCCGTGTCAACCCAACAGACACTTTCGGAGATACCTGTAGTGCACCTTTATAGCCACCCAGTTACGTTGTGATGTTTGGTACACCCAAAGCACTCCTACGGTATCCGGGAGTTACACGATCTCATGGTCTAAGGAAAAGATACTTGACATTGGAAAAGCTCTAGCAAACGAACTACAAGATCTTTGTGTTATGCTTAGGATTGGGTCTTGTCCATCACATCATTCTCCTAATGATGTGATCCCGTTATCAATGACATCCAATGTCCATAGTCAGGAAATCATGACTATCTGTTGATCAACGAGCTAGTCAACTAGAGGATCACTAGGGACATATTGTGGTCTATGTATTCACGCATGTATTACGATTTCCGGATAATACAATTATAGCATGAATAAAAGACAATTATCATGAACAAGGAATATAATAATAATCCTTTTATTATTGCCTCTAGGGCATATTTCCAACAGTCTCCCACTTGCACTAGAGTCAATAATCTAGTTACATTGTGATGAATCGAACACCCATAGAGTTCTGGTGTTGATCATGTTTTGCTCGCGGAAGAGGTTTAGTTAATGGATCTGCGACACTCAGATCCGTATGTACTTTGCAAATATCTATGTCTCCATCTTGAACATTTTCACGGATGGAGTTGAAACGACGCTTGATGTGCCTGGTCTTCTTGTGAAACCTGGGCTCCTTGGCAAGGGCAATAGCTCCAGTGTTGTCACAGAAGAGAGTGATTAGCCCCGACGCATTGGGTATGACTCCTAGGTCGGTGATGAACTCCTTCATCCATATTGCTTCATGTGCTGCCTCCGAGGCTGCCATGTACTCCGCTTCACATGTAGATCCCGCCACGACGCTCTGCTTGCAACTGCACTAGCTTACTGCTCCACGATTCAACATATACACGTATCCGGTTTGTGACTTAGAGTCATCCAGATCTGTGTCGAAGCTAGCATCGACGTAACCCTTTACGACGAGCTCTTCGTCACCTCCATAAATGAGAAACATGTCCTTCGTCCTTTTCAGGTACTTCAGGATATTCTTGACCGCTGTCCAGTGTTCCTTGCCGGGATTACTTTGGTACCTTCCTACCAAACTTACGGCAAGGTTTACATCAGGTCTGGTAAACAGCATGGCATATATAATAGATCCTATGGCTGAGGCATAGGGGATGACACTCATATCTTCTTTATCTTTTGCCGTGGTCGGGCATTGAGCCGAGCTCAATCTCACACCTTGCAATACAGGCAAGAACCCTTTCTTGGACTGATCCATTTTGAACTTCTTCAATATCTTATCAAGGTATGTGCTTTGTGAAAGATCTATGAGGCGTCTCGGTCTATCCCTATAGATCTTGATGCCTAATATGTAAGCAGCTTCTCCAAGGTCCTTCATTGAAAAACACTTATTCAAGTAGGCCCTAATGCTGTCCAAAAGTTCTATATCATTTCCTATCAAAAGTATGTCATCTACATATAATATGAGAAATGCTACATAGCTCCCACTCACTTTCTTGTAAACGCAGGTTTCTCCATAAGTCTGCATAAACTCAAACGCTTTGATCATTTCATCAAAGCGAATGTTCCAACTCCGAGATGCTTGCACCAGCCCATAAATGGACCGCTGGAGCTTGCATACCTTGTTAGCATTCTTAGGATCGACAAAACCCTCCGGCTGCATCATATACAGTTCTTCCTTAAGATAGCCGTTAAGGAATGCCGTTTTGACGTCCATCTGCCATATCTCATAATCATAGTATGCGGCAATTGCTAACATGATTCAGACGGACTTCAGCTTCGCTACGGGAGAGAAAGTCTCATCATAGTCAACCCCTTGAACTTGCCGATAACCCTTAGCGACAAGTCGAGCTTTATAGATGGTAACATTACCATCTACGTCTGTCTTCTTCTTAAAGATCCATTTGTTTTCTATCGCTCGCCGATCATCGGGCAAGTCTCTCAAAGTTCATACTTTGTTTCCATACATGGATTCTATCTCGGATTGCATGGCTTCAAGCCATTTGTTGGAATCTGGGCCCGCCATCGCTTCTTCATAGTTCGAAGGTTCACCGTTGTCTAACAACATGATTTCCAAGACAGGGTTGCCATACCACTCTGGTGTGGAACGTGTCCTTGTGGACCTACGAAGTTCAATAGCAACTTGTTCCGAAGTACCTTGATCATCATCATTAATTTCCTCTCCAGTTGGTGTAGGCACCACAGGAACATTTTCCTGAGCTGCACTACTTTCCGGTTCAAGAGGTAGTACTTCATCGAGTTCTACTTTCCTCCCACTTACTTCTTTCGAGAGAAACTCTTTTTCCAGAAAGGATCCGTTCTTGGCAACAAAGATCTTGCCCTCGGATCTTAAGTAGAAGGTATACCCAATGGTTTCCTTATGGTATCCTATGGAGACGCATTTTTCCGACTTGGGTTCGAGCTTTTCAAGTTGAAGTTTCTTGACATAAGCATCGCATCCCCAAACTTTTAGAAATGACAGCTTAGGTTTCTTCTCAAACCATATTTCATACGGTGTCGTATCAACGGATTTAGACGTGCCCTATTTAAAGTGAATGTAGCTGTCTCTAGAGCGTATCCCCAAAATGATAGCGGTAAATCGGTAAGAGACATCATAGATCGCACCATATCCAATAGAGTGCAATTACAATGTTCGGACACACCGTTACACTAGGTGTTCCAGGCGGCGTGAGTTGTGAAACGATTCCACATTTTCTTAAGTGTGTACCAAATTCGTGACTTAAATATTCTCCTCCATGATCCGATCGTAAGAATTTTATCTTTCGGTCACGTTGATTCTCTAATTCATTCTGAAATTCCTTGAACTTTTCAAAGGTCTCAGACTTGTGTTTCATCAAGTAGACATACCCATATCTACTCAAGTCATCAGTGAGAGTGAGAACATAACGATATCCTCCGCAAGCCTCAACGCTCATTGGACCACACACATCAGTATGTATGATTTCCAATAAGTTGGTTGCTCACTCCATTGTTCCGGAGAACGGAGTCTTGGTCATTTTGCCCATGAGGCATGGTTCGCATGTGTCAAATGATTCATAATCGAGAGACTCTAAAAGTCCATCAGCATGGAGCTTCTTCATGCGCTTGACACCAATGTGACTAAGGCGGCAGTGCCACAAGTATGTGGGACTATCGTTATCAACTTTACATCTTTTGGAATTCACACTATGAATATGTGTAACATTACGTTCGAGATTCATTAAGAATAAACCATTGACCATCGGGGCATGACCATAAAACATATCTCTCATATAAATAGAACAACCATTATTCTCGGATTTAAATGAGTAGCCATCTCGCATTAAACGAGATCTAGATACAATGTTCATGCTCAAACTTGGCACTAAATAACAATTATTGAGGTTTAAAACTAATCCCGTGGGTAAATGTAGAGGTAGCGTGCCGACGGCGATCACATCGACCTTGGAACCATTCCCGACGCGCATCGTCACCTCGTCCTTCGCCAGTCTCCGCTTATTCCGCAGCTCCTGCTGTGAGTTACAAATATGAGCAACGGCACCGGTATCAAATACCCAGGAGTTACTACGAGTACTGGTAAGGTACACATCAATTACATGTATATCATATATACCTTTAGTGTTGCCGGCCTTCTTGTCCGCTAAGTATTTGGGGCAGTTCCGCTTCCAGTGACCCTTCCGTTTGCAATAAAAGCACTCAGTCTCAGGCTTGGGTCCATTCCTTGACTTCTTCCCGGCAACTGGCTTACCGGGCGCAGCAACCTCTTTGCCATCCTTCTTGAAGTTCTTCTTACCCTTGCCCTTCTTGAACTTGGTGGTTTTATTGACCATCAACACTTGATGTTCTTTCTTGATTTCTACTTCTGCCGACTTCAGCATTGAAAATACTTCAGGAATAGTTTTCACCATCCCTGCATATTGTAGTTCATCACAAAGCTCTTGTAGCTCGGTGGGAGCGACTGAAGGATTCTGTCAATGACCGCCTCGTCCGGGAGGTTAATGTCCAGCTGGGACAGGCGGTTGTGCAACCCAGACATTTTGAGTATGTGCTCACTGACAGAACTATTTTCCTCCATCTTACAACTATAGAACTTGTCGGAGACATCATATCTCTCGACCCGGGCATGAGCTTGGAAAAACATTTTCAGCTCCTCGAACATCTCATATGCTCTATGTTGCTCAAAATGCTTTTGGAGCCCCGGTTCTAAGCTGTAAAGCATGCCACACTGAACGAGGGAGTAATCATCAGCACGTGACTGCCAAGCGTTCATAATGTCTTGGTTCTCTTGGATGGGTGCTTCACCTAGCGGTCCTTCTAGGACATATGCTTTCTTGGCAGCTATGAGGATGATCCTCAGGTTCTGGACCCAGTCCATATAGTTGCTGCCATCATCTTTCAGCTTGGTTTTCTCTAGGAACGCGTTGAAGTTCATGTTGACATGAGCGTTGGCCATTTGATCTACAAGACATATTTTGCAAAGATTTTAGACTAAGTTCATGATAATTAAGTTCATCTAATCAAATTATTTAATGAACTCCCACTCATATTTGACATCCCTCTAGTCATCTAAGTGTTACATGATCCGAGTCGACTAGGCCGTGTCCGATCATCACGTGAGACGGACTAGTCATCATCGGTGAACATCTCCATGTTGATCGTATCTTCCATATGACTCATGTTCGACCTTTCGGTCTCTGTGTTCCGAGGCCATGTCTGTACATGCTAGGCTCGTCAAGTTAACCCTAATTGTTCTTGCATGTGTAAAACTGTCTTACACCCGTTGTATGTGAACGTAAGAATCTATCACACCCGATCATCACGTGGTGCTTCGAAACGACGAACTTTAGCAACGGCGCACAGTTAGGGGGAACACTTTTTTGAAATTATTATAAGGGATAATCTTATTTACTACCGTTGTTCTAAGTAAACAAGATGCATAAACATAATAAACATCACATGCAATTATATAGTAGTGACATGATATGGCCAATATCATATAGCTCCTTTGATCTCCATCTTCGGGGCTCCATGATCATCTTTGTCACCGGCATGACACCATGATCTCCATCATCATGATCTCCATCATCGTGTCTCCATGAAGTTGCTCACCAACTATTACTTCTACTACTATGGCTAACGGTTTAGCAATAAAGTAAAGTAATTACATGGCGTTAAATCATTGACACGCAGGTCATACAATAATTAAGAAAACTCCTATGGCTCCTGCCGGTTGTCATACTCATTGACATGCAAGTCGTGATTCCTATTACAAGAACATGATCTCATACATCACAATATATCATTCATCATTCATCACAACTTCTGGCCATATCACATCACAAAGCAATTGCTGCAAAAACAAGTTAGACGTCCTCTAATTGTTGTTGCATCTTTTACGTGGCTGCAATAGGGTTCTAGCAAGAATGTTTTCTTACCTACGAATAACCACAACGTGATTTGTCAACTTCTATTTACCCTTCATAAGGACCCTTTTCATCGAATCCGCACCAACTAAAGTGGGAGAGACAGACACCCGTTAGCCACCTTATGCAACTAGTGCATGTCAGTTGGTGGAACCTGTCTCACGTAAGCGTACGTGTAATGTCGGTCTGGGCCGCTTCATCCCACAATACCGCTGAAGCAAAATAAGACTAGTAGTGGCAAGAAAGTTGACAACATCTACGCCCACAACAGATTTGTGTTCTACTCGCGCAATAGAGAACTACGCATAGACCTAGCTCATGATGCCACTGTTGGGGAACGTTGCATAAAATAAATTTTTTCCTGCGTTCACCAAGATCAATCTATGAGTTCATCTAGCAACAAGAGAGGGGAGTGCATCTACATACCCTTGTAGATCGCGAGCGGAAGCGTTCAAGAGAACGGGGTTGAGGGAGTCGTACTCGTCGTGATCCAAATCACCGGAGATCCTAGCGCCGAACGGACGGCACCTCCGCGTTCAACACACGTAAGGTCAGTGTGACGTCTCCTCCTTCTTGATCCAGCAAGGAGGAAGGAGAGGTTGATGAAGATCCAGCAGCACGACGGCGTGGTGGTGGATGCAGCAGGGTTCCGGCAGGGCTTCGCCAAGCGACTACGGGAGGAGGAGGTGTAGCAAGGGGGGTAGGGAGGCGCCAGATGTCAGGGTGCGGCTGCCCTCCCACCCCCCTCTTTATATAGGGACCCCAGGGGGGGCGCCGACCCTGGAGATGGGATCTCCCAAGGGGGGCGGCGGCCAAGGGGGATGGAGTGCCCCCCAAGGCAAGTGGAGGCGCCCCCTCCCCGAGGGTTCCCAACCCTAGGAGAAGAGGGGGGCCCAGGGGGGGGGTGGGCGCACCAGCCCACCAGGGGCTGGTTCCCCTCCCACTTCAGCCCATGGGGCCCTCCGGGATGGGTGGCCCCACCCGGTGGACCCCCGGGACCCTTCCGGTGGTCCCGGTACAATACCGGTGACCCCCGAAACTTTCCCGATCGCCGGAACTCGACTTCCCATATATAATTCTTTACCTCCGGACCATTCCGGAACTCCTCGTGACGTCCGGGATCTCATCCGGGACTCCAAACAACTTTCAGTTTGCTGCATACTAATATCTTTCCAACCCTAGTGTCATCGAACCTTAAGTGTGTAGACCCTACGGGTTCGGGAGACATGTAGACATGACCGAGATGGCTCTCCGGTCAATAACCAAAAGCATGGATGCCCATGTTGGTTCCCACATGCTCCTCGATGATCTCATCGGATGAACCACGAGTTCGAGGATTTAAGCAACCCCGTATACAATTCCCTTTGTCAATCGGTACGTTACTTGCCCGAGATTCGATCGTTGGTATCCCAATACCTCGTTCAATCTCGTTATCGGCAAGTCACTTTACTCATACCGTAATGCATGATCCCGTGACCAGACACTTGGTCACTTTGAGCTCATTATGATGATGCATTACCGAGTGGGCCCAGAGATGACAAATCTCAGTCTCGATCCATGTCAACCCAACAGACACTTTCGGAGATACCTGTAGTGCACCTTTATAGCCACCCAGTTATGTTGTGACGTTTGGTACACCCAAAGCACTCCTATGGTATCCAGGAGTTACATGATCTCATGGTCTAAGGAAAAGATACTTGACATTGGAAAAGCTCTAGCAAACGAACTACACGATCTTTGTGCTATGCTTAGGATTGGGTCTTGTCCATCACATCATTCTCATAATGATGTGATCCCGTTATCAATGACATCCAATGTCCATAGTCAGGAAACCATGACTATCTGTTGATCAACGAGCTAGTCAACTAGAGGCTCACTAGGGACATATTGTGGTCTATGTATTCACACGTGTATTACGATTTCCAGATAATACAATTATAGCATGAATAAAAGACAATTATCATGAACAAGGAAATATAATAATAATCCTTTTATTATTGCCTCCAGGGCATATTTCCAACATATGATGCAACCAGAAGGTTTTGTCGATCTGAACGGTGCTAACAAAGTATGCAAGCTCTAGCGATCCATTTATGGACTGGTGCAAGCCTCTCAGAGTTGGAATATACGCTTTGATAGTGTGATGAAAGCATATGGTTTTATACAGACTTTTGTAGAAGCCTGTATTTACAAGAAAGTGAGTGGGAGCTCTGTAGGATTTCTAATACTATATGTGGATGACATATTGTATATTGGAAATGATACTAAATTTCTGGATAGCATAAAAGGATACTTGAATAAGAATTTTTCAATGAAAGACCTCGGTGAAGCTGCTTACATATTGGGCATCAAGATCTATAGAGATAGATCAAGACGCTTAATTGGACTTTCACAAAGCACATACCTTGATAAGATTTTGAAGAAGTTCAAAATGGATCAGTCAAAGAAAGGGTTCTTGCCTGTATTACAAGGTGTGAAGTTGAGTCAGACTCAATGCCTGACCACTGCAGAAGATAGAGAGAAGATGAAATCAGTTCCCTATGCTTCAGCCATAGGCTCTATCATGTATGCAATGCTATGTACCAGACCTGATGTGTGCCTTGCTATAAGTATAGTAGGGACGTACCAAAGTAATCTAGGAGTGGATCACTAGACAACGGTCAAGAACATCCTGAAATACCTGAAAAGGACTAAGGATATGTTTCTCGTTATGGAGGTGACAAAGATCTTGTTGTAAATGGTTACACTGATGCAAGCTTTGACACTAATCCGGATGACACTAAGTCACAATCCGGATACATATTTATATTGAATGGTGGAGGTGTCAGTTGGTGCAGTTCCAAACAGAGCATCGTGGAGGGATCTACGTGTGAAGCGGAGTACATAGCTGTTTCGGAAGCAGTGAATGAAGGAGTCTAGATGAAGGAGTTCATATCCGATCTAGGTGTAATACCGAGTGCATCGGGTCGAATGAAAATCTTTTGTGACAATACTGGAGCAATTGCCTTGGCGAAGGAATCCAGATTTCACAAGAGAACCACACACATCAAGAGACACTTCAATTCCATCCGCGACCTAGTCAAGGAGGGAGACATAGAAATTTTCAAAGTACATACGGATCTGAATGTTGCAGACCTGTTGACTAAGCCTCTTCCATGAGCAAAACATGATCAGCACCAAGACTCCATGGGTGTTAGAATCATTACTATGTAATCTAGATTATTGACTCTAGTGCAAGTGGCGGACTGAAGGAAATATGCCCTGGAGGCAATAATAAAGTTGTTATTTGTATTTCCTTATATCATGATAACTGTTTATTATTCATGCTAGAATTGTATTAACCGGAAACTTAGTACATGTGTGAATACATAGACAAAACATATGGTCCCTAGTATGCCTCTACTAGACTAGCTCGTTAATCAAAGATGGTTATGTTTCCTCACCATGGACATGTGTTGTCATTTGATAAACCGGATCGCATCATTGGACAATGATGTGATGGACATGACCCATCCGTTAGCTTAGCATAATGATCGTTGAAGTTTATTGCTACTTCTTTCTTCATGACTTATACATGTTTCTCAGACTATGAGATTATGCAACTCCCGAATACCGGAGGAACACCTTGTGTGCTATGAAACGTCACAACGTAAATGGGTGATTATAAATATGCTCTATAGGTGTCTCTGAAGGTGTTTGTTGAGTTGGCATAGATCAAGAATAGGATTTATCACTCCGTGTTTCGGAGAGGTGTCTCTGGGCCCTCTCGGTAATGCTCATCACTATAAGCCTTGCAAGCAATGTGATTAATGAGTTAGTTGCAGGATGAAGCATTACCGAACGAGTAAATAGACTTGCCGGTAACGAGATTGAACTAGGTATGAAGATACCGTCGATCGAATCTCGGGCAAGTAACATACCCATGACAAAGGGAACAACGTATGTTGTTATGAAATTTGACGGATAAAGATGTTCGCAGAATATGTGGGAGCCAATATGCGCATCCAGGTTCCGCTATTGGTTATTGATCGAAGATGTGTCTCGATCTTGTCTACATAGTTCTCGAACCTGTAGGTCTGCACGCTTAACGTTCGATGACGATATGTATTATGAGTTATGTGTTTTTGATGATCGAAGTTTGTTCTGAGTCCCGGATGAGATCATGGACAAGACGACAACTCTCGAAATGGTCGAGACATAAAGATTGATATATTGGACGGCTATATTCGGACGTCGGAAGTGTTCCAGAAAGTTTCGGGTAAAACCGGAGTGCCGGAGGGGTTACCGGAACCCCCCCGGTAATGGGCCACATTGGGCCTTAGTGGCGACAGAGAGAGGGGCGGCCAGGGGAGGACGCGTGCCCCCTCCCCTTGGGTCCAAATTGGACTAGGTAAGGGGGGCGGCACCCGCCATTCCTACTCCCTCTCCCTCTCCTTCCTTCCCCCTCTCTCCCTCTTGGTGGATTCCTACTAGGACTAGTCATCCTAGTAGGACTCCCCTCTTGGGGCGCGCCGTAGGGGCCGATCGGCCTCCTCCCTTGCTCCTTTGTATATGGGGCAGGGGGCACCCTAGGACACAAAAGTTTCTCTCCCAACCGTGTGCGGTGCCCCCTCCACAGTTACACACCTCGATCATACCGTTGTAGTGCTTAGGCGAAGCCCTGCGCTGGTAGCATCATCATCACCGTCGACACACCGTCGTGCTAACAGAACTCACCCTCGTCCTCAACTGTATCAAGAGCATGAGGGACGTCATCGAGCTGAACGTGTGCTGATCGGTTGGATCGTGAAGAAGTTCGACTACATCAACCGCGTTACTAAACGCTTCCGCTTTCGGTCTATGAGGGTACATGGACATGCTCTCCCCGCTCGTTGCTATGCATCACATAGATAGATCTTGCGTGATCATAGGAAAATTTTGAAATACTACGTTCCCCAACAGTGGCATCCGATCCAGGTCTATGTGTAGATGTGATATGCACGAATAGAACACAAGGAGTTGTGGGCGATAATAGTCGTACTGCTTACCACCAACATTTTACTTTGATTCTTCGGTTGTTGGATGAAGCGGCCCAGACCGACATTACATGACCGTGTTCATGAGACTGGTTCTACCGACGTGCTTATGCACACAGGTGGCCAGCGGGTGTCAGTTTCTCCAACTTTAGTTGAATCGAGTTTGACAATGTCTGGTCCTTGCGAAGGTTAAAACAGCACACTTGACAAAAATCGTTGTGGTTTTGATGTGTAGGTAAGAACGGTTCTTGCTAGAAGCCCGTAGCAGCCACGTAAAATTTGCAACAACAAAGTAGAAGACGTCTTAACTTGTTTTTTGGAGGGCTTGCTGTGATGTGATATGGTCAAGACATGATGTGATATAAATTGTTGTATGAGATGATCATGTTTTGTAACAGAGTTATCGGCAACTGGCAGGAGCCATATGGGGGCAGGGGGGCACCCTAGAACACAGAAGTTTCTCTCCCAACCGTGTGCGGTGCCCCCCTCCACAGTTACACACCTCGATCATACCATTGTAGTGATTACGCGAAGCCCTGTGCCGGTAGCATCATCATCACTGTCGCCACGTCATCATGCTGACAGAACTCACCCTCATCCTCAACTAGATCAAGAGCATGAGGGACGTCATTGAGCTAAACATGTGCTGAACGCGGAGGTGCCGTACATTTGGTACTTGGTCGGTTGGATCACGAAGAAGTTTGACTACATCAACCGCGTTACTAAATGCTTCCGCTTTCGGTGTACGAGGGTACATGGACATACTCTCCCCTCTCGTTGCTATGCATCACATAGATAAATCTTGCATGATCGTAGGAAAATTTTGAAATACTACATTCTCCAACATTTACGACAAGCTCTTTGTCACCTCCATAAATGAGAAACATATCCTTAGTCCTTTATAGGTATTTCAGGATGTTCTTGACCTTCGTCCAGTGATCCTCTCCTAAATTACTTTGGTACCTCCCTACTATACTTATAGCAAGGCACACATGAGGTCTGGTACACAACATTGCATACATGATAGAACCTATAGCTGAAGCATATGGAATGGCTTTCATTTTATCTCTATCTTCTGAAGTGGTCGGGCATTGAGTCTGACTCAACATCACACCTTGTAACATAGGCAAGAACCCTTTCTTTGACCGATCCATTTTGAACTTCTTCAAAACTTTATCAAGGTATTGATGTCTACTACACAACCTTCTTCTTGTAGACGTTGTTGGGCCTGCAAGTGCACAGGTTTGTAGGACAGTAGCAAATTTCCCTCAAGTGGATGACCTAAGGTTTATCAATCCGTAGGAGGCGTAGGATGAAGATGGCCTCTCTCAAGCAACCCTGCAACCAAATAACAAAGAGTCTCTTGTGTCCCCAACACACCCAATACAATGGTAAATTGTATAGGTGCACTAGTTCGGCGAAGAGATGAAGATACAAGTGCAAAATAGATAGTAGATATGGGTTTTTGTAATCTGAAATAATAAAAACAGCAAGGTAACAAGCGATAAAAGTGAGCGTAAACGGTATTGCAATGATAGGAAACAAGGCCTAGGGTTCATACTTTCACTAGTGTAAGTTCTCTCAACAATAATAACATAGATAGATCATATAACAAGCCCTCAACATGCAACAAAGAGTCACTCCAAAGCCACTAATAGCGGAGAACAAACATAGAGATTATGGTAGGGTACGAAACCACCTCAAAGTTATCCTTTCTGTTCTATCTATTCAAGAGTTCATAGTAAAATAACATAAAGCTATTCTTTCCTCTCAATCCATCATAGAGTTCATACTAGAATAACACCTTAAGACACAAATCAACCAAAACCCTAATGTCACCTAGATACTCCATTGTCACCTCAAGTATCCGTGGGCATGATTATACGATATGCGTCACACAATCTCAGATTCATCCAACCAACATAAAAGTACTTCAAAGAGTGCCCCAAAGCTACTACCGGAGAGTCAAGAACGTGTGCCAACCCCTATGCATAGGTTCCCAATGTCACGAAACCCGCAAGTTGATCACCAAAACATACATCAAGTGGCACATGATATCACATTGTGACCACAGATAATCACGGCAAGACATACATCAAGTGTTCTCATAAAAGACTCAATCCGATAAGATAACTTCAAAGGGGAAACTCAATTCATCACAAGAGAGTAGAGGGGGAGAAACATCATAAGATCCAACTACAATAGCAAAGCTCGGGATACATCAAGATCGTGCCATAGAGGGAACACGAGAGAGAACACGAGAGAGAGATCAAACACATAGCTACTGGTACATACCCTCAGTCCCTAGGGTGAACTACTCCCTCCTTGTCATGGATAGTGCCGGGATGATGAAGATGGCCTCCGGTGATGGGATCCCCCTCCGGCAGGGTGCTGGTACAGGGTCCCGATTGGTTTTTCGTGGCTCTGGAGGCTTGCGGCGGCGGAACTCCCGATCTATCTTCTGTTCTGGAAGTTTTAGGGTACGTAGGTATATATGGGTGCAGGGGGTACGTTGGTGGATCTCCGAGGTGCTCACGAGGCAGGGGGCACGCCCAGGGGGGTGCCCCCCATCCTCGTGAGCAGCTCGGGACTCCCCTGACGTGCACTCCAAGTCCAGCAGGTTGCTTTCCTTCCAAAAATAACTTCTCCAGTTGATTTTGTTCCGTTTTGACTCCGTCTGATATTCCTTTTCCTCGAAACACTGAAATAGGCATAAAACAACAAATCTGGGCTGGGCCTCCGGTTAATATGTTAGTCCCAAAAATAATATAAAAGTGGATAATAAAGCCCAATATAGTCCAAAACAGTAGATAAAGTAGCATGGAGCAATCAAAAATTATAGATACGTTGGAGACGTATCAGTATGTGCTTTGTGAAAGTCCAATTAAGCATCTTGATCTATCTCTATAGATCTTGATGCCCAATAATTAAGCAGCTTCACCAAGGTCTTTCATTGAAAAATTCTTATTCAAGTATCCTTTTATGCTATCCAGAAATTCTGTATCATTTCCAATCAACAATATGTCATCCACATATAATATTAGAAATGCTACAGAGCTCCCACTCACTTTCTTGTAAATACATGCTTCTCCAAAAGTCTGTATAAAACCATGTGCTTTGATCACATTATCAAAGCGTATATTCCAACTCCGAGAGGTTTGCACCAGTCCATAACTGGATTGCTGGATCTTGCACACTTTGTTAACACCCTTTGGATCGACAAACCCTTCTGGTTGCATCATCTACAACTCTTCTTTAAGAAATCCACTAAGGAATGCAATTTTGACTTCCATTTGCCAAATTTCATAATCATAAAAAGCGGCAATTGCTAACATGATTTGGACAGACTTAAGCATCGCTATGGGTGAGAAGGTCTCATCGTAGTTAACTCCTTGAACTTGTCAAAAACCTTTCACAACAAGTCGAGCTTTGTAGACAGTAACATTACCGTCAGCGTCAATCTTCTTCTTGAAGATCCATTTATTTTCTATGGCTTACCGATCATCGGGCAAGTCCACAAAAGTCCACACTTTGTTCTCATACATGGATCCCATGTCAGATTTAATGGCCTCATGCCATATCATAGAATCTGGGCTCATCATCGCTTCCTGATAGTTCGTAGGTTCATCATGGCCTAGTAACATGACTTCCAGAATAGGATTACTGTACCACTCTGGAGGGGACCGTACTCTAGTTGACCTACGAGGTTCGGTAGTAACTTGATATGAAGTTGCATGATCATCATCATTAGCTTCCTCACTAGTTGGTGTAGGAATCATTGGAACTGATTTCTGTGATGAACTACTTTCCAATTCAGGAGAAGGTACAATTACCTCATCAAGTTCTGAAAGCACAAGTGCTCCCTAGGTGGTTTTGGTAATTAATGACAACATATCTCTTATTGGACTAACACTTTTATCTAGTATGTTTTAGAGAAGTTCAACAATGGAGTGGCATGGACTAAAGGATGTGGGAACTCCTTCAAGATGCTAAGGACAAAGGATTGGCTAAAGCTTCAAGCTCAAGACTTTTCATTTTACATTTTAGTGATCCAAGATCACATTGAGTCTATAGGAAAAGCCAATACTATCAAGAAGGGATGAGGTGTTGCTTAATGAGTCTCTTGCTCCACAGTGTTAGTGATATGCTCCAAAACCCTCAACTACTTTCCTACTTCCATACATATGACCTAAACCTAAAGCCAAAATCGGTCACACCGATTCTTTCTATCCGGCGCCACCGAGTTCAAATGTCATAGCCACTGCCACAAACCCTAGGCAAATCGGTCTCACCGATAGGGATCTCGGTCTCATCGAGATGGGATTGTAATCTCTCTATGTATGTCCATTATCAAAATCGGTCTCACCGAGTTTGTTTAATCATTACTACCGAGATTACAATGCAAACTCTCTGGTTAACTTATTACCAAAATCGGTCTCAACGAGTTTGAGTAATCGGTCCAACCGAGTTTGCCTGACCAACTCTCTGGTTAGCTAATTACCAAAATCGGTCTCACCGAGTTTGTGTAATCGGTGTCGGTGTCAAAACCAGCGGATCTCGGGTAGGGGGTCCCGAACTGTGCGTCTAGGCGGATGGTAACAAGAGACAAGGGACACGATGTTTTACCCAGGTTCGGGCCCTCTTGATGGAGGTAAAACCCTACGTCCTGCTTGATTGATATTGATGATGTGGGTATTACAAGAGTAGATCTACCACGAGATCAAGGAGGCTAAACCCTAGAAGCTAGCCTATGGTATGATTTTTGTTCGTCCTACGGACTAAAACCATCCAGTTTATATAGACACCGGAGAGGGCTAGGGTTACACAGAGTCGGTTACAATGGTAGGAGATCTACATATCCATATCGCCAAGCTTGCCTTCCACGCCAAGGAAAGTCCCATCTGGACGCGGGACGAAGTCTTCAATCTTGTATCTTCATAGTCTTGGAGTCCGGCCGATGATGATAGTTCGGCTATCCAGACACCCCCTAGTCCAGGACTCCCTCAGTAGCCCCCGAACTAGGCTTCAATGACGACGAGTCCGGCGCGTATATTGTCTTCGGCGTTTGCAAGGCGGGTTCTCCTCCATATTCCATGTGTTTGCCGAATAGTGTCCGGTTTCCTTATAAATGTTGAGCTCCTTGGCTTCTACGTCCAATAATGGCCCTCTTCCACGTGTCGTATGAATGCGAAAAGCCAGGGTATTTTTACGTTTTACCCCCTAGCTACGCGAATAAGCTGCCTATAGGAGAGGCAAGGATCCAGATTCGAATCACACCATCCTCCTTCCGCAAGTACTCATTGAAGCGTATCTGACAAAAATCCATTCCAACATGGACAGTCGACGCGGCTCCTCCTCTCGCGCTCCCAGCCCTCAGCCAGGAGATTGGAGGAGATGTTCAGCCCCGCACAGCGAGTTAGTGATGCTCCAAGCAGAGGGATACCTTCCCCCAGCCTTTATGGTTCCGGTTTGAGCCGGACTGGCCACCTACAAGGGTGGGAAGCAGGCGGAGAGCGTCCCCAATCCCTCCAAAGGAGAGCGGGTATGCTTCGTCCCCTACCTAATTAGGGGACTCGGATTTCCCATACATACGTTTCTCCAGGGGCTCCTGGAGTTCTATGGACTCCAACTTCACCACCTCACATCTGCCTCCATCTTGCACATCGCGGGCTTTGTAGCTCTTTGCGAGCTGTTCTTGGGCATCAAGCCCCATTTTGCACTGTGGAAGAGATTGTTTTGCCTCGTACCCCGTTCTCACGAGGGGTCGATATATCAAGTGGGCGGAGCCGAAATGTGGCGCATCGCCGGGACCGGATATCTATCCGGAACCCCGAAGAAGGCGTCCGAAGACTGGCCTTCGGAATGGTTCTATATGGAAGACGCCCTGCTGCCGGATCCAGTTCGGATCGGCCTCCCCGAGTTTAGTAACGCTCCTCTGAAGAAACGCCTGAGTTGGCGCCCGCGGAGCCCTCAACGGGAAGATGATAGGAGCGTCCAATATCTGATGGGCCGGATAAGGTTACTGGCCCATTCCGGATTAACCATGATTGGAGTCATGGCCACATGCATTATGTGAGGGGTGCAGCCACTCCAATATAGGGGCCACCTGGGATTTCAACGGGGAGAATGACGCCACCCTTCATGGCCGCAAGGGGCCGGGATCGACCGCCGATCTGGTGAAGATCCTGTCTGGCTTGTACAAGGGGGAGAAGGAGGACTTCCTCCGCACGAGTCCATTGAATGGATTCTCCATGAATAACCCTCAGAGCTGGGTAAGCGGATGTTTATATATCCGATCCGTGCTTTCAAAGTTAAGTGTCTTACCTTATGATTTCGACGCAGGAACTGCGCCGGGATGTGGAGGGCATACAAAGCCCGACTCCACAACCCGAGGATCCGGGAAGATCCCTTGATCCGGCCTTCAGAGAGGATCCGGACATAAAGGTGGAGCTGATTGACGGGGTGTTCCACCAACTCAGCATAGACAATGCTCTAGTCGCCATTACGGCTGACTACCCCGGTTTATCTCCGGCTTCCCAGGTGAGTACGACCGAAGTCCTGACACCATTACTTTTTAATGCTTATTTTTGACCACCGTATACCAATGGTGCTTCGCAGGAGGTGCCTTTGCGGCGGGAAGCCGAGCCCGCGGCGACTGACCAACCAGGGTCAGTGCGGCCCAGCAGGCGGAAGAGGAGTGCGGCGCGAATCGAAACGTCACCGCAAAGGTATGGTGCACCATTGTCTTTAAGGGAAAGACTCTTGGGAGGTATATTAATGCTCATGATTCTTCCAGGAGAAAGAGCGCTCGCCGGACTGTGCCCGGAGAGGTTGCCAACCAGGCCTCCGCCAGCCAGGCTCCAACACCTGGTCCGGAGGGGGAGGCGAGCGCAAGGTGCGAGCCGGATGCTCCTCCAATGGAGGATGCCAACAGGCTGTCCGCCACCAGGTCTGAGGTGGAGAGCGCCATGAATCACAGGCACCGTCGGACAGTTCTTCGCGACGCGTGTTTCTCCCCAGAGGCGTTGAATGCCGTTAATGCGGGAGACGCGCACCTCCGTGCTGCTCAAGATGGTTTAACCAGAGCCACGGAGCAGTATGTGAAAGACATACGGGTGAGGAATTTTAATAGTTATATATGCCAGTAGCCCCCGAGACTTAAAATAGTTAAACTTACTGATTTAAGGATCATTTGTTATGCAGGATCTTACGGAGAAGAATACCCACCTGTCCCAGGAGCTTCAAGAATGCAAGGCCCAACTTGAGGCCGCACTAGCCGCCGCCGGGGGAGCCACATAGACCCCCTCTGGTAATACATATTTCGAAAATATAAGTAGTTTATGAAGTGCGGCGTGTGCATTTAGTCTGACAATAATATTGCAGAGGGTGCCGGACTAGATCCGGACAAGCAACATCTGCTGCGCCAGCTGAAGGCCGGCGAGAAGGTGCTTATGAGGGTGCAGCAGGAGAGGAACAAACTCCAAGATGCCAACACCCAGCTAGGCGAAGAACTAAAAGATGTTCGGGTCCAGCTGTCTAACTCCGTAAAGGAATCGGCGGCTTCGTCGCGGCATTTACAATAAGTGCTTGAGCAAAATCTTTTGAAAAGAAGAGTTTGGCGAGGAAGTCGATTGACAGAAATGTGTCTGTAGGTGTGCTCACGGGTCGTCCGGCGGAGGAAATGCCTGGTTCCACGGGTGACCTTCTTCCCGAGCTGCTGCAACTGCACGAACATGTCCGGCAGGCGATGAGCGGCGTCGTTCAGGCCTTATGGTCGTCCGTCTCCCTAGCCGAGGGTCTTGGAGGGCTTGCTGAGAAGCTTCAGGGAGTACGGCAGCGCTTCCGTCTGTGGAAGATATCGGCCTGCCGTCAAGGCGCCAGGGAGGCCTGGGCCATGGTGAAGACGCGATACACGAAGGCTGATCCAAACCACATGGCCGAGGTCAGACCTGTGGGGCCTGATGGGAAGGAGATCCCTGTGAGCCTGATGTACGGCCAAGTAGAGTTGGCCGCGAAATATTTCCAACGGGACTGTAAACTAGACATCCTATTAGATGGGATTGAAGAGGAGTACAATCAGTCAGTTTGACGATGTAATTTAAAATGACATGTAAAATGCCTTCTAGCCGGATTGTAGATCGTTTGTCTTTGCGGACCTTTTCGCTTCAACCTCGGGACCCAACAGTCCGGAGTGTGTCTGAATACCCTCACGGTTATACAAAAACCGGGGCATGCATGGAGACCAGGCGTAGGGGTCATAAGTGCTTTATCAGACAAGTGCCCAACTAGCAATGTTATATTACATGGTTAGTAAGAAACATCTTCCAGGGAGAATAGTTCCGTTAGGGGTTCCTTTCCCTGGGAGGCATGCCCTAAAGTGCATGTCCGGACTGCGAAAAGAGCAGAAAAAGCATCTGGCGGAAGATAAATAAATAAGTAATAAATCATCTTTCAAGTCACCGACTGAATATTCCCTTAAGAATGCTAGCCTTCGGCTTCACCCAGTCTGAGGTACACATCCAGCTGACCCGGCAGTAACAATCGCAGAGGTGCTCCCATTACCTCCTAGCCAAACAATCGGGAACGTAGGGGTAAGCACAGGAGCCAGGTAACCCAGCTTGGCCAAAACTTAAGTCATATCGATGCATATAATGGTGAGTAAAAGGTACATGCGGAAGTATGACACATGTGTTGGGCATGAAGCCCGTATAAATAAGCTTCTGTTAAAGAAGCCCCCAGGTATAACGAGTGCGAGTAGCACATCAAGTGTGTGCAAACAATGCGCAGATCAGCCCTCAAAGGTTTTTACTGAAAGAGGGAGGAAAAAGGAGGGAAACGAAAGACAGCGAAAAAAATATGAAAGGTGGACGGAGGAAGGAGACGAACTCTGAGTCCGGCGCTAGGCATAGAATCTTCGGAGACGGGCTGCGTTCCATGGGTTCGGCTCGAGTCGGTTGTCAGATGCGTTGCCTAGACGGTATGCACCGCCGGTAAGGACTTGGTCGATGATGAAGGGACCTTCCCATTTGGGCTTAAGTTTGTCCTTTTTCTTGTCCGGCAGGCGTAGAACTAGCTCGCCAACATTGTAAGTTTTGGCCCGTACTTCTTTGCTTTGATATCTTTGAGCCTGCTGCTGATAGAATGCGGAACGGGATTTTGCCACGTCGCGCTCCTCCTCTAAGGCGTCCAAACTGTCCCGCCGATCCAACTCGGCTTCTCTTTCTTTGTACATGCGCACGCGAGGTGAGTCATGAATTATATCACAGGGCAAAACTGCCTCTGCGCCATATACCATAAAAATGGTGTGAATCCGGTAGTGCGGTTTGGCGTGGTCCGCAGCCCCCAGAGTACAGAGTCGAGCTCCTCTACCCAGTGCATGTTAGATTCCGTGAGGGACCGCACTAATCTAGGTTTAATGCCACTCATGATTAGACCATTTGCTCGTTCAACTTGACCGTTAGTTTGAGGGTGATAGACTGAAGCGTAGTCGAGCTTGATGCCCATGTTTTTGCACCAGAGTTTAACCTCGTCGGCCGTGAAATTCATGCCGTTATCAGTGATGATGCCGTGGGGGACGCCAAAATGGTGTACTACCCCGGATATGAAGTCTATCACAGGTCCGGATTCTGCCGTTTTAACCGGCTTGGCCTCTATCCATTTGGTGAATTTGTCCACCATGTCCAATAAGTATTTTTGCTTGTGGGTTCCCCCTTTAAGGGGTCCAACCATGTCAAGCCCCCAGACCGCGAACGGCCAAGTGATGGGTATAGTTTTGAGGGAGGTGGGTGGCATGTAGCTTTGATTAGCAAAGAGCTGGCAACCGACGCATCGTTGGACTAAGTCCTGAGCATCTGCCCGGGCTGTCGGCCAATAAAATCATGTACGGAAGGCCTTGCCTACAAGGGCCCGGGCTGTGGCGTGGTGCCCGCCGAGTCCGGCGTGAATTTCAGCCAGGAGATTTCGCCCTTCCTCTTCGGAGATACACCTTTGAAGGACTCCGGTTGTGCTTTTCTTATAAAGTTCTCCCTCATGGACCTTGTAGGCTTTAGATCGCCGAACTATGCAGCGGGCCTCATTTTGGTCTTCAGGAAGTTCCTGCCTAATTAAGTAGGCTAGGAATGGTTCCGTCCACGGGGCAATTACTGCCATTATTTCGTGGGCTGAAGGTGTTATTTCATTGGCTGAGCCACCGATTGTGTCAGAATGTTCCGTGTTGGGTGGTGCAGTTGGTTCCGGGTTGTTATTTCCGGACTCCTCATCCCATATTACGGATGGCTTAAAGAGCCGCTCCAGGAAGATGTTTGGAGGGACGACATCGCGTTTTGCGCCGATGCGTGCCAACACGTCTGCTGCCTGGTTATTATCCCGGGCTACATGGTGGAATTCGAGTCCTTCGAACCGAGCTGAGATTTTTAGGACGGCGTTACGGTAGGCTGCCATTTTCGGATCCTTGGCGTCAAAGTCTCCATTTACTTGGGATATTGCGAGGTTTGAATCCCCGCGCACCTCTAGGCGTTGAATACCCATGAAGATTGCCATCCGGAGACCATGTAGAAGGGCCTCGTATTCGGCTGCGTTGTTGGAGTCCGTGTACATTATTTGAAGTACGTATTGGACTGTGTCTCCGGTTGGGGACGTCAAGACGATGCCAGCCCCCAAGCCGGCCAACATTTTGGAGCCGTCGAAATGCATGATCCAATTGGAGTATGCGCCGTACTCTTTAGGGAGTTCGACTTCGGTCCATTCGGCGATGAAGTTAGCCAAAACTTGCGACTTTATAGCTCGCCGTGGTTTGTAGGTTATGTCAAATGGTAAGAGCTCAATGGCCCATTTTGCAATCCTGTCTGTCGCGTCGCGGTTGTTTATAATGTCATTGAGAGGTACTTCGGAGGCCACTATTATGGAACACTCTTGAAAGTAGTGTCGCAGCTTCCGGGATGCCATGAACACCGCGTACGCTATCTTTTGATAATGTGGGTACCAGGACTTGCATGGAGTTAAGACAGTGGGTACGTAGTACACTAGTTTTTGAAGAGGGAATTTGTGCCCTTCTGTTTCTCGTTCGACGACGAGTACCGCGCTGACAACTTGATGTGTTGCCGCGATATATAATAACATCGGTTCGCCCAGGTTGGGCGCGGCCAGGACCGGATTTGTTGCCAATATGGCCTTAATTTCTTCGAGTCCGGCTGTGGCAGGATCCGTCCATTCAAAGTGTTCGGTGCACCGGAGGAGGCGATAGAGGGGCAGTGCCTTTTCTCCCAAACGGGATATGAAGCGGCTTAGGGCCACCACGCATCCAGTTAGTTTTTGTATTTGTTTGAGGTCTTTTGGGATATCCAATTGTGACAGAGCTCGGATCTTGGCTGGGTTTACTTCAATTCCTCTACCGGATACAATGAAGCCCAAGAGCTTTCCAGCTGGTACGCCGAAAACACATTTTTCCGGGTTGAGCTTAATGTCATATGATCGGAGGTTGTCGAATGTAAGCCTCAAATCATCTACTAGAGTTTCGGCGTGTTTGGTCTTAACGACCACATCGTCTACGTATGCCTCCACTGTTTTGCCTATCTGGGTAGCCAGACATGTCTGAATCATGCACTGATATGTTGCGCCGGCGTTTTTGAGTCCGAAGGGCATTGTGTTGAAGCAGAATGGTCCGTATGGAGTAATGAATGCTGTTGCGGCCTGGTCTGTTTCCGCCATCTTGATTTGATGGTATCCGGAGTATGCGTCGAGGAAGCACAATGAATCGTGCCCTGCGGTAGCATGGATGATTTGGTCGATGCGGGGGAGGGGGAAAGGATCCTTTGGACAGGCCTTGTTAAGGTCTTTGAAATCGACGCAAAGGTGCCAGGATTTTTCCTTTTTTGGTACAATTACCAGGTTTGCTAGCCAGTCCGGATGTTTTATATCTCTGATGAATCCGGCTTCTAAGAGTTTGGCTAGCTCCTCTCCCATTGCCTGTCTTTTGGGTTCAAAAAATCGCCGAAGAGCCTGTTTGACTGGCTTGAATCCTTTTAGGATATTTAGGCTGTGTTCTGCCAGCCTGCGTGGGATTCCTGGCATATCTGAAGGGTGCCAGGCAAAAATGTCCCAATTTTCCCGAAGGAATTCGCGTAGTGCGGCTTCTACATCAGGGTTTAATTGTGCCCCAATGGAGGCCGTCTTTGTGGGGTCCGTTGGATGGACCTGGAATTTGACTATTTCGCCTGCTGGTTTAAAAGAGGTGGACTTAGATCTCTTATCGACTATCACATCGTCCCTATTCACCATGGAGCGCAGCGCAGTGAGTTCCTCTGCCGCTAGGGCTTCGGATAGTGCCTCTAGGGCTAGTGCAGCTGTCTTATTTTCAGCGCGGAGTGCTATATCTGGATCACTGACAAGAGTGATGATTCCATTGGGCCCGGGCATTTTAAGCTTCATGTACCCGTAATGGGGTATAGCTTGGAAAATTGTGAATGCCTCTCGCCCTAACAAGGCGTGATATCTGCTGCCGAAAGGGGCCACTTGGAACGTGACCTCCTCGGACTTGTAATTGTCCGTTGAGCCGAACACTACATCTAGTGTGATTTTTCCTGTGCAGCGTACTTCCCGACTAGGGATTATTCCTCTAAAGGTTGTGCTGCTTCGCTCAATGCGGCTCCAGTATATTTCCATTTTTTGGAGGGTTTCCTCATAGATGAGGTTTAATCTGCTGCCGCCATCCATGAGTACCTTGGTAAGATGAAAGCCGTCCACTATCGTACTGAGGTCCAATGCGGCTGGTGCTCGGGCTGTTCGGAATTTAGGTTCGTCGCTGGCATTGAAGGTGATAGCCGTGTTGCTCCATGGATTTGTTGTTGCTACTTGGTAGACTTCGGCGAGGCTGCGGATTGTTCGTTTCCGCATATTATTTGATGCAAAAGTCTCGAAGACTGTTAATACCGTACTGGTACTGTTGGGCTGGTTACCCGGGGCTAGAAAACCTTCGACACTTTTGGCCACCTGCCGTAGTATCCAACATGCTCGAAGGCTATGTGTTGGAGTGGCGTCCTCTGTACTATGGATTTTACAGGGTCCGTTGAGCCATCCCTCCAGTAAGGTTCCGTGCCCTTTAGGTTTTTTTTTGCTTTTTGGTTTTTGACCCAGGTTCTTGAGTATGACGCACCTTTTTATTTCGAACTAGGGTTATGTTCAGGGCCAGATTGTCCCAAAACCTGGTTTCGGTTTTCCGGGCACTCTCCATCGCACAGTATTTTTGTACTATGGTCGCCAGATCGGCGAAGCGTGTAACTTCGCGACGACTTATGGCGTTCATGATTCCCTTGTCCGTGCAATTGTTGCAGAAAATTGAGATCACGCTTTCCTCACGGCAGTCCTTTATCTTGTCCATAACCAGGAGGAATCTGGCCCAGTAATGATGTACTGTTTCATCGGGATCTTGCCGTATTTGAGATAGATCGCTTATGTTTGGGTGGGTGGGCGGAATTAAATTCGGAACCCCGCCCAATCTGAGGCTCAAAGGCCGAGAAGTTTCCGGATTTGGAAGCTTGGATTGCTAGATGTTATCCAACAAATCTGGTCCGATGCCTGACTTTAGGTTCAATACTTGATTGACGTTTGTCCCTCCGCAGGAATCCGGCATGGAGGGATCGGGAATCCTGACATAATTGGTCTTTAACATAGAAGAAGAGTCGCCGCGTTGTTCCTCTACCACAGCAACGTGGTGGGTAGCCTGAGGAGAGTTAATTTCTCTTAGATTGGTTTTAAGCCCAATCTGATCGTAGTCTATAGCGACTCCCAGGGCGGCGATGCGATCCAAGAGCTCATTTACGGAGGAGAGCTCCATCGGATCTAGCTGCTCGGCGAATTCCGAGTTGACGTGAAGATCGCTTTTGATGACCTGAGAGGTCATTGTCGGAGCGGTGGCCGAACAGGCAGTCATAAGAAAACCACCTAGCCGGATAGTTTGGCCGATGGCCAAAGCTCCCTTGGCGACAGCGCCGTCTTTAAAGACGGGAAAAGGCATCCCTCCTGATTGCGACGGCACAGAGGAACTCTCAATGAAAGCACCAATGTCGGTGTCAAAACCGGCGGATCTCGGGTAGGGGGTCCCGAACTGTGCGTCTAGGCGGATGGTAACAAGAGACAAGGGACACGATGTTTTACCTAGGTTCAGGCCCTCTTGATGGAGGTAAAACCCTACGTCCTGCTTGATTGATATTGATGATGTGGGTATTACAAGAGTAGATCTACCACGAGATCAAGGAGGCTAAACCCTAGAAGCTAGCCTATGGTATGATTGTTGTTCGTCCCACGGACTAAAACCATCCGGTTTATATAGACACCGGAGAGGTCTAGGGTTACACAGAGTCGGTTACAATGGTAGGAGATCTACATATCCGTATCGCCAAGCTTGCCTTCCACGCCAAGGAAAGTCCCATCCGGACACAGGACGAAGTCTTCAATCTTGTATCTTCATAGTCTTGGAGTCCGGTCGATGATGATAGTTCGGCTATCCGGACACCCCCTAGTCCAGGACTCCCTCAATCAGTCTCACCGAGATTACGTTATGCCCTAACCCTAACCATATCGGTCCTACCGAGTTGCATTTCGGTCCCACCAAAAATCCTAACGGTCACTAGGTTTACTAAATCGGTCTGACCGAGTTTGTTGATTCGGTCCCATCGAGATTGGTAAATTGTGTGTAACGGTTAGATTTTGTGTGGAGGCTATATATACCCCTCCACCTCCTCTTCATTCATGGAGAGAGCCATCAGAACGAACCTACACTTCCAGTATCCTATTTCTGAGAGAGAACTACCTACTCATGTGTTGAGGCCAAGATATTCCATTCCTACCATATGAATCTTGATATCTAGCCTTCCCCAAGTTGCTTTCCACTCAAATCTTCTTTCCACCAGATCCAAATCCTATGAGAGAGTTGAGTGTTGGGGAGACTATCATTTGAAGCACAAGAGCAAGGAGTTCATCATCAACGCACCATTTGTTACTTCTTGGAGAGTGGTGTCTCCTAGATTGACTAGGTGTCACTTGGGAGCCTCCGACAAGATTGTGGAGTTGAACCAAGGAGTTTGTAAGGGCAAGGAGATCGCCTACTCCGTGAAGATCTACCGCTAGTGAGGCAAGTCCTTTGTGGGCGACGGCCATGGTGGGATAGACAAGGTTGCTTCTTCGTGGACCCTTCTTGGGTGGAGCCCTCCATGGACTCATGCAACCGTTACCCTTCGTGGGTTGAAGTCTCCATCAACGTGGATGTACGATAGCACCACCTATCGGAACCATGCCAAAAACATCCGTGTCTCCAATTGCGTTTGAATCCTCCAAAACCCTTCCCTTTACATTCTTGCAAGTTGCGTGCTTTACTTTCCGCTGCTCATATACTCTTTGCATGCTTGCTTGCTATATGTTGTGAATGTTAAATTTGTGCTTAAACTCCACTTAAACTTAAAGAAGTTAAAAACTGCAACTTTGGTACTTAGTGTCTAATCACCCCCTCTAGACACCTCTTCTCAAGGTCCTACAAGTGGTATCAGAGCATTGGTCTCCATTGCCTTGGTTTAATCACCATTGGAGGAAGATGGATGAGTCTACTTTGGGGAGTCTTAGACATAGAGTGCCTATTCTTGATGGAGAGTACTTTCATGAGTGGAAAAATGAGATGCTTGTAATTTTCAATCAATATAATTTGAACAAGTACATTGCTAGTCCTTGTGCACCTTATGTTGATCCTATGCATCCTACCCTTGATGAGTCTATCGACATGATTAGGAATGTTAGAACTGTTAATCTTATCACTAGAGGCTTGCCTAGAAACTTGGTTGGAAAACTGCCTACTCTTGAGTGTGCCTACACTATATGGAAATTTCTTGAGGAACGATTTCCTGATTATTCTTTGAAAAATCTTGATGAAATTCTTCATAAGTCTATTGCTTTGAGTAAGATGAATACTAGTGATCCTATGTTTGGTGATCGTCTATTTGAACTTACAAACCTTATGCGTGCCAAAGGAAATGTAGGAATTATTAGCGATATCATTCCCGAAGCTACTAGAATTTATAGAGGAGATTATTGTCAAACTCATACTAATGAATCACTCTCACTAGGAATTGATCCATCACATGAAGATGTTGAACATGGATACTATGATGAGGATGATGATGATGACTTTGATCTTGATGATGCAATGAGACATTTTGGTCTTATGGCAAATCTTCGGGGATATATGGCAGGAGGAAAGGAATGGGTTCTTGATAGTGGATGTACCGATCACATGACCGGAGATAAAGACATGTTTCGCGAGCTTGCTGAAAATGATAGTCCTCGAAAGTATGTCACTTTCGGTGACAACTCAAAGGGTAAGGTGGTTGGCCTCGGTAAGGTGGCCATCTCACATGATAGCTCCATTCAGAATGTTATGCTCGTTGAGTCTCTTGGCTACAACATACTTTCAGTATCTAGACTTGCTGATTTCGGTTTCAATGTCCTATTTACTGAAGTAGATTGCCAAGTGTTTTGTCGAGACAATCATAAAATGGTCTTTACCGGTATACGTAGAGGTGATCTATACATAGTTGATTTCACTAAAAAGGCTCAACCTAAAACCTTCTTCATTGCTAAATCCTCAAAAGGTTGGTTATGGCATAGACGACTAGGTCACGTTGGCATGAGAAACCTTGACAAGCTTATTAAAGGAAATCATATCCTTGGTGTTAACGATGTCATATTTGATAAGGATAGAGTCTGTAGTGCTTGTCAAGCAGGTAAACAGGTTGGAGGAAGGCATCCTGTGAAGAACATCATGACCACAAGGAGGCCACTCGAGCTACTTCAAATGGATCTTTTTGGTCCCAACTCTTACAAGAGTCTCGATGGAAATTCTTTTGGTCTAGTTATAGTTGATGATTTTTCAAGATTTACATGGGTGTTCTTTCTCGATGATAAATCACAGGTCCAAAAGATCTTCAAAAACTTCGCTAGGAAGGCCCAAAATCAATTTGAAGTGAAGATCAAGAAGGTTCGCAGCGACAACGGAACGGAGTTCAAGAACGCAAATGTGGACACCTTTCTTGACGAAGAAGGGATTTCACACGAGTTCTCGGCTATGTACACACCTCAACAAAATGGAGTTGTTGAGAGGAAGAACCGGACGCTCATCTAAATGGCGAGAACGATGCTTGATGAGTACAATACACCGAAGCACTTTTTGGCAGAAGCGGTTAAGACAGCTTGTCATGCAACAAATCACTTGTATCTTCACAAGCTACTCGGCAAGACGGCATACGAGCTCCTCACCGGTAACAAACCCCAAGTTGGATACTTTTGAGTATTCGGCTCAAAGTGCTGCATTCTTGATAAGCATCGTCGTTCTAAATTTGCTCCTAAGTCTCATGAAGGTTTCCTACTAGGTTATGGCTCAAACTCTCACACTTATCGTGTCTACAACAATTTCACTCGAAAGGTTGAAGAGACAGTAGATGTGAAGTTTGATGAATCTAACAGCTCGCAAGTAGAGCAATTTCCAATTGATGTAGGAGACAAAGATCCTTCGGAAGCAATCCAAGACTTATCTATTGGCAAGGTCCGTCCAATGGAGGTGAAGGAGAGTACATCATCCGTCCAAGTGGAAGCTTCTACATCACGACAAGGTGAACCAAGAATTGATACGGAAGCATCCACAAGTGGGACACACCAAGATGAAGAAAATGAGGAAGTGCATCAAGATGAACATCAACAACCTCCCTCTCCACCACGACAAGAGTACGACAACACCAACAATGAAGAAGGCCAAGAAGAAGAACAAGATGAAGAAGAAGTTCAACCAAGATCCAAGCAAAAGCTTTCACGAGTTCGAGCAAGAATTGCTAAAGACCATCCCGTCGAGCAAATCTACAATGATATTCAAACCGGGAGAATCACTCGCTCTAAAACTCGTTTAGCTAACTTTTGTGAAAACTATTCTTTCATCTCTAGCATTGAACCTATGAAGGTCGAAGAAGCATTGGAAGATCCGGATTGGATAAATGCTATGCATGAAGAGCTACACAACTTTGAGAGGAACCAAGTTTGGACATTGGTTGAGAAGCCCGACAACAACCACAACATCATCGGTACCAAATGGGTGTTTTGTAACAAGCAAGATGAAGATGGACAAGTAGTTCGCAACAAAGCACGTCTCGTCGCCCAAGGCTACACACAGGTCGAAGGTATGGACTATGGTGAGACTTATGTTCCCATTGCTAGACTTGAGTCCATTCGCATCTTACTTGCCTATGCTAATCACCATGATATCACCTTGTACCAAATGGACATTAAAAGTGCTTTTCTAAATGGTGAAATAGAGGCGGAAGTTTATGTTAAACAACCTGCCGACTTTATCAATCCTAAGAAACCAAATCATGTTTACAAACTTCGCAAAGCCCTTTATGGTCTTAAACAAGCTCCTAGAGCGTGGTATAAATGCTTGACCAAGTTCCTTATAGAAAAAGGCTTTGAAATTGGGAAGATTGATTCTACTATTTTTACTAAAAGGGTTAATGGAGAACTCTTTGTATGCCAAATTTATGTTGATGATATTATATTTGGTTCAACTAACCCTCATTTTAGTGAAAAGTTTGGGAAGCTTATGTTGGAGAAGTTTGAGATGTCTATGATGAGTGAACTCAAATTCTTTCTTGGGTTGCAAATCAAGCAAACTAAGGAAGGTACTTTTGTCTCTCAAACAAAGTACACTAAGGATTTGTTCAAGAAATTCAATATGCAAGAATGCAAAGGTATGCCTACACCCATGCCTACTAGTGGACATCTTGACTTGACCAAAGATGATGAACCAGTTGATCAAAAGGTTTATAGCTCTATGATTGGATCATTGTTATATCTATGTGCTTCATGTCCTGATATTATGCTAAGTGTGTGCATGTGTGCACGATATCAAGCTGCTCCTAAAGAATGTCATCTTAAGGCCGTGAAAAGGATAGTGAGATACTTAATCCATACACCAAATTTTGGCATTTGGTATCCCAAGAGGGCCTCTTTCGATCTTGTTGGCTACTCCAACTCGGACTATGCCGGAGACAAGGTTGATAGAAATTCCACTTCGGGTACTTGTCAATTTCTTGGTAGATCTCTTGTGTCTTGGTCCTCCAAGAAACAAAACTCGGTATCCTTATCCACAGTCGAAGCGGAATACGTTGCCGCTAGTTCATGTTGTGCTCAATTACTTTGGATGACCCAAACTCTTAAAGATTATGGGATATATGTGAAACATGTTCCATTGCTTTGTGACAATGAAAGTGCTATCAAAATTGGTCATAATCCTATGCAACATTCTCGAACTAAGCATATTGAAGTTCGTCATCATTTCATTCGAGATCATGTTGCTAAGGGTGACATTGATCTTAAGCATGTTCGCACCGAAAAGCAATTAGTGGATATATTCACTAAACCTCTTGATGAGAAAGTGTTTTGCAGGTTGAGAGGAGAATTGAACATCATTGATGCTTCAAACTTGGAGTAGAAACTCTATTGGATACATGCAAGACATGAGCTTATGACTAATCCTTGATATTTATCTTATGATGAACATCCTATATCTTGGACATATTTGCATCTTGCATGTTATCTAACCCATGTAGTTACTTGGTTGGATCAAATTCTATGAGATTGTAACCTACTCATATCTTGAGCAATCTCTACATCACCAAGTCTCTATACAAAGGTGGTTGAAGACAAGGAAGCACGAAACCATTCAAACATATCCTTTGACAAATTCCATGTTGAGCTTCATGATTGTCATTTTTGGATACACAAGTGCTCTTCCTTGCAAGAACTAACCCATGTAGGTAGATGGACTAAAATTTCAAGTGGTGCTCCCAACTCTTGGCTACATCAACCTAGAGCAACCCACACAAGTTCAACTACATGATCAACACCACCAACCAAGGTATGTTATTCCATCTTAGAGAAGCTTTACTCTGAGTCATGAGCTAAAGCAACTCGACAAGATGTGAATACATCAAGATGCTTAAATGAAAAATGGTAATCCCATTTTGAGCTTAAACGATGAGTATGACCTATGATCAATTGATCTCACTTGACTCCTAAGTCAATATACTCTAACATAGGTGACTTTGTCGCCGACCATCTCTAGATGAAGTTCTCTTGTGTTCTTTTCTGTGTTTTTGCATCTGTCTCATGCATATTTGTTTCTTTTTTTAACAAAAAAAACTTCATCTAGATTTCTTTCTTTTCTGTTGTTCAGCATTTTCTGCATCCAATTCACTGCATATCATTTAGTAAATTCCTTGCAAATCTTTGTGAGATCCTACTAGTCTAGTGAGCTGAGGTGACAAGTGTTTTCTCTGCGATGAACTCGGTTCCACCGATTAGTTATTTTTGGTCCAACTGAATTCTTTCGGTACAACCGAAGCATACCACTCGGTGCCACCGATTTCCCCACAGGACAAGTAGTTTGCCACTAATTCTGTGTTTCTTCTGATCCAGCTCCACTCAATGAATCTTGTCCTCTACAAGCATCACAATTTTATCAAGTGCTTTGTGTTGTGACTCCAGGACCAAACCCATTCACAACAAAATTCTAGAAAACCCTTCTTGGAAATTGATGTCAAAGGGGGAGAGAGAGATCACATCAAAGCTTATCACTTAGAGAGATCACATCCAAGCTCATCTCTTCCAAAGGGAGAGAGAATATCACTTCCACAGGGGGAGAGAAAGAGATCTCCAGGGGGAGAGAATACTCAAGTAGAAAGTATTTCTCAAGGATCCCAGATGCTCGGTATTCAAGAGAAGAGATTTCACATGTCTTATTGAGGGGAAAAGACATGTTCATATATGCTTTTTTTACATTAGCTTGCATTAGCTCTGTTCCTTTATATCTTTCAGCTCTGATTTTCTGTTCCCTATCTTCTCCCAGTATCCCATGCTAGATTCAGGGGGAGCAAGACATCTAAGGGAAAGAAATCATTTAAATTCATTGCATATCTTTACTCTTGGGGACATGACTAATCCAATGTGGTACTTAGTACTCACTCTCTACATGTCATCCCAGTCTTGGTATTCTTGTGGTTTCTTCTGTTTGCTCTGGCTAGAAGATGTACCTGTGTTATCTAACCTAGTTTACGCAGGTTCATTCCATCCTAAGCCAACTCAAGACTACAAGGTAAGTATATGCATCACAATCATGTGTATGAGGAATTCTTGCTGATGTACATACTGTTTGCAAGAAGGACTCATGAGCATGAAGATATTTTCTTTAATATTCTTTGCTCTGATGCATATGGCCAAGATACATGTAACTCATTGCCTACTCTATCATGGTTATGCTCTCACATGCTTCTATATTCCATATTCACATGTTTGCATACATGTAGGGGGAGCCTATGCTTGTTACATGTCTTTCCAAAGCTTGACTTGCTATTCTTTATATCCTTATCTAAAGCTTTATGTATGTTGTCATCAATTACCAAAAAGGGGGAGATTGAAAGCACAAGTGCTCCCTAGGTGGTTTTGGTAATTAATGACAACATATCTCTTGTTGGACTAACACTTTTATCTAGTATGTTTCAGATAACTTCAACAATGGAGTGGCATGGACTAAAGGATGTGGGAACTCCTTCAAGATGCTAAGGACAAAGGATTGGCTAAAGCTTCAAGCTCAAGACTCTTCATTTTACATTTTAGTGATCCAAGATCACATTGAGTCTATAGGAAAAGCCAATACTATCAAGAAGGGATGAGGTGTTGCTTAATGAGTTTCTTGCTTCACAGTGCTGAGTGATATGCTCCAAAACCCTCAACTACTTTCCCACTTCCATACATATGACCTAAACCTAAAGCCAAAATCGGTTACACCGATTCTTTCTATCCGGCGCCACCGAGTTCAAATGTCATAGCCACTGCCACAAACCCTAGGCAAATCGGTCTCACCGATAGGGATCTCGGTCTCACCCAGATGGGATTGTAATCTATCTGTGTATGTCCATTATCAAAATCGGTCTCACCGAGTTTGTTTAATCGGTACTACCGAGATTACAATGCAAACTCTTTGGTTAACTTATTACCAAAATCGGTCTCAACGAGTTTGAGTAATCAGTCCCAACGAGTTTGAGTAATCGGTCCCAGCGAGTTTGCCTGACCAACTCTCTGGTTAGCTAATTACCAAAATCGGTCTCACCGAGTTTGTGTAATCGGTCTCACCGAGATTACGTTATGCCCTAACCCTAACCATATCGGTCCTACCGAGTTGCATTTCGGTCCCACCGAAAATCCTAACGGTCACTAGGTTTACTAAATCGGTCTGACCGAGTTTGTTGATTCGGTCCCATCGAGATTGGTAAATTGTGTGTAACGGTTAGATTTTGTGTGGAGGCTATATATACCCCTCCACCTCCTCTTCATTCATGGAGAGAGCCATCAGAGTGAACCTACACTTCCAGTATCCTATTTCTGAGAGAGAACTACCTACTCATGTGTTGAGGCCAAGATATTCCATTCCTACCATATGAATCTTGATCTCTAGCCTTCCCCAAGTTGCTTTCCACTCAAATCTTCTTTCCACCAGATCCAAATCCTATGAGAGAGTTGAGTGTTGGGGAGACTATCATTTGAAGCACAAGAGCAAGGAGTTCATCATCAACGCACCATTTGTTACTTCTTGGAGAGTGGTGTCTCCTAGATTGACTAGGTGTCACTTGGGAGCCTCCGACAAGATTGTGGAGTTGAACCAAGGAGTTTATAAGGGCAAGGAGATCGCCTACTCCGTGAAGATCTACCGCTAGTGAGGCAAGTCCTTTGTGGGCGACGGCCATGGTGGGATAGATAAGGTTGCTTCTTCGTGGACCCTTCTTGGGTGGAGCCCTCCGTGGACTCGTTCAACCGTTACCCTTCGTGGGTTGAAGTCTCCTTCAACGTGGATGTACGATAGGACCACCTATCGGAACCACGCCAAAAACATCCGTGTCTCCAATTACGTTTGAATCCTCCAAAACCCTTTCCTTTACATTCTTGCAAGTTGCATGCTTTACTTTCTGCTGCTTATATACTCTTTGCATGCTTGCTTGCTATATGTTGTGAATGTTAAATTTGTGCTTAAACTCCACTTAAACTTAAAAAAGTTAAAAACTGCAACTTTGGTACTTAGTTTCTAATCACCCCCCCTCTAGACACCTCTTCTCAAGGTCCTACTAGTTCTAATTTCCTCCCACTCACTTCTTTCAAGAGAAACTCCTTATCTAGAAAGGATCCATTCTTAGCAACAAATATTTTGCCTTCGGATCTGTGATAGAAGGTGTACCCAATAGTTTCCTTTGGGTATCCTATGAAGACACATTTCTCCGATTTGGGTTCGAGCTTATCAGGTTGAAGCTTTTTCATATAAGCATCGTAGCCCCAAACTTTAAGAAATGACAACTTGGGTTTCTTTCCAAACCACAGTGCATGACCATAAAAGATATTACTCATATAAATAGAACAACCATTATTCTCTGATTTAAATGAATAACCATCTCGCATCAAACAAGATCCAGATATAATATTCATGCTTAATGCTAGCACCAAATAACAATTATTCAGGTCTAAAACTAATCTCGAAGGTAGATGTAGAGGTAGCATGCCGACGGCGATCACATCGACCTTGGAACCATTTCCAACGCGCATTGTCACCTCGTCCTTAGCCAATATTAGTTTGATCTGTAGCCCCTGTTTCGAGTTGCAAATATGAGCAACAGAACCAGTATCAAATACCCAGGCGCTACTATGAGCATTAGTAAGGTACACATCAATAACATGTATATCAAATATACCTTTCACTTTGCCATCCTTCTTATCCGCGAAATACTTGGGGCAGTTCCGCTTCCAGTGACAAGTCCCTTTGCAGTAGAAGCACTCAGTTTCAGGCTTAGGTCCAGACATGTGTTTCTTCCCTTGATCAGCAACTTTCTTGCCGTTCTTCTTGAAGTTCCCCTTCTTTCCTTTGCCTTTTTTCTTGAAACTAGTGGTCTTGTTGACCATCAACACTTGATGTTCCTTCTTGATTTCTACCTCCACAGCCTTTAGCATTGTGAAGAGCTCGGGAATCGTCTTGTTCATCCCTTGCATATTATAGTTCATCAGGAAGCCTTTATAGCTTGGTGGAAGTGATTGAAGAAGTCTGTCAATGACACTATCATCAGGAAGATTAACTCCCAGCTGAGTCAAGTGGTTATGGTACCCGGACATTCTAAGTATGTGTTCACTGATAGAACTATTCTCCTCGATTTTGCAGCTCTAGAACTTGTTGGAGACTTCATGTCTGTCAACTCGGGCATTTGCTTGAAATATTAACTTCAACTCTTGGAACATCTCATATGCTCCATGACGTTCAAAACCTCTTTGAAGTCCCGATTCTAAGCTGTAAAGCATGGCACACTCAACTATCGAGTAGTCATCAACACGCGATTGCCAATCATTCATAATGTCTGCATTAGCTGGCACAGGTGGTACACCTAGCGGTGCTTCCAGGACGTAATTCTTCTGTGCAGCAATGAGGATAATCCTGACGTTACGGGCCTGGTGCAGAATCGTGGTGGAGTGAAGCTACTGCTGGTGAAGTGGCGTCGTCTTCTTTGTGGACTACTCTCGCAACAACAATTGCAGCCGAAAATGAATACTCAGAGTCTTCAATGGAAGGAGTGGGATACCAACTTCCAGATTGCGATGGTCTGGAGTCAAACTTGAATCTCTTTGTGAAGCCATCTTCGTGAAGATCATCTTCAGAGCCAAGAAAAGTAAGGCTCTTCCAGGACCGCCGACAGGCTTCATGCGCGACGAAAGAGTCTTTGTGGACAAGTTGCGAATGCAATTCACATCAACCAGTAGGCTCTGCATTTGGCGCTTCAGCCATTCATGATGCTTATCCTTCTTTTGATGTAGAGACACCAGAAGCTCACGGTCGTTGAGGACACGGGAACACTTCTGAGGCCTTTGAGAAATAGTGCTTGTAGTGGCTTCACTATTGGCAGGATGTGGCAAACATAAGTTGCCAACAAGAGGATAAGCAGCGGTAGAAGAATTCGGCACATGAACGCCTTCAATAGGTTGAGCGAAGCTATGATGATCAACATTTTGCAAATGGAGTGGCTGCTTGGCTGGATCACTATAGATGGCTTCATAAGACATGTCAACTTCAGGCAAGAATACAACGTGATTGCATGCTGAAGGTTGATAGTCGATAGTGGAATGAAGCTTGATCAGGTGCATAATCTAGGGATCATAAAATTTCAGTCCAAAGAGATCAATGCCAGAAGCCGCAAGTTGTCGAATGAAAAAGTCTTGGGTATTGAATCTGATGCCATTGATGATATAGAATACCAATGTCTTCATGGCGCCTTTGAGTTTGGCTTTAGAAGAGTTGCCTTTGATGGGCCACAGAGTATGCCTGAGAATGTTTGTATACTGTGCGAGGCAAGTACTCTAGGTCCCGGACAAAGAACTCTTTGGGGTATTCGGTGTCATGGGGCAATGGCTTCATCATGCTGAGCATCTGGATCATGTTAGGTTCTGGTTTCTGAAAGATACTCTGTAGTTCATTCTAGTAAGCTAACAACCTGGTTCATATAACTCACCAGGAGTGGGCAGGGTTGTAAGCTCAATAAGGTCCCGAGCTTTGGCTTCATGGTGGACGTCACCTGTCATCCACTCTTGGACACAAGTCTTCGGATCCCTGTTGTAGCCTCAAATGTGCAAAGTTGCATAAAACTGCAGCAGAAGTTCTTCGTTCCAGTGCTCTTTATCAGTCACAAAGGATAGCAGCCCAACATCTCTGAAGCAGTCAAGGGCCTCCTCAAGGCAAGGCAGTTCAGCAACAACATCACTGTCAAGATGCTTATGCGAAAAGATTCGGTCTTGGTTGTATAGGATGTATGAGTAATAGCTTCGTTGCCGTCGGCTCCAAAACCTGTCAGAGGAGATCTTGGGCTTCTTGTATGGGTTCTTGGTGCTGTCAAAGAATGTGTTATGTTCTCTGAAGTTGAGCACACTGAATGAGCCATGTGTTGTTAGAGCACTCGAAAGCCTTGGTAATCTTGGCTTTGGCTTCAAAGTTTGAGGCCTTTGCTCCACATGATAATCATATTGAGGGCCTCGAGCAGTGGGTGGTACCATAATAGGCCATATAATAGTTACCAACTCACCTCGATTGTAGGCACGTTCCATTGTATGAGGCCTTGGTGGAGGAACGGCATCATCAGAAGTGATTTGGTTGCTCAGTGTTTTCAGTTGCAACATTGGCTTCGGGCTCCACAGTTTCTTCAGCCATGACAGTGTCATTGGCTTCAGTCATGTTGTTGGTGGCAGCCAGATTGGTTTCAACCTCCATCTCTTCAACGACTAGAGGGTTGGATACAAGCACATTCTCTGCTTGTAGGACAGGATCACTGGCAGGGGGAATGACTTCTCTTTCTTCTTTTTCTTAATCAACTGATGTAGCCAGAATGTCTTCAGCAGCTTTGGCTTCAGACTCATGAGCAGTTGCAGAGCGGATGGCGTCAGGGAACACTTGTCGTGCTACTGAGCTAGTTGGTTGCACATCCTCTTTTGGAATGCTTGACATAGAAGCCTGTGGCCTAAGTCCTTTGTGAAGGCTTTTGAAGGAAGGTGACAACTGTGGTGAAGAGATTATGAAATCAAAGTCTTCAGGACTTTCTTGCTGAGTCTCAAGCACCGGAGGGGTGACTTGAACTCGAGGAGTGCGCATAATAGCTTCATCATCCACTGGCATATCTTGAGTGATTGGCGTCATAGGACAAGGCATCAAAGGACGGCCAATACTGATCAGTCCATTGCTCATGGGAGCAGGCGATGATACCAATCGATTGGGTTCAATATGAGGAAGAACTTCATCATCTTCAACATGGTCCTCATGACCAATGTCTTCAGCTGTGATGGGATCAGCAGCTGGAATTTCTTCATCTTCAGGAGCCTCTGGAGAGCAGGCTCATGAATCACAAGACAATGCTCGCGATTGGTTGAGGCAGGTAGGGAAACAGAGAATGGTTCAACGTTCAGTGGTTCTGGGGCGGAAACACGCTCTTTGCGAGAAGACTTTGAAGCTTTAGTCTTCAGCTTATTCTTGGAAGGGGCAGCATCAGGGGCTTCATGGAGCTTTCTTTTTCTGGATTCATCCTCAGCTTTCTTTTTCTGCTCAGAAGCTGCTGAGGAGACCTTTGGATTCGAGCCATTCATGTTGGCAGGGAAGACAATGCTTGGTTGTCCCTACCTTGGAGCATTAGCTTCAACAGACTTCTTGTTCTTCTTAGCAGCAAGCTTGGGGTCAATGCCAGGGCGCCCAAGTGCTTTTCTCTTGTCAGCCTTATTATGCGCTTGAACACATTTTTGCGCATAATACATCACGCGCTGGCGTGAGCCTCTGGCTTCTTCACGCTTCTTGTTGAACTCAACCTTGAGGTCATTCATCATTTGCTTGAATATTTGCACATCAGCAACACTGAGCTTGGCCATGTGCTTCTTGAAATGTGCCTTCTCATAGTCTATCTTGTTCTTGAGCTCAACGATTTTCTAAGCCAAGGCAAGTTCATTGGCAATGGCTCCATGAAAGGCGACTCTGATGTTCACTAGCAGCTGCAAATCATCAATGTTGACATTCTGATTCTCGAACCATTCATGAATGAAGTTATTGAGAATGTCAGCATCGAACAGATACAGGTCTTGGAAGATCTCAGCCTATTGCTTGCTCCTGATCAGCTGTTCCAGAGCATCATCTGCAAGTTCTTCATCACTTGACAGATCAATGGTATTGTCTTCATTGCGCAACATGGAAGCAGGAGAGAGAGCATGCCCAGAAACCTTTGTGGGCTTTGGATTCTTGGTTTTCTTAGAAATGCGGGGACCGTTCTTCAGACTGCACACTTGACTCAGGCGGTGCATATTTTAATGGCTTCACAGATGAAGCTTTTGGAGCAGTAGAGGGCTTTGAAGCCTTCGTCTTCTTCCTTTGCTTCGGTGGTGAAGGAGAATCTTCAGAGTCTGCATCTTCAGCAGGTTGCTCCACTGTGGCCCTCTGTGCAACAATGTGTGATAACAGCCCATCGAAGCCATTGAAAGGGCCATTTCTATTCTCATTAGCTTCACGGGTGCCATCAGATCTTGGAGTTGACGGACCAGGGGTGACATCGAGTCCAAACTCCTTCTTGTTCTTAGTGGCAGACTCCCTAGCAAACTGGAAGTTGCGCTTGAAGAGATCATTGATACGTCTCCAACGTATCTATAATTTTTGATTGTTCCATGCTATTATATTACCTGTTTTGGATGTTTATGGGCTTTATTTTATACATCATTATCATTTTTGGGACTAACCTACTAACCGGAGGCCCAACCCATATTGCTGTTTTTTTTGCCTATTTCAGTATTTTGTAGAAAAGGAATATCAAACGGAGTCCAAACGGAATGAAACCTTCGGGAGCATTATTTTTTGGAACAAATCTGATCCGGAGAGCCTGGAGTGGAAGTCAAAAAAGCTCCGAGGGCCCCATGAGATAGGAGGGCGCCCCCCCCTGTAGGGCGCGCCCCCTATCTCGTGGGCCCCTCGGCTGTCCACCGACGTACTTCTTCCTCCTATATATACCTACAGACCCCGAAAACATCCAGGTGCAGCACGAAACACAATTTCCACCACCGTAACCTTCTGTATACATGAGATCCCATCTTGGAGCCTTCACCGGCACTCCGCCGGAGGGGGAATCGACCATGGAGGGCCTCTACATCAACATCCTTGCCCCTCCTATGAGTTGTGAGTAGTTTACCACAGACCTACGGGTCCATAGTTATTAGCTAGATGGCTCCTTCTCTCTTTTTGGATCTCAATACAATGTTCTCCCCCTTTCTTGTGGAGATCTATTCGATGTAATCTCTTTTTGCGGTGTGTTTGTTGAGATCCGATGAATTGTGGGTTTATGATCATATTTATCTATGGATATTAATTGAATCTTCTCTGAATTCTTTTATGTATGATTGAGTTATCTTTGCAAGTCTCTTCGAATTATCAGTTTGGTTTGGCCTACTAGATTGATCTTTCTTGCCATGGGAGAAGTGTTTAGCTTTGGGTTCAATCTTGCGGTGTTCTTACCCAGTGACAGAAAGGGTTGCAAGACACGTATTGTATTGTTGCCATCGAGGATAACAAGACACGTATCATATTGCATGTGTTTATCCCTCTACATCATGTCATCTTGCTTAATGCGTTACTCTGTTCTTATGAACTTAATACTCTAGATGCAGGCAGGAGTCGGCCGATGTGTGGAGTAATAGTAGTAGATGCAGGCAGGAGTCGGTCTACTTGTTATGGACGTGATGCCTATATACATGATCATGCCTAGATAACGTCATAATTATTCGCTTTTCTATCAATTGCTCGACAGTAATTTGTTCACCCACCGTAATACTTATGCTCTCGAGAGAAGCCTCTAGTGAAACCTATGGCCCCTGGGTCTATCTCTTATCATATTTGCTTTCAATCTACTTTTATTTGCATCTATATTATAAAATACCAAAAATATATTTATCTTATCATACTATCTCTATCAGATCTCACCTTCGCAAGTGGTTGTGAAGGGATTGACAACCCCTTTATTGCGTTGGTTGCGAGTTCTCAGTTTGTTTGTGTAGGTGTGTGGGACTTTTGAGGAGCCTCCTACTGGATTGATACCTTGGTTCTCAAAAACTGAGGGAAATACTTACGCTACACTTTGCTGCATCACCCTCTCCTCTTCGGGGAAAACCAACGCTAGCTCAAGACGTAGCAAGAAGGATTTCCGGCGCCGTTGCCGGGGAGGTATTCGCTCAAGTCAAGACATACCAAGTACCCATCACAAACTCATCTCCCTCGCATTTAGATTATTAGCCATTTGCCTCTCGTTTTCCTCTCCCCCACTTCACCCTTGCCGTTTTATTCGCCCTCTCTTTCCCAATCTCCTCCTCTCTTTTCCGTTTGCCGTTTTCTGTTTGCTTGTGTGTTGGATTACTTGTTGCCATGGCACAAGATAATACCAATTTGTGTGATTTCTCGAATACCAATAATAATGATTTCCTTAGTACTCCGATTTCTCCTCTTAATGATGTTGAGTCTTGTGAAATCAATGCTGCTTTGCTGAATCTTGTTATGAAAGATCAATTCGCCGGCCTTCCTAGTGAAGATGCCGCTACTCATCTAAACAATTTTGTTGATTTGTGTGATATGCAAAAGAAGAAAGATACGAATAACAATATTGTCAAATTGAAGTTATTTCCGTTTTCACTTAGAGATCGTGCTAAAGTTTGGTTTTCGTCTTTGCCTAAAAATAGTATTGATTCTTGGAACAAGTGCAAAGATGCTTTTATCTCTAAGTATTTTCCTCCCGCTAAGATCATCACTCTTAGGAACAATATTATGAATTTTAAACAACTTGATCATGAGCATGTTGCCCAATCTTGGGAAAGAATGAAATTGATGCTTTGCAATTGCCCTACTCATGGTTTGAATTTATGGATGATCATACAAAAATTTTATGCCGGTTTGAACTTTGCTTCTAGAAATCTCTTAGATTCGGCCGCGGGAGGCACCTTTATGGAAATCACGTTAGGATATGCTACAAAACTACTTGATAATATTATGACTAATTATTCTCAATGGCACACCGAAAGATCTTCTAGTAAAAAAGTGCATGCTATAGAAGAAATCAATGTTTTGAGTGGAAAGATGGATGAACTTATGAAGATGTTTGCTACTAAAAATACTCCTCTTGATCCCAATGACATGCCTTTGTCTTCCTTGATTGAGAATAATAATGATTCTATGGATGTGAATTTTGTTGGTAGGAATAGTTTTGGAAACAACGCTTATAGAGAAAATTTTAATGCTAGATTGTTCCCTAGTAATCCCTCTAATAATTATGGAAATTCATACAATAATTCTTATGGTTATTTTAATAAGATGCCCTCTGATTTTGAGAATAGTGTGAAAGAATTTATGATTTCTCAAAAGAATTTTAATGCTTTGCTTGAAGAAAAATTGCTCAAAGTTGATGATTTGGCTAGGAACGTTGATAGACTTTCGCTTGATGTTAATTCTCTTAAACTTGGATCTTCTTCTCCTAAGCATGATATCAATGAGTCTCTCAAAGTAATGAGAATCTCCATTGACGAGTGCAAGGAAAGAACCACTAGATTGCGTGCTAAAAAAGAAAGCTTTATAAAAGCGTGTTCTTCTAGTCTCCATGAAAATAATGATGAGGATCTTAAAGTTATTGATGCGTCTCCTATTAGATCTATGTTTTGCAATATGAATTTTGATGATTATGGGACTGATGATGAATCAACTTTGCCTAGAAGGAGTCCCAAAAATTCAGAGTCTTTAGATCTTAATGCTAAATTTGGTAAAAGAGAGATTGGAGAATCCTCAACTTCTAATAATGTTGAACCTACCATCTCGGATTTCAAGGAATTTGATTATGATAATTGCTCTTTAAAAGGTTGTACTTCCTTGTTGCAATCCGTTGTTAATTCTCCTCATGCTTATAGTCAAAACAAAGCTTTTACCAAATATATCGTTGATGCCTTGTTGCAATCTTATGATAAAAAACTGAATTTGGAAGTTTCTATACCTAGAAAACTTAATGATGAGTGGGAACCTACTATAAAGATTAGAATAAAAAATTATGAGTGTTTTTCTTTGTGTGATTTGGGTGCTAGTGTTTCCATGATTCCAAAAACTTTATGTGATATTCTAGATTTCCATGATCTTGATGATTGCTCTTTAAATTTGCACCTTGCGGATTCCACCATTAAAAAGCCTATGGGAAGGATCAATGATGTTCTTATTGTTGCAAATAGAAATTTGGTGCCCGTAGATTTTATCGTTCTTGATATTGATTGCAATCTTTCTTGCCCTATTATTCTTGGTAGACCTTTCCTTAGAATGATTGGTGCGATTATCGATATGAAAGAAGGGAACATTAGATTCCAATTTCCCTTAAATAAAGGCATGTAGCACTTTCCAAGAAAGAAATTCAAATTACCTTATGAATCTATCATGCGTGCTACTTATGAGTCAAGTGCCAAAGATGTCACTCGTTAGATCTATCTTCGCTTTTATGCCTAGCTAGGGGCGTTAAACGATAGCGCTAGTTGGGAGGCAACCCAATTTTCTTTATGTTCTTTGTTTTTGTTCCTGTTTAGTGTTAAATTTTGTTTCTATTTTCTGTTTAGATGTGTTTTTATCTTTTGTTTAGTGTTCGTGCCAAGTAGAACCTATAGGATAAACTATGATGATGGTTGATTTGATTCTGCTGAAAACAGAAACTTTGCGCTCACGAGAAAAAAAATCAATAAATCACATAAAAGAGGTTTTGCATTGATTCGTTTCGCTGCTGATCAATAAACAAATTGTCCAGTACGTCCTATTTTGGTAGGATTTTTAGAGTTCCAGAAGTTTGCGTTAGTTACAGATTGCTACAGACTGTTCTGTTTTTGACAGATTCTGTTTTTCGTGTGTTGTTTGCTTATTTCAATGCATCTATGGCTAATAAATTAGTTTATAAACCATAAGGAAGTTGGAATACAGTAGGTTTAACACCAAAATAAATAAAGAATGAGTTCATTACAGTACCTTATGTGGTGGTTTTGTTTTCTTTCACTAACGGAGGTTATAAGATTTCCTGTTGAGTTTTGTGTTGTGATGTTTTCAAGTTTTGGGTAAAGCTTTTATGGACTATGGAATAAAGAGTGGCAAGAGCCTAAGCTTGGGGATGCCCAAGGCACCCCAAGATATTCAAGAATAGACAAAAGCCTAAGCTTGGGGATGCCCCGGGAAGGCATCCCCTCTTTCGTCTTCGTTCATTGGTAACTTTACTTGGAGCTATATTTTTATTCGCCACATGATATGTGTTTTGCTTGGAGCGTCATGTATTATACTGGTCTTTGCTTGTTAGTTTACCACAATCATCCTTGCTGCAACACACCTTTTGGGAGAAGCCTATTTGATTAGAATTTGCTAGAATACTCTATGTGCTTCACTTATATCTTTTGAGCTTGATAGTTTTTGCTCTAGTGCTTCATTTATATCTTTTAGAGCATGGTGGTGGATTAATTTTATAGAAATTTCCAGTATCTCATGCTTCACTTATATTATTTTGAGAGTCTTTTAGAACAGCATGGTATTTGCTATGGTTATAATTTGGTCCTAGAATGATGAGCATCCAAGTTGGGTATAATAAAAATATCATAGAAAGTGAATTGGATGCTATGATCAATTTGATGCTTGATAATTGTTTTGAGATATGGAGGTAGTAATATTATAGTCATGCTAGTTGGGAAATTATGGATTTAAAGAATGCTTGTGTTGAGGTTTGTGATTCCCGTAGCATGCACGTATGGTGAACCGCTTTGTGATGAAGTTGGAGCACAATTTTATTTATTGAATGTCTTCCTTATGAGTGGCAGTCGGGGACGAGCGATGGTCTTTTCCTACCAATCTATCCCCCTAGGAGCATGCGCGTAGTGCTTTGGTTTTTGATGACTTCTAAATTTTTACAACAAGTATATGAGTTCTTTTGACTAATGTTGAGTCCATGGATTATACACACCCTTTCACCCTTCCATTATTGCTAGCCTCTCTTGTACCGTGCAAATTTTTGCCGGTACCATACACCCATCATATACATTCCTCAAAACAGCCACCATACCTACCTATTATGGCATTTCCATAGCCATTCCGAGATATATTGCCATGCAACTTTCCACCGTTCCATTTATTATGACATGCTTCATCATTATCATATTGCTCTTTGCATGATCATGTAGTTGACATCGTATTTGTGGCAAAGCCACCATCATAATCTTCATACATGTCGCTCTTGATTCATTGCATATCCCGGTATACCGCCGGAGGCATTCACATAGAGTCATATCTTGTTCTAGCTTTGAGTTGTAAATCCATAAAAGTGTGATGATCTTCATTATTAGAGCATTGTCCCAGTGAGGAAAGGATGATGAAGACTATGATCCCCCCACAAGTCGGGATGAGACTTCGGACCTTACAAAAAAAAGAGAAAGGCCAAAAAGAAAAAAAGGGAAAAGAAAAAAAAGTGAAGGCCAAAAAGAAAAAAAAAGAAAAAAAAGAATGAGAGAAAAAGAGAGAAGGGACAATGCTACTATCTCTTTTTCCACACTTGTGCTTCAAAAGCACCATGATCTTCATGATAGAGAGTCTCATATGTTGTCACTTTCATATACTAGTGGGAATTTTTCATTATAGAACTTGGCTTGTATATTCCAATGATGGGCTTCCTCAAAATGCCCTAGGTCTTCGTGAGCAAGCAAGTTGGATGCACCCCCACTAGTTTTCTTTTGTTGAGCTTTCATATATTTATAGCTCTAGTGCATCCGTTGCATGGCAATCCCTACTCACTCACATTGATATCTATTAATGGGTATCTCCATAGCCCGTTGATATGCCTAGTTGATGTGAGACTATCTTCTCCTTTTTTGTCTTCTCCACAACCACCATTCCATTCCACATATAGTGCTATGTTCATGGATCACGCTCATGTATTGCGTGAAAGTTGAAAGAGTTTGAGATTATTAAAGTATGAAACAATTGCTTGGCTCATCATCGGGGTTGTGCATGATTAAATACTTTATGTGATGAAGATGAAGCATAGCCATACTACATGATTTTGTAGGGATAACTTTCTTTTGGCCATGCTATTTTGAGAAGACATGATTACTTTCTTAGTATGCTTGAAGTACTACTATTTCTTATGTCAATATGAACTTTTATTTTGTATTATTTGGATCTGAACATTCATGCCACAATGAAAGAAAATTACATTATGAATTATGCTAGGTAGCATTCCACATCAAAAATTCTCTTTTTATCATTTACCTACTCGAGGACAAGCAGGAATTAAGCTTGGGGATGCTTGATATGTCTCCAACGTATCTATAATTTTTGATTGTTCCATGCTATTATATTACCTGTTTTGGATGTTTATGGGCTTTATTTTATACATTATTATCATTTTTGGGACTAACCTACTAACTGGAGGCCCAGCCCATATTGCTGTTTTTTTGCCTATTTCAGTATTTCGAAGAAAAGGAATATCAAACGGAGTCCAAACGGAATGAAACCTCCGGGAGCATTATTTTTGGAACAAATCTGATCCAGAGAGCCTGGAGTGCAAGTCAAGAAAGCTCCGAGGGCCCCATGAGATAGGAGGGCACCCCCCCTGTAGGGCGCGCCCCCCTGTCTCGTGGGCCCCTCGGCCGTCCACCGACGTACTTCTTCCTCCTATATATACCTACAGACCCCGAAAACATCCAGGGGCAGCACGAAACACAATTTCCATCACCGTAACCTTCTGTATACATGAGATCCCATCTTGGAGCCTTCGCCGGCACTCTGCCGGAGGGGGAATCGACCATGGAGGGCCTCTACATCAACATCCTTGCCCCTCCTATGAGTTGTGAGTAGTTGACCACAGACCTACGGGTCCATAGTTATTAGCTAGATGGCTTCTTCTCTCTTTTTGGATCTCAATACAATGTTCTCCCCCTTTCTTCTGGAGATCTATTCGATGTAATCTCTTTTTGCGGTGTGTTTGTTGAGATCCGATGAATTGTGGGTTTATGATCATATTTATCTATGGATATTAATTGAATCTTCTCTGAATTCTTTTATGTATGATTGAGTTATCTTTGCAAGTCTCTTCGAATTATCAGTTTGGTTTGGCCTACTAGATTGATCTTTCTTGCCATGGGAGAAGTGTTTAGCTTTGGGTTCAATCTTGCGGTGTTCTTACCCAGTGACAGAAAGGGTTGCAAGACACGTATTGTATTGTTTCCATCGAGGATAACAAGATGGGGTTTATATCATATTGCATGTGTTTATCCCTCTACATCATGTCATCTTGCTTAATGCGTTACTCTGTTCTTATGAACTTAATACTCTAGATGTAGGCAGGAGTCGGCCGATGTGTGGAGTAATAGTAGTAGATGCAGGCAGGAGTCGGTCTACTTGTTATGGACGTGATGCCTATACACATGATCATGCCTAGATAACGTCATAATTATTCGCTTTTCTATCAATTGCTCGACAGTAATTTGTTCACCCACCGTAATACTTATGCTCTCGAGAGAAGTCTCTAGTGAAACCTATGGCCCCCGGGTCTATCTCTTATCATAGTTGCTTTCAATCTACTTTTATTTGCATCTTTACTTTCTTGCATCTATATTATAAAATACCAAAAATATATTTATCTTATCATACTATCTCTATCAGATCTCACTTTCGCAAGTGGCCGTGAAGGGATTGACAACCCCTTTATTGCGTTGGTTGCAAGTTCTCAGTTTGTTTGTGTAGGTGCGTGGGACTTTTGAGGAGCCTCCTACTGGATTGATACCTTGGTTCTCAAAAATTGAGGGAAATACTTACGCTACACTTTGCTGCGTCACCCTCTCCTCTTTGGGGAAAACCAACACTAGCTCAAGACGTAGCAATCATCATCACGACACCATCAAATAGATGATGGGTCGGCAACGTCTGGCTGAGGTCCATGGACCGTGCATGGGTATAACTCCTAAGCAATAGCTTCAGGCTTTGTCTTTGGTGCCAAATTCTTGTATAGAGTATCGCCCCACGGGTGCTTAATGGCATTATTCTCTGCATACTCAGGTGTGACGAAGTTGTACCTGAACCACTGCTCAGCCCAATATCTTCGCATCCATGGGATTCTGTTCTTGCGCTGAGTGTAGCTCTCTTCAGGATCAAACTTGTAAAGGTCCTACAGATCTGAGGGCAGGTCTAGTGCAGTATTGCCACGGTGTTGCCTGCCGCGTTTCCTTGCTGATTTTCCAATGGCCATAGTATTCAGATAGAGAGGCTTTAGAACAGTGAAAGGCTTCTGTCGACTTGTCAGACAAGAACTGGTTTCAGGAGATTCAACGTGTCGCTGTAAGAATTCTGCAAATGAATGCAGACTATGAGAACCAAGGGATTCTCCCATGAACATGTACATGTGACATCATTAGAGATGCGAGGGAAGGGGAAGATGTCATATGCATTCTGAGAGGATTTTGAAGAAAAATTAGTTAGAAGACATTAACCTGATAGTGCAAAGACATTCACTTATTTGAAGTGAGTTGGTTCCAGATTTGCACGAATCCAAGAATAAGTACAAGTGAGGAATCTAACTAGTTGTGAAGTATAAGTGAATATACTTTGCAAGATATGAGATTTAGAAACAGAAAGGTCCAGATTTGGCAGTGCAGAAACCACTTTTGAGTGAAGTGGATGGATTTGACAGATTGAAAAAGCGGTAAAAAGCGAGATTTATTTACCAGTTGAAGAACTCCTAGATGGAACAGAACGGATGCCGAGCAGTCCAATCTCCTGTGCCCTAACTTGGCAACGAAAGACACATACGGAAGCAGCGGAGAAGGCGAGGTCCATGGCCGGCGTGAAGATGGCGTCGAAGAGGTCACAGAAGCTAAGCGCTTCATCTCCAGCGTCGACTCGAGCTAGCGGTGGCGCTAGGGTTTGAGCAAGATGGCGAGGTGGAAGAGGAGATAATGATTGCACGGGTGAGTATTTATATGGAGGAGGGCGAGGCAACGCAATTACGCAGGTGCCCCTCGCGGTTCACATGTGATGGACATGTGGCATGCATGCAACTTATCTAGAGTTGAACCATGTTCCCATGCACGCCTGGATTGTTGGGTGGTTGTTCCAGCTTCTCCGGTTTTTAGGCAAAAGATAAGGCATTAAGAGTAGTTTTAAATGTGTGTCTCTGTATCTTCAGCTGACAAGGACGCAGTGAAGACATTCGACACGTGACAACAAAATGCATATGACTAGACAGAAAGAATTTGAGGGAGTAGCACAGATGGGGTCAGGGTCCGATCACATTCACTTAGGTCAGAAAAATAACAACTTGAAGACATAGCTATAAGTGAATGCTTTAGAGGACAGAACACACACACACACACACACACACACACATATATATATATATATAGTATTGATGATAAATCAATATTGTGAAGATATAGAACTTGAAGACAAATCAATGTTGAAGACAATCCAAATGCAAAGATAATGCGATCATGACGCCACATGAAAATGTTCAAGAAAGTGTGGTGGTGGCGTTACCCACCGTATAGGAAATATTAGACCCAGACACGATGCACAATTATCGTGGTGCTCCTAAGTCAAATTCCACATTAATGTATTCACACTCAGAGGGTAAGTCTTCATTGGTTGAAGAAATACGTTACTTTGTGTGTTGCACATCTAAGTCATCAATATGCATAAGCGTTAGGATGTGTGTCCATTCATTGGATGAGCCCTTTGGATACCATAATCCTAGTGTTGGGGTGTGAGCCAAATATTGAAGAATTCGCTTCACAACAAGGTGATGCAATTCCTTTGGTGCCACTTGGAATCGGGCATACATGCAAACTCTAAGCATAATATCAGGCTAAGATGCACATAAGTACAATAACGAACCAATCATGGAGCGATATACCTTTTAATTGAACTCTTTACCTTTGTCGTCAGGGCTAAGATGGCTTTTGGTTGGCATTCGCGCCGTGTATCCTTTGCAATCTTGCATTCCAAACTTTTTCAGGCAATCTTTGAGATATTTTTCTTGTGATATGAATATGCCATTGCGCCGTTGACATATTCGAAGACCAAGGAAGAACTTCAGCTCTCCCATCATGGACATCCGGTATTGCTCTTGCATCATGTATCCAAACTCATCAGTGCAGCCGAAGATAATGTCTTGCACATATATTTGACACTCAAACAATTCACCATCATATGACTTCGTGAAGAGAGTGGGATCTAGAGAACAAGGTTTGAAGCCTTTGCTCTTCAGGAATTCTTTGAGTGTGTCATACCAAGCGTGAGGTGCTTGTTTGAGGCCATACAGTGCCTTGTTGAGCTTGTACACCATATCAGGATGCTTTGGATCTTCAAAGCTAGGTGGTTGAGCGACATACACTTCTTCTTCGATTTTGCCGTTGAGAAAGACACTCTTCACATCCATTTAGTACAGAAGAATGTTGTGGTGGTTAGCATAGGCTAGCAGTATGCGAATGGCTTCAAGCCTAGCCACGAGAGCAAAGGTTTCATCAAAGTTAATTCCTTCCACTTGTGTGTAACCTTGAGCAACGAGGTGAGCTTTGTTTCTGACAACTTGTCCAAGTTCATCTTGCTTGCTGTGATAGATCCATTTCATGCCAATGATATTGTGCTTGTGAGGATCAAGACGTTTGACAAGATCCTAGATATTATTCAACTTAAACTGTTGAAGCTCTTCTTGCATAGCTTGAATCCATTCAGGTTCCATGAAGGCTTCTTCAACTTTCTTGGGTTCAGATATAGAGACAAAAGCAAAGTGACTGCAGAAGTTTGCCAGTTGCATAGCTCTTGATCGAGTGAGAGGACCAGGTGCATTGATGCTATTAATAATCTTCTCAATTTGGACTTCATTTGCAACCCGAGGATGAATGGGATGAAGATTTTGATCAGACCGACTATTCTCATCATCTTCAGGATTGGCTTCAGACTGAGCATTGTCTTCTTGTTGATTAGGTGCAGAAATGATGATCTCATCCTCATCCTGTTCCTTAGTGGGCATGATTTCTCCAGTACCCATTAGCCTGATAGCTTCACCTGGTGTAGCGTCATCTAGCACATTTGGCAAGTTCTCTCTTTGCGAGCCGTTAGTCTCATTGAACCGCACATCTATAGTTTCAACCACTTTATAGTGAAAGAGGTTGAAGACTCTGTAGGTGTACGAATTCTTTTCGTAACCAAGCATAAAACATTTATGTGCTTTCGGTGCAAATTTTGAAGTGTGATGTGGATCCTTGATCCAGCACTTCGCACGAAGACTTTGAAGTAACTGACGTTTGGCTTCTTACCAGTCAGAAGTTCATAAGATGTCTTCTTGAATAACCTATGAAGATAAACTCAGTTGATGATGTTGCATGCAGTATCAATAGCTTCGAGCCAGAATTTTCTCGGAGTCTTGTATTCATCGAGCATCGCACGTGCCATCTCAGTGAGTGTTCTGTTCTTGCGCTCCATGATGCCATTCTGCTGAGGTGTGTATGGAGCAAAGAACTCATGCGTGATGCCCAAGGTATCAAGATAAGTGTGGAGGCCAGCGTTCTTGAACTCGGTGCCATTGTCACTCTGGATGTGCTTGATCTTGACGCCATAATTCGTCATGGCTCGATTTGCGAAGCATCTGAAGACATCCTGCACCTATGTCTTATAGAGAATTATGTGTACCCAGGTATATCTCGAATAACCATCAACAATAACGAAGCCATAGAGATGTGAAGCGGTAGTAAGGGTAGAGTAGTGAGTGGGGCCAAATAGGTCCATGTGAAGCAACTCGAAGGGACGTGAGGTAGTCATGATTGTCTTCCAGGTATGCTTGGCTCTAGTCATCTTCCTAGCTTCACAAGCACCACATAGATGATCCTTCTTGAACTTGACGCCCTCAATGCCAATGATGTGCTTCTTCTTCATGAGAGTGTGCAAGTTTGTCATGCCCGCATGTCCTAGCCGACGATGCCATAGCCAACACTCTGAAGCTTTTGCTAGAAGACATACGGCAAGCTATGGCCCTGCTGAGAAATCTACCATATACATATCACCTCTTCGATATCCTTTGAAGACTAAAGATTTGTCAGATTCCATTAGTACACGACAATGATATTTTCCAAATATTGCAATCATATTCAGATCACAGAGCATTGACATAGGCATTAAGCTATATCCAAGGGATTCAACAAGCATCACTTTATCCATGTGCTCATCCTTTGAGGTAGCAACTCTACCAAGACCCAATACCTTGCTTTTACCAGTGTCAGCGAATGTGATGTGACTTTTAGTAGATGGACATAGGGTTGAGTCCATGAGAAGACTTCGATCACCAATCATGTGATTGGTGCAGCCATTGTCCATGATCCATTCAGTGGCTTTCGGAGTCGTACCCTACAGTGCAGCTAGCGGGATAGGCTTCACCAAGAGTATTGTGAAGCAGAAACATTTAGTGAACAAGCATATTATCAAAGTTGAGATTCTAGTTGGGCATGATAGGATACTCGTCAAGGAACCCTGGGACGAAATACATGGTGAGACCATTCGGGCACTTTATCTTGCGTCCCACAAGATGTTTTAGGTCCCCAGCATTGGCGTCAGAAGTCTTTGTTTTCCAGCTGGAGACCTTTCCCTGCAAGAGAAGTTAATTCTTCTTAACCACCCACATCTTCAGGGCTAGCTTAGAAGTAATGAGTCTAAGTGCAGCATCTGAGAATTTTGGCTTGGGAGCCCTAGCAAATAGCTTTGGAGGAGGAGAATAATACTCATATGAATATGCAGAAAAGTTCTTAGTTTTGTAAACACAACGGTTAGAGGAAACACGCTCATATTCATGAGTCTCATGATGATTTTCCTGCAAAACATTGGCGTTAGGGTCACCATAAGTGGTCCTCCGTCTTTATGAAACCTTTGGACCATATGAAGCCTTTGGTCTGGGGTTTGTCTTCTTCCCAGGTGGTGTCATGATGACATCAACGGGAAGCTTTTCAAGACAGCTTTTGGGAACCTAGATCTTCTTTAAGGCTAACCCATTCCTGCAGTTAGTACCAATATACCTGGCAAACACGTTGCCATTCTGATTCTTAAACAGTTTATAATTGGCATCAAAAGATTCATCAATGACAATAGGGTTAGCACAAATGAAGCCAGATAAGGTGGATGGGTCTACTGGAGGATCCTTAGCAGCAACCCATGTGAGTTTGGGGTACTGTTCAGGCGTCCAGTAAGAGCCATCAACATTCATTTTCTTCTCGAACCCAACACCCTTGTTCCTAGGGTTTTTATTCAGAATCTGTTTCTTGAGGACATCGCATAGAGTGTGATGCCCTTTGAGACTTTTGTACATGCTAGTTTCAAGCAATGTCTTCAACCTACCATTCTTATCAGCAATAGTAGTGGCATCCCCAGTAGAGGGGTTTATTACCACATCAGCAGTTGAAGATATTGCAACATCAGAGGCAGTAGAGCATCCAGCAATAGAGAGAACATTATCACGTTCAAGACATTTTAAACATGGTGGAACAAAATCTTCCTGAACGGAACTGATTTGTTGAGCGAGTAGTGAATCGTTCTCTTTTTGAAGATCTTCATGAGACGCTCTCAGTTTCTCAAGTTCTTGCCTCCTTTGAAGATAATCGTAGGAAAGCTTCTCATGAGAGGCTGAGAGAGTTTCATGACGACTTTCAAGTTCCTCATATTTAACACGAAGATTTTTAATATCTTTGATTAAGGACTGAGTTTGATTCATTTCCACGTCCAACAGGTCATCGCTTTTGTCTAGCAACTTTTGAATATGTTCCATTGCATTTTGTTGTTCAGTTGCAATTTTAGCAAGTGTCTTATAGCTGGGTTTGGATTCACATTCAGAGTCATCTTCACTAGAAGTCTGAAAGTAAGCATCGCGTGAGTTTACCTTGGCACCACGTGACATGAAGCAGTAGGTTGGAGCAGAGTCGTCCTCATCAACGGCTTTAGCTTCGGCGACGTGACCATGGTCTTAATTGTTGAAGATGGATTTGGCGACGAACACAGACGCCAGAGCCAGGCTTGCCACGCCTGAGTCAGACTCCTCTTCACACTCCACCTCCACCTCCTCGGAAGTAGAATCCTCCTCTGAATCCTTCTTCTTGTCAATACATGCACGAGCCTTGCCAGATGAGCTCTTCTTCTAATACGAAGACTTTGACGAAGACTTTCATGAAGACTTTGAAGAAGACAACTTTGAGGATTTCTTCATCTTCTTGTCATCAGAATCATATTCTTTGCTCTTCTTCTTCATCTTTGATTCCTTGTCCCATTGTGGACACTCTGAGATGTAGTGGCTACTCTCCTTACATTTGTGGCATGTTCTCTTCTTGTAGTCACGAGATGAAGCCTCATCATTTCTTGAGCTGGATCTTGAAGACTTTTCGAAGCGGTTCTTCTTGGAGAACTTCTAAAACTTCTCACAAGGATTGCAAGCTCTTTGCCAATGTCTTCAGGATCACCAGAACTGTAGTCGGATTTTTCTTAAGATGAGGAAACGGCCTTTGCCTTCAAGGCACGGGATCGGCCATAGTTGGGGCCATAGATATCACACTTCTTAGATAGCTAGAACTCATGTGTGTTAGCCTCTCAAGTATATCAGATGGATCGAGATCTTTGAAGTCAGGACGTTCTTGTATCATCAGGGCTAAGGTGTCAAATTAGCTGTCAAGTGATCTCAGGAGCTTCTTCACAATCTCATGCTTGGTGATCTCAGTGGCGCTAAGAGCACGAAGCTCATTGGTGATATTAGTGAGGCGATTAAACGTGAGCTGGACATTCTCATTGTCATTCCTTTTGAAGCGGTTGAAGAGATTGCGAAGAACATCAATCCTTGAGTCTCTCTGAGTTGAGACTCCCTTGTTGACCTTGGACAGCCAGTCCCAGACTAGCTTCACAGTTTCCAGTGCACTCACACGGCCGTACTGCCCCTTGGTCAGATGACCACAGATGATGTTCTTGGAGATTGAGTCGAGTTGCGCGAACCTCTTGACATCAGCAGTGGTGACACCTTCAATGACTTTGGGAACGCCTGTCTTGATGACATACCAGAGGCTGACATCAATGGCTTCAAGATGCATGCACATCTTATTCTTCCAATATGGGTAATCAGTGCCATCGAAGACGGGGCACGCAGCAAAGACCTTGATTATCCCTACAGTCGACATAGCTAAAACTTCAGGTGGTTAAACCGAATCACACAGAACAAGGGAGTACCTTGCTCTAATACCAATTGGAAGTGCTAGTTATCGACTAGAGGGGGGGGATGAATAGGCGATTTTTATGAAAGTCTTCAAAACATGTTTGCTTTGAAGACAAACAAGTCAACTGAACCTATATGATAAGCAGCAAAACGTAAACTACACTAGGCTAGCAATCATCAAACAAGCAATACAATGAAAGCACGAAGACTAACAACAGCTAGGTAGACATGATCAGAAAGGAAGACAGTATGAAGCCAAACAGATATAAGTCTTCACACAGTGGAGTCAAATAAATCAAGCAGGCAAGCAATGACTTCACAAAGGCAAACTAAAAAGTAAGAAAATTAAGGGATAGAACCAGTTGCTTGGTGAAGACAAGGATTTGATAGACCAGTTCCAGTTGCTGTGACAACTGTACGTCTGGTTAGGGAGGCTGAGATTGAACTCAGAAGACTGTGTCTTCACCTTATTCCCCTAGAGCTAAGAACACTTAGTCCTCGCCCTATAACTCAGGTAAGTCTTCAAGGTAGACTTCCAAACCTTCACAGACCTCGTTCACGGGCAATCCACAATGACTCTTGGATCCTTAGAACGCGATGCCTAACCGGCTGGAGGATGCACAGTCCTCAAGTGTAATAAGTATTCAGATCACGCGGACAAAAAGACTTTAGTGATGCCTAACACTCTTTGGCTCTGGGTGTTTTGGGCTTTGTCCTCGCAAGGATCTCTCTCTCAAAGGCTTCGGAGGTGGGTTGCTCTCAAACGACAAAAGCCGTGCACTAACTCTGAGCAGCCACCAATTTATGGTGTAGGGGGTGGGCTATTTATAGCCAAGTGGCAACCCAACCTGATATGTCCGAAATGACCCCGGGTCACTAAGGAACCGACACGTGTCCAACGGACGGATTTCAAACACACGGGCAGCTTGGCTTGGGCTACAAGCAAAGCTGACTCATCCAGCGCTGGATAAGATTTGCTCTCATTGTCTTCGCTCGAAGACATAGGATTTGGTTGAGCATCACATCAGTCACTCTGACTTTGTTTACTTGGACCCCACTTAATAGTACGGTTGTTCATATGACTCAAGAAGAAGGAAAGGAAACTACGAAACAACTATATCTTCGTACTCCATAGTCTTCAAGTGCACGTACTCACATGTCATAAACTTCATCGTGAATGTCTTCACGAACCACCATTGTCTTCAATGTCTTCACACATTTTTAGGGGTCATCTCTGGTTAAAAAATCAAATCAATGAGGGACTATTACCTGTGTTATCCTGCAATTCTCACAAACATATTAGTCCCTCAACCACGTTTGTCGTCAATACTCCAAAACCAACTAATGGTGGCACTAGATGCACTTACACTTTGTCCGGTTGGACCGTTGTTGTCCGCTCTGTCGTTGTCATCAGAGTAGTCGTCCGCGTGGTCCTTCCAGCGAGGGAAAGGCGCATAGGGGTCACGGCAGCCATGATTAGCCGCAGCCTGTTGCTCGGCTTCCTCCTCTGCTACACGCACGACCTTGTTGTCCATGGTCACGGACGCATCCCCGGAACTCATGTTCCTCACCTTGCCCTTGTTGCGGACCAGGGCGGTGGCACGCAACGACTCAGCCATGGTGATCTTCAGGAGCTGGTTGCTGAGGTGGAGTGCCAGCATCGTGCGAATGTCTCGACAGTGGTCACCAGTTGAGGGCCCATGCCTCCACGAGCATGAAGATCTACACGAACCCAGTCTGGCACGGGGCTGCGTGTTGCGTCGCTCCTGCCGCACCTCCTACATCAGTGTGCTGCTGGACGATGTACTGCCGCCACCACGACTGAGGACGTGAAGGAGGCGCACACACACCTTCGCGAGTATCTTTGGGGGCTCCTTCTTCACGTCGATGGGGCATCGACGAGGTGGTGATGGCGGCGCTCTCTCCTTGCCACGTCAGAAGCGGAACAATGGTGATGACAACCGGTTGTATTGGACCAACGTGTTGCAAAGCGACAAGTCCGGCTCATTCTTTAAGCGGCGTCCGATTTGGATGCCATGGTTGCGAGGCGGCAACAGCGGCTCCTTTTTCACGCGTGGTGAGGTGGCGATAGTGGCTCCTCCTCCATTCAGTGGCGACGATGATGACGGAGGCGCCAAATCGCGGTTGCGGAGTGGCTGCTCGTGGAGGAGCTCTAGGTGCGTCTGGGACTCCTCGTTCGTCGTCGCGACCTCCGCGAGGAGGGGCGGCTACGACTAGTCCTCCTCGTTGCTAGAGGAGAGGACGATCTCCTTTTTGTCCGTCGAGCGATGGAGGAGGAAGACCTGACAGAACGTGGGTGACGGCGCCAGATCCAAAGTGGAGCATGATCCACCCGCCGGCCGAAAACTAGCCTTGTTGGACTTGCCATTGCTACGAAGGTGCGAGGGGCGGCGAAGATGGTGATAGGAGAGGAGAGGAGCGAGGTGACATAGAGGAGATGATATGAGATGTAGTTTGGATGGTGCCCGACAGCCTGCAAGAATACCCTGAAGTGCAGAGTGACGCAGCTTCAATGCGGCGCAGCGGCTGGAGTTGCTTTTCAATCGCCGTGTCTGCAATGAAGCGACGTTGCCCTCCCGTCCGGTCACGTCGCTCTGACCGATATCAAGCTCGTTGAGTCGCGTGCGCTCTGAAGCGACAGACTGGTATGAATACGGACGACCGTTCCAGAGTCGGACGTGTGGTGATGACATTGGGTGACGCTGAGCGAGCGGATACATACATGGCACGATTCTTGACACCTGAAAACCTTTCTCAGGTAGTCAGGTTTGGTACCAGATTTACGCAAAAAAAAGGTTTGGTACCAGATTGCGGGCATTGTTTTTTACGGGTTTTTTTATGGGGATTGGTGAGGACACTACTGTCCAAATGTTTGCAAGGGTTCTAGGCACTGTGTCGGAGATGTTGTGGAGCTGGAGGCTGCTGATATGATGCTAGAGTTACTCTAAGGCGGCCGTAATCGCGACATGCGTCCGAGGAAAAGGAAGGGGAAGTGGAGGCAGAAAGCAATGCGAGTGGAATCACGCACACCTTAGCAGCAAACCGAGCTTTGCTCCACTCCGCCCGCCTCCTCCGACCAATTATATGCATCGTACGTACTATTACTACGTATACACCCACTCTCCTGCGTTATTCTTATTGCTCGCAACGCAAACTGAGGAGACGGGGAGGTCTCTTTTCCCCCCTTTTGCCCGGACCAAGTTGCACCGCCAGTTTATTAGTTCCTTTGCACGTTTCACTGATTCATCAGCTTGATAGCGAGACATCTACATATGCCCTTCTGAGCCTATCTCTCTCTAAGCATTTGCGGGAAGGGATAGATGGAATAGATAGACGGATGGATAGATACCATTTTCCCTTTCTTTTTGGGCAGGAATCAACATCCGTTGCCGTGTTTTGTTGAGGGAATAATTGTCCTCTCTCCAAAGATCCATGTGTCAAATGTTTGCTGAATCCTGCTGCGCGCCGACTGCTCGCGCTCGCGGTTGCAATCATGCAAACGCAGAGGCGATAATAAAACCAATATTTATTATACTAGTAGTATATACCACTATTTAACACGACGGGATAAACAAGTCGTTTGAGGGACACATGAGACTAGAGACGCTGATTATTTTTAGGAAGCGGCGAGTGTCTACTTTGGGCTTCGGTTCTGCTGTCTAGGCAGATATTTTATCGTCAGGATCTGGTCCATACTGTGTATTCACAGTGCGATGATATTGTCTTGGCATACGTACAGTGCAATAAATATTTGAGTATCCCGAAAAGACAGGGCTGGGATATCTCATATCTGCTGCGCCAGAATTCTGAGTAGTGAGTAAAATGATGAGCGTTCAAAGGATGGGAACGGCGACATAGACAAATTGGGAACGGAGAAACGTTAAGCAGGGCCGCGGGGGTGGCTTCAAGTCCATTTAAAAATCGGGGTTGGTTCGTACCGTCCACCATGCACGCGAAATTCCTTTGTCGTAGTACCAGCTTTTAAAAATTGCTTACGGGCGTAGTACGTTGGAGGACAGTTGAAATACCGATCGAGCTGCTATGTTTATGCATAGCATAATATATTTGGGTTTGGCGGAGGGGTGGTTCGGTCCAATGACGCAGATGGTACCAAGCTCGACCCTGATCACTGTCACCTTATCTTGTTTTCTTCCTTGGTACCCTGTCTGTCACCTTATCTTGTTGATAGTTTTAACCTGTTAACCCGTTCGGCGCAGTACGTCTTGGTGGCGGGAGGGTACATGGTCCATGCCTTGATTCATGGCGCGCGCCTCTTAATAATTTGATTAACGTGAAGCCAGCAAAGTCAAGAGCACGCCGAGTCGACACGTCATGGCGTAAACTAATCCGGTTCCTAATGAATCCCATCAAACCATTTTTTTAAATCATTTTCTCCAAAAATAAAAAACTAAATTTGCTTCTTGACTTGCATCTCTCTTTGGTTTCCGTCGGCAACAGGGGACGGAGAGGAGAAGCATGGTGCTCAGGGAGTCAGGCTGTACGCACGTACGCACGAACGTACGTGTGATGCGTTACTGGAGTGTGTCGTAGTAGTACCACTCTCCAATGACGCGGCATGGACCCGTCGTTTTCAGCCGTCAGCCCCCTCCATTTGCACACGATGACGGCCGACGTGTGCCTTCCCTCGCTTGTTCTTGCGGCAGCACCGGCCTTCTCTTTCCTTGAGCGCGCGTGGCCGATGAGCGAACGGAGGGGGAAAAGGTGGCCGCATCCTGTGTGCAGTGCCGTGACATGACATGATGCATGCAAAGCTACTCTATCTAGCAGCGATGGCCGATGCGCTGTGGACGGAATGTGCGCTCGCGCTGTCCCCTGGTCATTGGTCGTCCGCACGTACGGCCCCGGTGAGGAGACACCATCTAGTTCGTGAATCTCCTTTATCTGTCTACTGGTACTACGATCTGTGCTATCCAGTCTCGAGCTTGGCTAGCCGTTCGGTCCGTTGCGTGCGTGTGCGGATCAGATATATTCCTTCCGCCAACATGCAACATCAGCTCGATGGCTGGTTTGGGCGACTCCAACGCCGTGCATCAAAACGTAATTAAGTAAACCTTTAGACAGTGCGATCCAAACATTTTTTTTCTGCAATCCAACATCATGCATCAAACATCCATGGATCACGCCACACATTTGGACATTCTCACCACTTTTCTGTGCGAGACGGCCACCGTAACGCCAGAGTTGGGGCACTGATTTGTGGTGACCGCCCACAAGGTCAACACAGCGACACACAACGGCCGCCGCCGCAAACAGAACAAAAGGAAGGACGCTTTGGCGACGGCCGATCACTCAATGCCTCCTCCATCAAAGCGTGTGAGCCGCCGTGCAATCGCGCCGCCTTGGCCGACGCAACTGTATCCCGCACAACAAACATTTGTGATTGGTTGGATGTAAAAACTTGTTGAACATCTCGTGCTTTTTGGTTGTGATGATATATTTGCATCTTGTTATACATTTGCTAAATTGCTATTGATTTGCATAGGCATGTCAAACGAAGGAGGCCGGATTTGAGGCGGACATTTGGTGCACCAGGTTGGATGATCGACTCCTCTACTGTTGTGTACCGATACGTCCAAATATGTCCATGGACATTTGATGTGTTCGATTTGATGCACGGTGCTTAAGTTGTCCTTAGATAGATAGATATTGATCAAACTAGCCAGGCCACCGGTCTGCTGCTCCTGCTAGTCGTCGCGCAACGGCTGTCGTGGTACTAAGACTGACAGTAAGAGTAGGGGGTACGTATGAGGAGGCAAGGTCCTAGCTACGGTGAGATTGTACGCAAGTGTTTACGAGTTCTGGCCCCTCTCGGAGGAGGTAAAAGCCCTACGTCTCGGTGCCCTGAGGTGGTCTAGTGGATTATAGTGTGTGTTATAGGGGGTGCGAACCCTTATGCCAGAGGAAGGGGTGGCTTATATAGAGTGCGCCAGGACCCAGCCTACCTCCGTTACAGGGTTCAAGGTACATAAAGATAGGGCATTATTGATAACGCCAGCTATAAAGTGCTATTAATGCCCTTGAAGACTAGGGAGTGAATGCCTGACCGTTGTTGTCCTGCTGGACTCCTGGTCCTCAGTGGGTCGAGTGATATCAGGGAGGAGGGGTGAGGGAGTCCTGGATAAGGGGGTATCCAGACAGCCGGACTATGTACTTTGGCCGGACTGTTGGACTATGAAGATACAAGACAGAAGACTCCGTCCCGTGTCCGGATGGGACTCTCCTTAGCGTGGAAGGCAAGCTTGGCGATCCGGATGTAGATCTCCTCCTCTGTAAACCGACCCTGTGTAACCCTAGCTCCCTCCGGTGTCTATATAAACCGGAGGTTTAGTCCGTAGGACACAATAACAACAATCATACCATAGGCTAGCTTCTAGGGTTTAGCCTCTCTGATCTCGTGGTAGATCAACTCTTGTAATACTCATATCATCAAGATCAATCAAGCAGGAAGTAGGGTATTACCTCCATCGAGAGGCCCCAAACCTGGGTAAACATCGTGTCCCCAGCCTCCTGTTACCATTAGCCTTAGACGCACAGTTCGGGACCCCCTACCCGAGATCCGCCGGTTTTGACACCGACATTCGTGCTTTCATTGAGAGTTCCTCTGTATCGTCGCTGCAAGGCTAGATGGCTTCTCCAACCTTCAACCACGCTGTCCTGGGTAAGACCTCTCTCCCCGGACAGATCTTCGTGATCGGCGGCTTCGCACTGCGGGCCAATTCGCTTGGCCATCTGGAGCAGATCGATAGCTACACCCCTGGCCATCAGGTTAGGTTTGGAAACCTAAACTAGATGACATCCGCGGAGACTTGATCTTCGACGGATTCGGGCCCGTGTCAGGAACGCCGAACAATCGCGACGTGCATGACCTAGATCTGCAGTCGGACAGTATTCAGAACATTGCACCTGCTATAGCTCCGGACTTTGCCCCAGAGCAGGTTGTGCCTTCTGAGGACGGGTGGATGGACCCCGCCCCGAAGGCCGCACACTCATCGGCTTTGGAGCCGAACACAGACTCCTCTCCTAAAGGGATCTTTATCTCCGGACCCCCGGACTCGCCTCCGGTCGTGTGTTCCGGACCGCGCGCACCCGAGCCCGTTGAGTCTAACTGGGCTCCGGTTATGGAATTCGCCGCCGTGGATATCTTTTAGCACTCACCCTTTGGAGACGTGCTAAATTCATTAAAGTCCCTCTCTCTGTCAGAAGACTCCTGGCCGAACTATGTCCGGCCCGTGTGGGATATGGAAGACGAAGAAAATCGTAACCCACCCACCACCCACTTTATAGCCATTGTCGATGACCTAACAAACATGCTTGACTCCGACCCCAATAACATTGATGGTATGAACGTTGATATAGGGGACGATCTGGAACCATCGCCCACGAGGCGCTGGACAGCCACTTCATCATACGACGTCTACATGGTGGACACCCCCAAAGAAGACAATGTTGAAAAAAAGGACACAACGGAGGATAAACCCCCCCGGGCAAAAGCAAAAATGACGGCGTAGGTGCCGCCTTAGGTCCAGTCACAGTAAAAATAGCCCCCAATTCAATCCCTGGGCAACTTGCCCGATCACTTTTGATCACAGGGACTACCCGACCAGTATCCCGCACGGAGGATCGGCTGCCTTGGTGCTCGACCCAATAATTGATGGATACCATCTTACTCGCGTCCTAATGGATGGCGGCAGTAGTCTTAATCTGATATATCAAGACACCATCCGCAAGATGGGGGTAGACCCATCCAGAATAAGTCAAAATAACGCCATATCCGATGGAGTGATCCCTGGCGTAGTAGCCCACTGCTGGGGCTCCCTCGTATTAGAAGTGACATTCGGTTCTCCCGACAACTTCAGAAGCGAGAACCTACTCTTCAACATCGCCCCCTTCAGCAGCGATTATCATGCATTGCTTGGAAGAACGGCCTTCGCTTGCTTTAACGCAATACCGAACTACGCCTGCCTTAAACTCAAGATGCCCGGTCCACGCGGCGTCATCACGGTTAGCGGAAACACATGCGGCGGTTCCCGCAGCCGGACTATAGGTGGCCTCTCCCACCGGAACGCATGACCGGTCGTCAAGACCACGGACGCGGTTAGACGAGTCCAATACACCATTTTTCATAATGGCTCGGATAAACCTGAGCCAGGGGCTGTACATGTGTCCCCATAAATAATACGAGGGGCTGCAAACATGTAACAAAAGCCCACAATTCGGCTTGCTTCATTAATAGGACGGATCTCGAACATCCCTTGAGCATAACTAACTTTTCGCACACTTTTTTCGTTCCTACAAACACTACCAGTGAGACACCCTTCCAGGATATGGCACAACGGAGACACAGGCGCAGACGTGCAGCAGGGCCCCGCCCACAGGTTTCTCTTTAGGTTAAGCCCCTGTGTAAACCTTATTTACTGTCTCTTGTTGCTCAACATCCCATGGGTATTTCATAAACCTATAAGGGACACTGGCGTTTTAGGCTATTTGCCATGACAGATCAATGCGCGTACCTGGAATCACAGGGTCAAGGGCGTTATTCAGCCCAATATATGTTATAAAGTCCGAATACCTTCGAGAGTATTCGGCGTCACGAGTTTGGCCTTATATGCATCATCTCCGAATCATGTCTTTGGTCAAATGTTGGGTTAGCCTGGCTCCTGGGTTTGCTGCCTTACGTTCCGTTCCATCGGCTAAGGCGGCCAAAGGAGAACTACTGCGATTGTGCCCTGGTTATTCCAGATGAGCACCTCAGTAGAAAAAGCCGAAAACTGACTGTCATGATACAGCGAGAGACTGGTCAACCACTCGAGGACTCATCGGAATCTATAGGATTCCTCCGCATTAGTGAAGGACCGGTCTACCGGTCAAGTACGCACACTGTATCTGGACGCTCGTGGAAGTACCAGGGGCTACATAGTAGCCCCACCTTTGAAACTCCTATGGCTAAGTGAAAAGTCTTACAACTATATAGTCCGGTTGCTTGGTTCGACGTGCGATCACCTCCTTAACGGACCAAGACGTTGGATCAAGTGTGTTCACACATAATTTCTCGAACACCCCCGCATTATGTGCGTGGGGGCTGAAGCCAACGACCGCTAACTTTCACGTTATATGCATACATAAATAGCCGCACAGGAGACACTATAATACTTTCAGGCAAAAGTATAAAAAAGCAGCCTCTATAATCAAGCACATAATTGTTTATAATTAATACAATCGTCACTCAAACATGACATTCTTGGAGCACTGGGCCTCTATTCTACGGGCACCTTCTATGACCTGCTCAAAATAGTGTGCGGCTAGGTCTTGGCTTCCTGTTGGACCCTGGGTTCCAATGCGGGTGGCCTCCATATCCGCCCAATATGTTTTCACACGGGCAAAAGCCATCCACGCACCCTCTATGCACGCTGATCTCTTCATGGCATCGATCTGCACTCTGGCGCCAAATAATCGTTGCACCAAACCAAAGTAACTGTCCGGCATCGGCTCCTTCGGCCACAGATGGTCTATTACAGACCTCATTGCAAGGCCGGACATCCTATGGAGCTCGGCTATGGCGGCCATCTTCTCACTCAAGGGTAAGGAGCGCGCTGGAGCACTAAATTGCGACCAGAACAGCCTCTCCATTTTGTTATCTTCATGATCCTTCAATAACTTGGTCGCATCAGCCGCACTCTTCGCCAAGTCCGCATAATCATCTGCGGCGCTCCATAGCTTATCCAACGGAGCATACTTTGGATCTAAAAACTTCATCCGCAACAAATAAGGATTTCCATCCGCGATTTCTCCGGCTTGTCGAAGTTCCTCCCGCGCGTCTCTAATCTGAGAGCGTGTCTCCTTAGCCGAATCCAGCGCCTTCTTCAGGTCAGCCGCTTTTGTCTGATTCTCCTTTTCAAGAAGCTCATACCGGCCGGCGGCGTCCCTCAGCTCCACAACCATCTTGACTATCTTCTCCTCGCTTTGGAGACGAGCGGCCTGTTCGGCTTTCAATTCTTCGGCTGCCTTTAGAGCAGCCGCATTGCTAATCTGGGCTTGTTCCTTGGCTAGGGCAAGCTCCGCCATCAGGGCCTCAATGGCAGCAGCTCCGCCTGCAACTACATCACACCACATTAATATTTCAACCTTCTTGCAATTTCCCAAAAATAGATGTGGATATAGGAAAGCATACTCTACGACTCCTCGAATCGCTTGTTCACAAGCGTGACGTCGGCCTCCACCACGTCAATCTGCCGCCTCAATTCGGCGCATTCAGCGGCCTGGTCTATTACCAAACCCTTAGCAACCTGCACATCAATACAAGTGCGATCATTATCTGGGAGTGTGATCCTCCGTTTACCGCCATGGGCTGGCATCCACAGTCTCAGGGGCTACTATCTATACAGAGCGCATGTATCGTGTGTGGTACAAGCAACTGCGTATTTTTGCAGCTTACCTCAAAGCCTTTGAGCAGGCTCCTGAAAGCTTCTTTCAAACCGCTTGTGGCGGAGGAGATTTTCTCCAACACCATACCCATTAGTGTACGATGATCCTCCAAGAGAGCAGCTGACTCCAGGAGGCCCGTCAGCGTGTTCGGCCGGACACCGGACTCTCCCGGGCCCTTTTCATTGTCCGCCACGGGAGCCGAACGCGCTGGGCTCGGGGCGGCCGAAGTGTTAGCTACCGGCCCAATTGGATCTGGACTCCTCCGTGATGATACCTCAGGGTCACCCGCTTCAAGGGGCGGAGAGGAAGGTGGGGTTTCACTCTCCATCATCTCCGGAAGAAGATCCCCCAAGGACGAGCCCTGTTGAGAGGAACTGCTGGCCGGACTACAAAAAACAGGTCCCGGTTATTACTCTCAGAGGAAAAAGCAATAAGTTCCTTGTTTAATTAAACTTACAACTCGGTGGAGGGATGGCCCGTTTGCGGGCACTGTGCAGCGAGGACGCCCTTCAGGGCAGGGCCCTTTGGTGAAGTTCTTTTCCCTTGTTTAGGCGCCCCCGTCTCCAAATCTTCGGAGGCGGCCCTCTTCTTGCCGCGGGGGGAGGAAACCTCAGATTCGCCTCCCCGATTCTCCTCCTCCGTGGAGGCGCTAATTCCGCTGGTTCGGATGCGCAGTGTGTGCGGCCCACTCTTGGCCTCCCCACTCTTCCCTTCAGCTTTCTCTGGTGGCACCTGACTTAGTGCCCGTTTAAGAATCATGGCCATTGCCGGGCCAGGCAAACCTTCGGGAAGAGGGGCCGGACACCTGATCCTCTCCGCCTTACTAAGCCAATCCTGGTTGCGACAGTGTTCAGAACAATGCTATGACAAATATAAGCAAGGTGTTCGGTTTAGGGTTACTTACTTGGGTATCGAGGCGATTGCAGCTCAGGCCCGCATCCTTTGTGGTGTCCGGACACTTTATTCGTGGTCCGAAGAACAACTTATACATCCCTTCGGGCGTCATGCCGAAGAAATGCTGAATGGTTCGCGGACCTTCTGGATTGAACTCCCACATCCGGAGAGGCCGTTTGACAAGACTAATGTCCCTCTCGAGGAGCTCCCGAATGTGGCTTTGTAGCATTGGTACATCGTTCGCAGGCCCCTGGTTTAGTCCCACGTTGGCCCACGATGCCAGTTGAGGTGGAGGGCCCGAGCGGAAGGCGGGCGCGGCCACCCACTTTGAGCCTCGAGGAGCTGTGACATAGAACCACCTCCGTTGCCATAAATCAGATACCTCCGGGAAGGAGCCTTCGGGCCACGGGTCATCGACGTTCCTACTTATTATGGCGCCTCCGCACTCTGCGTGTCTCCCCTCAATCATCTTCGGCTTCACATTGAAAGTTTTGAGCCATAAGCCGAAGTGGGGGGTGATGTGGAGGAAGGCTTCACACACAACGATAAATGACGAGATGTGGAGGATGGAATCCGGAGCTAGATCGTGGAAATCTAGCCCGTAGTAGAACATGTGCCCCCTCACGAAGGGATCAAGTGTAAGACCTAAGCCCCGGAGGAAGTGGGAGACAAATACGATGCTCTCGTTGGTCTCGGGAGCGGGGATAACCTGTTCGGGAGTAGGAAGCCTATGCTTGACATCGGCGGTCAAATACCCAGCCTCCCTAAGCTTCGCGATATCCTCTTCTGTGATAGAGGAAGCCATCCATCGGCCTTGATGGTCAGATTCGGACATGATCGAAGATCCGGGGTGCTTAAGCTCGAGCTTTGGGTGTTGGAACTCAGGGCGCGAGATGTGCGAGCGTGGAGATAGAGGGATAGGCCTCGGCTCCTTTATAAACGGGGAAGAATATCAAGCGTCCCCGAACATGGTCATTCGGGACTTGCCTAAAAACACGGGGTCATGCCAACATGCACGGTTGGATTACCCATACCCGTATTGATGAGAATCCCATAGTAAGGGGGACACGATCTCTGCTCTGACAGGACGTGCCAAGGAAACCGCCTCGTAGTGTGTACGGTAGCAAGTTGTCAAAACGGTTCGAATAAAAACCGGACCACGGCGTGATGTCAATTTTTGAAGAATTATCAGCAGATTAGATTCGTGGATTGTTATTATTCTCTCTATGGTAGTATATGGAATTTATCTTGCAGAGCCAGACACGGTCCTTGTGTTCGGAATTTATCTTGGAGTATTCGGAGATGGAACCCGCCTCGCAATACCGAAGACAATCTACGCGCCGGACTCATCGTCATTGAAGCCTGGTTCAGGGGCTACTGAGGGAGTCCTGGATAAGGGGGTATCCGGACAGTCGGACTATGTACTTTGGCCGGACTGTTGGACTGTGAAGATACAAGACAGAAGACTCCGTCCCATGTCCGGATGGGACTCTACTTAGCGTGGAAGGCAAGCTTGGCGATTCGGATGTAGATCTCCTCCTCTGTAAACCGACCCTGTGTAACCCTAGCTCCCTCCGGTGTCTATATAAACCAGAGGTTTAGTCCGTAGGACACAACAACAACAATCATACCATAGGCTAGCTTCTAGGGTTTAGCCTCTCTGATCTCGTGGTAGATCAACTCTTGTAATACTCATATCATCAAGATCAATCAAGCAGGAAGTAGGGTATTACCTCCATCAAGAGGCCCCGAACCTGGGTAAACATCGTGTCCCCAGCCTCCTGTTACCATTAGCCTTAGACGCACAGTTCGGGACCCCCTACCCGAGATCCACCGGTTGTGACACCGACAAGGGGTACCCTCAACGCCTTCAATTGGTACTCCCTGTTGTCTCCGGGGTGCCTTTGCTTCTAGGGTAATGACCTTGGGTAGGGCGTACAGGTCAAGCCTATGACCCTACCCTAGGTCTATATCCTCATCATTAGCCCCCGAATGGATCGAGGTCCGGGTGAAAAGAAGGTTGAAGTTAATCTTGCCTTGATTGTCGTGCTTCACAAATACTCGTATTGGACTGGAGGCCCATGCTGAAACTTCGGCTTCGTTTCAGTCGCCTCGATCGATTCAGAAGTTGTCGAGTGGATCCTAGTATGAGGAGGCCCTTGATGGACTGTTACCAACCGATTGATTTGTCTTGTAGGTTTTTATCGAGATGTATTCTACGCCCAACGGTGAGAAGGCTCTAGAGCAAGACCAGGAGGGAGAGGACAGCGCGGAAGAAAGTGGTGACTGGCAAGCTCCAGAGGACGACGATGAGGAGGAGAGTGATGAGTCGGACAACGATGACGTAGTCGACTCACCGCCTTGTTCAGAGCGTCGATCCAAGCAACTCCAAGATCCATCTTTACATCGCGGCAAGACCACAACTCCAAGTACTCAAGCACAGAAGCACACTCGGACTTTGACTCCGGAGCCGGCGGAAAAGGTCGCCAAGCAAGACAAGGTCGCGCCTTCGAAGGCTCGGAAGACCTTGCCCAAGATTAAGATGGATGTTCCCGTTGCCTCTAGGTGAGTGCTCTATCTTTCTGTGTTTTCTTCTCCCGACTGATACTCTTGTTTTGACCGAGTGGATTATGAACTTTTTCAGCCCTGCTACTTCTGCGACTGACATGTACGTTAATAAGGCCCCAGATGATGAGGAGGCTGATGATGCGGCCACTTCCAAAGCTGGTAAGTTCTGGCCATTTGGAATTTTTTGCCGACTGGGTTACTGGTCGATCGAACTCTGAAGGTTGCTTTCTATTGCAGCTCCGCGGAATATCATTGAGCTTCCGGATGATGATGAGGAAGTGCCTCTGAGAGAGAGAAGAAGGAGGGACAGGGCGTCAAGTGGGAAAATGACTGAGGGTCAGGTGCTTCACACGACATCGGTGCTTGAGACGATGGTCGACCGATCCGGAGATCTGGCTCGAACCAGTGTCACCATCACCGATCCACTGTCGACTGACCATCCATCAAGGTCGACTGCTCAAGCCTTTGTCGCTCCAGTGTAACTCCACGCATCTGATCCCATGACCGCTCCAACCGTGCTGCCGTCATCGCTCTTTGCTGCATACCAGACTCCAGACGACCCGCCGAGTGCCACCAGGGAGGCTCTTCTCCAGGTGAACCTCGTGATGGAGCAGATGAAGGTGGTGCATGAGGCCAGTCAGGTCGCCTATAATGCCACTACTGCTCTGCAAGCGAACATCAAGGTTAGTTTGTTTCCGACTGATCTCTTGAGTAGTGATAGTTGCAACTGTCGCTTCACTGTCCATACGGTGTCCTTGGATGAGCATTTTGGAACCTATTATGTGCATCTATGAGTCTGCATTTCGCATCCAACCACCCACTAGGGCGTTTCTGTAGTCAAACTGAATAGCTCTTCCACTTGAGCCGACTAGTTTGACTCGAGTGCTTTTCTGAACCAGTGGGAGCACGCATAGTGCACCCACTGGGTGTAGTCTTTGAGACCATGGTCGACTGCTGGTAGTCGGCTGTGTTGGGGAACGTAGCAGAAATTCAAAATTTTCTACGCATCACCAAGATAAATCTATGGAGATTCTAGCAACAAGAGAGAGGGTAGTCAGAGAGTGCATCTACATACCCTTGTAGATCGCTAAGCGGAAGCGTTCAAGAGAACGAGGTTGAACGAGTCGTACTCATCGTGATCCAAATCACCGGAGATCCTAGTGCCGAATGGACGGCACCTCCGTGTTCAACACATGTACAGCCCGGGAACGTCTCCTCCTTCTTGATCCAGCAAGGGGAGAGGAGAAGTTCAGGGAGAGCTCCAGCAGCACGACAGCATGGTGGTGGAGCTTGCAGTTCTTCGGCAGGGCTTCGCCAAGCACTACGGAGGAGGAGGAGGTGTTGGGGAGGGAGAGGGCTGCGCCAGGGGCAAGGGTGAATCTCCCATGCGCCTCCCCACTATATATAGGGGTGGAGGGGGCTGGTTTCTTGCCCTCCAAGTCCATTGGGGCGTTGGCAAAGGTTGGAGGAAAGAAATCCTATCATTTCCTTCCCCACCGATTGTTATCGCCCTTTTTTAGGGATCTTGATCTTATCCCTTCGGGATATGATCTTATTCCTTCTAAGGGGGGATCTTGGTGCGCCTTGACCAGGGGTGTGGGGCCTTGCCCCCACTACCCACGTTCATGTGGGTCCTCCCATGCAGGTGGGCCCCACTCCGGAACCTTCTAGAACCTTCCCGGTACAATACCGAAAAATCCCGAACATTTTCCGGTGGCCAAAATAGGACTTCCCATATATAAATCTTTACCTCCGGACCATTCCGGAACTCCTCGTGACATCCGGGATCTCATCCGGGACTCCGTACAACATTCGGTAACTGCACACTAATTCCCATAACAACTCTAGCGTCACCGAACCTTAAGTGTGTAGACCCTACGGGTTCGGGAATCATGCAGACATGACCGAGATAGCTCTCTGGACAATAACCAACAGCGGGATCTGGATACCCATGTTGGCTCCCTCATGTTCCACGATGATCTCATCGGATGAACCACGATGTCAAGGATTCAAGCAATCCCGTATACGGTTCCCTTTGTCTAGCAGTATTGTACTTGCCCGAGATTTGATCGTCGGTATGCCGATACCTTGTTCAATCTCGTTACCGGCAAGTCTCTTTACTCGTTCCGTAACACATCATCCCGTGATCAACCCCTTGGTCACATTGTGCACATTATGATGATGTCCTACCGAGTGGGCCCCAGAGATACCTCTCCGTTACACGGAGTGACAAATCCCAGTCTCGATTCATGCCAACCCAACAGACACTTGCGGAGATACCTGTAGTGCACCGTTATAGCCACCCAGTTACGTTGTGACGTTTGGTACACCCAAAGCATTCCTACGGTATCCGGGAGTTGCACAATCTCATGGTCTAAGGAAATGATACTTGACATTAGAAAAGCTTTAGCATACGAACTACACGATCTGTGCTAGGCTTAGGATTGGGTCTTGTCCATCACATCATTCTCCCAATGATGTGATCCCATTATCAATGACATCCAATGTACATGGTCAAGAAACCGTAACCATCTATTGATCAACGAGCTAGTCAACTAGAGGCTTACTAGGGACATGGTGTTGTCTATGTACCCACACATGTATCTGAGTTTCCTATCAATACAATTATAGCATGGATAATAAACGATTATCATGAACAAGGAAATATAATAATAACTAATTTATTATTGCCTCTAGGGCATATTTCCAACAGTCTCCCACTTGCACTAGAGTCAATAATCTAGTTCACATCGCTATGTGATTAACACTGATAGGTCACATCGCCATGTGACCAACATCCAAAGAGTTTACTAGTGTCACTAAACTAGTTCACATCACCATGTGATTAAGTCTCAATGAGTTCTGGGGTTTGATCATGTTTTGCTTGTAAGAGAAGTTTTAGTCAACGGGTCTGCAACATTCAGATCCATATGTACTTCGCAAATCTCTTGGTCATATTGTAAATGCTGCTTCCACGCTCCACTTGGAGCTTTTTCAAATGGTCGTTCCACTATACGTATCCTGTTTGCTACTCAGAGTCATTCGGATAGGTGCTAAAGCTTGCATCGTCATAACCCTTTACGCCGAACTCTTTTTATCACCTCCATAATCGAGAAACATATCCTTATTCCTCTAAGGATAATTTTTACCGCTATGATCCACTCCTTGATCACCTTTGTACCCTCTTGCCAGACATGTGGCAAGGCACACATCAGGTGCGGTACTTAGCATAGCATATTGTAGAGCCTACGTCTAAAGCATAGGGGACGACCTTCGTCCTTTCTCTCTTTTCTGCCGTGGTCGAGCTTTAACTCTTAACTTCATACCTTACATCTCAGGCAAGAACTCCTTCTTTGACTGATCCATCTCGAACACCTTCAAGATCATGTCAACGTATATGCTCATTTGAAAGTATTATTAAGCATTTTGATCTATCCTTATAGATCTTGATGCTCAATGTTCAAGCAGCTTAATCCAGGTTTTCTATTGAAAAACATCTTTCAAATAACCCTATATGCTTTCCAGAAATTCTACATCATTTCTGATCAACAATATGTCAACAACATATACTCATCAGAAATTCTATAGTGCTCCCACTCACTTCTTTGGAAATACAAGTTTCTCATAAACTTTGTATAAACCCAAAATCTTTGATCATCTCATCAAAAGTGTACATTCCAACTCCTAGATGCTTACTCCAGTTCTTAGAAGGATCGCTGGAGCAAGCACACCTTTTAGCATCCTTAGGATCGACAAAACTTTCTGATTGTATCACATACAACCTTTCCTTATGAAAACTGGTAAGGAAACTCGTTTTGACATCCAGCTAATGCTAACTTGATTCCGACGGACTTAAGCATCGCTACGGATGAGAAAAACTCATCGTAGTCAACTCCTTGAACTTGTGAAAAACTCTTCGCCACAAGTCGAGCTTCATAGGCGGTGACATTACCGTCCATGTCCGTCTTATTCTTAAAGATCCATTTATCTCAATGGCTTGCCGATCATCGGGCAAGTCCACCAAAGTCCATGCTTTGTTCTGATACATGGATCCTATCTCGGATTTCATGGCTTCTAACCATTTATCGGAATATGGGCCCACCATCGCTTCTCCATAGCTCGTAGGTTCATTGTTGTCTAGCAACACATGACCTTCAAGACAGGGTCACCGTACCACTCCAAAGCAGTACGCGTCCTTGTCGTCCTACGAGGTTCGGTAGTGACTTGATCTGAAGCTTCATGATCACTATTATAAGCTTCCACTTCAATTGGTGTAGGTGCCACAGCAACAACTTCCTGTGCCCTGCTACACACTAGTTGAAGTGATGGTTCAATAACCTCATTAAGTATCCACCATCTTCCCACTCAACTTTTCGAGACAAACCTTTTTCTTGAGAAAGGACCCGATTCAAGAAACAATCCCTATTGCTTTCGGATCTGAATTAGGAGGTATACCCAACTGTTTTGGGTGTCCTATGAAGATGTATTTATCCGTTTTGGGTTTGAGCTTATCACGATGAAACTTTTTCACATAAGTGTCGCAACCCCAAACTTTCAAGAAACGACAACTTAGGTTTCTCCAAACCATAGTTCAAACAGTGTCGTCTCAATGGAATTACGTGGTGCCCTATTAAAGTGAGTGCGGTTGTCTCTAATGCCTAACCCATGAACGATAGTGGTAATTCGATAAGAGACATCATGGTACGCACCATATCCAATAGGGTGCAACTATGATGTTCGGACACACCATCACACTATGGTGTTCCAGGCGGTATTGGTTGTGAAACAATTTCCACAATGTCTTAATTGCGTGCCAAAGCTTGTAACTCAGATACTCATCTCTATGATCATATCATAGACATTTTATCCTCTTGTCACAATGATCTTCAACTTCACTCTGAAATTACTTGAACCATTCAATATTTCATACTTGTGTTTCATCAAGTAAATATACTTAGTATCTACTCAAATCATCCGTGAAGTAAGAACATAACGATATCCACAGCGTGCCTTAGCACTTATTGGACTGCACACATCAAAATGTATTACTTCCAACAAGTTGCTATCTTGTTCCATCTTACTGAAAGCGAGGCTTTTCAGTCATCTTGCCCATGTGGTATGATTTGCATATCTCAAGTGATTCAAAATCAAGTGAGTCCAAACGATCCATCTGCATGGAGTTTCTTCATGCGTATACACCAATAGACATGGTTCGCATGTCTCAAACTTTTCAAAACGAGTGAGTCTAAAGATCCATCAACATGGAGCTTCTTCATGCGTTTTATACCAATATGACTTACATGGCAGTGCCACAAGTAAGTGGTACTATCATTACTATCTTATATCTTTTGGCATGAAAATGTGTATCACTACGATCGAGATTCAATAAACCATTCCTTTAGGTGCAAAACCATTGAAGGTATTATTCAAATAAATAGAGTAACCATTATTCTCCTTAATAATCGTATTGCGATAGACATAATCCAATCATGTCTATGCTCAACGCAAACACCAAAAGACAATTATTCAGGTTTAATACTAATCTTGATGGTAGAGGGAGCGTGCGATGTTTGACCACATCAAACTTGGAAATAGTTCCAACACATATCGTCATCTCACCTTTAGCTAGTCTCCGTTTATTCCGTAGCCTTTTATTTGGAGTTACTAACACTTAGCAACCGAACCGGTATCTTAATACCCTGGTGCTACTAGGAGTACTAGTAAAGTACACATTAACATAATGTATATCCAATATACTTCTATCGACCTTGCCAGCCTTCTCATCTACCAAGTATCTAGGGTAATTCCGCTCTATTGACTGTTCGCCTTACTTAGTTTCGGGTTTGGGTTCAACCTTGAGTTTCTTCACTAGAGCAGCAGCTGATTTGCCGTTTCATGAAGTATCCCTTCTTGCCCTTGCCCTTCTTGAAACTAGTGGTTTCACCAACCATCAACAATTGATGCTCCTTCTTGATTTCTACTTTCGCGGTGTCAAACATCGTGAATATCTCAAGGATCATCATATCTATCCCTGATTTGTTATAGTTCATCACGAAGCTGTAGCAGCTTGGTGGCAATGACTTTGGAGAAACATCACTATCTCATCTGGAAGATCAACTCCCACTCGATTCAAGTGATTGTTGCACTCAGACAATCTGAGCGCAAGCTCAACGATTGAGCTTTTCTCCCTTAGTTTGCAGGCTAAGAAAATTCGTCGGAGGTCTTATACCTCTTGACGTGGGCACCAACCTGAAATCCCAATTTCAGCCCTCGAAACATCTCATATGTTCTGCAACATTTCGAAAACGTCTTTGGTGCCTCAACTCTAAACCGTTTAACTGAACTATCATGTAGTTATCAGAACGTGTATGTCCTAAGTTTGCAACATCCACAGACGACGTTTTGGGGTTCTGCACACTGAGCGGTGCATTAAGGATATAAGCTTTCTACTGATCGCATAATCGCTACTTTCAACTTTCAACTATATTTTCTCTAGGAACATATCTAAAACAGTAGAACTAACGCGCGAGCTATGACATAATTTGCAAAGGGCTTTTGACTATGTTCAGGATAATTAAGTTCATCTAATGAACTCCCACTCAGATAGACATCCCTCTAGTCATCTAAGTGATTACATGATCCGAGTCAACTAGGCCGTGTCCGATCATCACGTGAGACGGACTAGTCATCATCGGTGAACATCTTCATGTTGATCGTATCCTCCATACGACTCATGCTCAACCTTTCGGTCTCTTGTGTTCCGAGGCCATGTCTGTACATGCTAGGCTCGTCAAGTTAACCTAAGTGTTTTGCGTGTGTAAATCTGGCTTACACCCGTTGTATGTGAATGTAAGAATCTATCACACCTGATCATCACGTGGTGCTTCGAAACGACGAACTTTTGCAACGGTGCACAGTTAGGGGGAACACTTTCTTGAAATTTTAATGAGGGATCATCTTATTTACTACCGTCGTTCTAAGCAAATAAGATGAATAAACATGATAAACATCACATGCAATCAAAAAGTGACATGATATGGCCATTATCATTTTGCTCCTTTTGATCTCCATCTTCGGGCTCCATGATCATCATCGTCACCGGCATGACACCATGATCTCCATCATCATGATCTCCATCATCGTGTCTCCATGAAGTTGTCTCGCCAACTTATTACTTCTACTACTATGGCTACCGGTTAGCAACAAAGTAAAGTAATTACATGGCGTTGTTCAATGACACGCAGGTCATACAATAAATAAAGACAACTCCTATGGCTCCGCCGGTTGTCATACTCATCGACATGCAAGTCGTGATTCCTATTACAAGAACATGATCAATCTCATACATCACATATCATTCATCACATTCTTCTTGGCCATATCACAGCACATAGCATACCCTGCAAAAACAAGTTAGACGTCCTCTAATTGTTGTTTGCATGTTTTACGTGGCTGCTATGGGTTTCTAGCAAGAACGTTTCTTACCTACGCAAAACCACAACGTGATATGCCAATTGCTATTTACCCTTCATAAGGACCCTTTTCATTGAATCCGTTCCGACTAAAGTGGGAGAGACTGGCACCCGCTAGCCACCTTATGCACCAAGTGCATGTCAGTCGGTGGAACCTGTCTCACGTAAGAGTACGTGTAAGGTCGGTAAGGGCCGCTTCATCCCACAATACCGTTGAAACAAGATTGGACTAGTAACGGTAAGCATATTGAACAAGATCAACGCCCACAACTACTTTGTATTCTACTCGTGCATAGAATCTACGCAATAGACCTAGCTCTGATACCACTATTGGGGAACGTAGCAAAAATTCAAAATTTTCTACGCATCACCAAGATCAATCTATGGAGATTCTAGCAACAAGAGAGAGGGGAGTCAGAGAGTGCATCTACATACCCTTGTAGATCGCTAAGCGGAAGCGTTCAAGAGAACGGGGTTGAAGGAGTCGTACTCATCGTGATCCAAATCACCGAAGATCCCAGTGCCGAACGGATGGCACCTCCGCGTTCAACACACGTACAGCCCGGGGACATCTCCTCCTTCTTGATCCAGCAAGGGGAGAGGAGAAGTTCAGGGAGAGCTCCGGCAGCACGACGGCGTGGTGGTGGAGCTTGCAGTTCTTCGGCAGGGCTTCGCCAAGCACTACTACGGAGGAGGAGGTGTTGGGGAGGGAGAGGGCTGCGCCAGGGGCAAGGGTGAAGCTCACATGCGCCTCCCCACTATATATAGGGGTGGAGGGGTCTATTTTCTTGCCCTCCAAGTCCATTGGGGTGTTGGCAAAGGTGGGAGGAAAGAAATCCCATCATTTGCTTCCCCACTGATTGTTATCCCCCTTTTTAGGGATCTTGATCTTATCCCTTTGGGATATGATCTTATTCCTTCTAAGGGGGGCTCTTGGTGCGCCTTGACCAGGGGTGTGGGGCCTGGCCCCCACTACCCACGTTCATGTGGGCCCCCCCATGCAGGTGGGCCCCACTTCGGAACCTTCTAGAACCTTCCCGATACAATACCGAAAGATCCCGAACATTTTCCGGTGGCCAAAATAGGACTTCACATATATAAATATTTAGATCCGTACCGTTCCGGAACTCCTCGTGACGTCCGAGATCTCATCCGGGACTCCGAACAACATTCAGTAACTGCACACTAATTCCCATAACAACTCTAGCGTCACCGAACCTTAAGTGTGTAGACCCTACGGGTTCGGGAATCATGCAGACATGGCCGAGATAGCTCTCTGGCCAATAACCAACAGCGGGATCTGGATACCCATGTTGGCTCCCTCATGTTCCACGATGATCTCATCGGATGAACCACGATGTCAAGGATTCAAGCAATCCCGTATACAATTCCCTTTGTCTAGCGGTATTGTACTTGCCCGAGATTCGATCGTCGGTATGCCGATACCTTGTTCAATCTCGTTACCGGCAAGTCTCTTTACTCGTTCCGTAACACATCATCTCGTGATCAACCCCTTGGTCACATTGTGCACATTATGATGATGTCCTACCGAGTGGGCCCAGAGATACCTCTCCGTTACACGGAGTGACAAATCCCAGTCTCGATTCATGCCAACCCAACAGACACTTGCGGAGATACCTGTAGTGCACCTTTATAGCCACCCAGTTACATTGTGACGTTTGGTACACCCAAAGCATTCCTACGGTATCCGGGAGTTGCACAATCTCATGGTCTAAGGAAATGATACTTGACATTAGAAAAGCTTTAGCATACGAACTACACGATCTGTGCTAGGCTTAGGATTGGGTCTTGTCCATCACATCATTCTCCCAATGATGTGATCCCGTTATCAATGACATCCAATGTCTATGGTCAGGAAACCGTAACCATCTATTGATCAACGAACTAGTCAACTAGAGGCTTACTAGGGACATGGTGTTGTCTATGTACCCACACATGTATCTGAGTTTCCTATCAATACAATTATAGCATGGATAATAAACAATTATCATGAACAAGGAAATATAATAATAACTAATTTATTATTGCCTCTAGGGCATATTTCCTAAAGGCTGGGGTCTGAGAATCGCTTTTTTTACTCATGCTGGGCAGACCATGCCGAGTGTAAGAACCGGACTAGTGGGGGCACGCTAAGTGCACCCACTGGGTGTAGTCCCCGAGACTACTGTTGAATGTTTGATTCAGCTGTAGTCTTAGAGCAACTTTCACTGAGACTGATTTTTATTCCTGTCGACTGACATATCCCTTTTGCTGACTGCAGAAGTCTTGTGATCTTGGAGCTCAACTTTCTGAGCTGGATAAGAAGCAGATCAGCGTCAACCTTGATCTGGAATTGGCTAAGAAGAACCTCAAGAAGGCCCAGGACGAAACAACTATCATGGGAGGTAACCACTCGTCAATCGTCCACCTTATGATTCTCTTTTTTCAGTCTCTATGAACCGAGTGATTCCACTCGAACAGATGTGCGTAGTGAAAACCGTCAACTTCAGGCGCGTCTGAAGAATGTCATTTCTTTAGAGAAATTGAAGCAGGCTCTAGAGGAGAAGGATCTGGATCTAGCCGCGGCCCAGAAGGAGGCGCGAGAGAAAACATCACTTGCGGACAAGAAGTTGGCTTCAGTCGGCAAATTGGAAGAGGAGAACTTCAAGTTGAAGACTATTGTTTCTGATGCTAACCAGGAGGTTGCGTGACTGAAGAAAGACAAGGAAAGCTTGATTGATGAAGTGGGGAGCCTTAAAGCCAAGAAGGGCGAACTGGAGTCTTATCTGGGGCACATTGCTGCGAAGTTGGTCCTGAAACTTGAAGGTATTTTCTCTTGTTCGACTGATTTGTTGATGTCGACTGATATTCCTTGTTAAACTGTCGACTCACTATTTTTTCGACTGTGCAGAACTTTGTCAAGACTTTGAAGCAGAAACTGGACGGGTCGAGACAGGTCTCGATCCCGTAAACTGTCCCGTCAAAGATGACGTTGCAATGAATGTGTTGTGGTTGGAGTCTCGTCTGGACAGCGCCGTGGATTATCTTGCTCGACTGAAGGAGGCAATGACACAGATCGACACTAACCTCTGGCCTCAGGTGGAACTCTCATAGGATCTCGAGTCTCTGATGACTCGACTGAATCAAATCCCTGGTCGAGTGCAAGAATGGAAGAAGTCATCCGCTCGTTGTGGTGTCTATGTCGCTCTGTCGCTGGTGCGAGTCCACTGTAAGGATGTCAGGGAAGACAAGCTGGCGGCTCTCAAGGTTGCCAATACTAATAAGCTCAGCTTCCAGTCTTTCATGGACACCTTCCTCGACACCGCCACCCGTATTGCAGACATCATCGACTTCGACAGCTTCGTCGAGCCAGCAAGTCCTCCTCCTGCCGAATGAACAAACATTATGTTCCACCTTTTATTTGCCTCGGGATGCTGAGTGATTATGTAACTGTTAAACTCCTTCGGGCTTGATGCCCGAGTACTTTTGCCCGTTGTGGTTCCGAACTTTTGCGGGATTTGTCCGAACTTGGTTTTACTTGAATATCATGGCTTTTGATTTTACTGCTTCTGAATGCTTTTTGATTCTGCGTGAGCCTTGATCTTTTCACCCTTTGGCGAGTGGGTTTGACGATGTGTTCAGTCGACACCTCGTCGTCCTTGTGGATCGGGACGCAGCGCACATTGTACTTGTGACGCAGCTCAGACGTGGTGTTCAGTAGACACCTCTTCGTCCTTGCAGATTGGGATGGAGCGCACATTGTACTTGTGACGTAGCTCAAGGGACCTTTGTGACTTAGGCGAGTTCGGGGTCACGGCTAAGGCTCGGAGTGAGAGGATCGCTCTCCACTCGGGATGTTTCTTAACTTAGGCAAGTACAGGGTCACAGCTAAGCCCCCGAGTGGGGGGATTGCTCTCCACTCAGAATGTTTTTTAACTTAGGCGAGTACGGGGTCGCAGCAAAGCCCCCGAGTGGGAGGATCATTCTCCACTCAGAATGTTTTTAACTTAGGCGTTTACGGGGTCACAACTAAGCTCCCCGAGTGGGAGGATCGCTCTCCACTCGGAATGTTTTTAACTTAGGCGAGTACGGGGTCGCAGCTAAGCCCCCGAGTGGGAGGATCGCTCTCCACTCGTAATGTTTTTAACTTAGGCGATTATGGGGTCGCAGCTAAGCTTCCGAGTGGGAGGATTGCTCTCCATTCAGAATGTTTTTAACTTAGGCAAATCAGGTTTGCGGCTAAGCTTCCGAGTGGGAGGATTGCTCTCCACTCGGAATGTTTTTTTAACTTAGGCGAATCAGGTTCGCGGCTAAGATACTGTAAAAATCTTGTGTTTGGAAAGCAAACTGAAATACTCTTATTACAACTCGTCAGGTAGAGTGATTCTAAGTATAGAAAGGACAAAGCAGCTCTGCGTTCCATGCGCGTGGCTCGTCCATGTTCTTGTCTACATTGTAGATGTGGTACGCTCCATTGTGAAGCACCTTGGTGATGATGAAGGGACCTTCCTAGGCCAGAGTGAGCTTGTGAGGCCGCTTCTGATCCACTCGGAGCACAAGGTCTCCTTCTTGAAATGCTCGGCCTCTGACATTACGAGCATGGAATCGGCACAGATCTTGTTTATAAATGGTCGACCGAATCAAAGCCATCTCGCGTTCTTCTTCCAGGAGATCAACTACGTCTTCGCATGCCTGCTCTACTTCAGCTTCTGAGAAGGGTTCCACTCGGAGGGCATTGAGCAGCAAATCACTCGGAAGCACAACCTCGGCGCTGTACACCAGAAAGAAAGGGGTTCGGTCAGTCGACCGATTTGGTGTTGTTCTCAGCCCCCATAATATGGATGGTAAATCAGTCACCCAAGCTCCAGCAGCATGCTTGAGGTCGCGCATTAGTTGGGGTTTTAACCCTTGAAGGATCAAACCATTCGCCCTTTCTGCTTGTCCATTCGACTACAGGTGTGCGACAGACGCATAGTTCACCCGAGTGCCTTGGGACGCACAGAACGCCTTGAACTCGTCAGAATCAAAGTTGGAGCCGTTATCTGTGACAATGCTGTGAGGAACTCCATATCTGAATATCAACTCCTTGATGAAACTAACGGCAGTGCCTGCGCCAAGGTTCTTGATGGGCTTAGCTTCAATCCACTTGCTGAACTTGTCGACTGCTCGTGCCGGTCTTGAAGGGTCCGACCATATCCAACTCCCAGACTACAAACGGCCAGACGAGTGGAATAGTCTTCAAGGCTGATGCAGGTTTGTGGGACATGTTGGAGTAGAACTGGCAGCCTGCGCACTTGTCGACTATATCTTTTGCCATCTCGTTTGCTCGAGGCCAGTATAATCCCGCTCGGTATGCTTTGGCCATGATGGTCCGAGAGTATGCATGGTGATCACATGTCCCCGAGTGGATATCATTTAGGATCATTCGACCTTCTTCCAGGGTGATGCAGCGCTGAGCCACTCCTGCGACACTTTCTTTGTAAAGCTATCCTTTTATCACTGTGAAGGCTTTGGATCGACGGACTATCTGGCGAGCTTCATCCTCATCCTCTGGGAGTTCCTTCCTGAGAATGTACGTGATGTACGGTATTGTCCAGTCGGGTGTGATCACCAAGACCTCCATGATCAAATCGACCACAGCTAGAATCTCAATCTCAGTCGGGTTGGTTGAACTTATCTGTTGCAGGGGCTCTTCCTTGAAGGGATCTTCTTGTACTGATGGGGTGTGGAGGTGCTCCAAGAACACGTTGCTGTGGATAGGCTTCCGAGTGGAACCTATCTAGGGGTGGGCGTTCGGTATATAAACCGAAAGTTCGGTTTCTACCGTTCGGTGTTTTTTGAAATTCGGTTAGGAAACTTATAAACCGAATATGATTGCTTAAAACAGTTAATCGGAAATTCGGTTAACCGACCAATTCGGTTCGGTCTTTGGTTTATACCATAATGACCACATCAACTTAATTACGATCAAACTCCAGGAGCGGCAGCCTACTATATAGCCCAAAATCCCACCCTCAACTTCTCAGTTGGGCGAGGTGGGACTAATGTAATGAGATGTCCCCCCGCTGGCTATTGCATGCTCGCACAGGCACAGACTTCACAAAAAAAATCTCACGTGGAGCTGGGCCTTCCATAATTTTGCATGCGTTGGATTAGGGTCCACGTCCTATCACATGCGCAGGCTGCAGCGCGCTAGTTTCTTGGCACTAGCGACACGGGCGCTAGTTTCTGGCTGACTTTGCACTGCTTTATACGCTAGCTCACGTCTATTCGGTTTTTCTTCGGGTAATAGGGATAAAAACCGAACCGAACAATAGTGTTCGGTTAGTGAACATCAAAACTGAATTTTTCTGTGGCAGTATAAAAAACCGAATTTTTTTGGTTTCTTCGGTTTCGACATCGGTTCGGTCTCCGGTTTGTCGGTTTTTATGCCCACCCCTAAACCTATCTTCGCCAGATCATCAGCAACTTGATTCTTGATTCGTGGTATGTGGTGGAACTCTAACCCCTCAAACTTCTTCTCTAGCTTTCTCACTGCATTGCAATAACCGGTCATTGCGGGACTCCTGACGTCCCATTCCTTCATTACCTGATTAACCACTAAGTCTGAGTCGCCATAAACCATCAAGCACCAGACGCCGAGTGAAATGGCCATACGCAACCCATACAATAGTGCCTCATACTCAGCTTCGTTGTTCGAAGAATCAAAGTGAATCTGGAGGACATAATTGAGCTTGTCTCCTCGCAGGGACACTAAGACCACTCCTGCCCCATAGCCATTTAACATCTTGGATCCATCAAAGAACATGGTCCAATGTTCCGACTGGATTTGAGTCGGCTATTGTTGTTCTGTCCACTCTGCGAGGAAATTTGCAATTGCTTGAGAGTTAATGGCCTTCTTTGCCTCAAACTTGATATCCAATGGAAGAAGTTCAATCGCCCACTTTGCCACTCGACTAGTTGCATCTCTGTTATTCAGAATCTCTAACAATGGAGCGTCGCTGACGACTGAAACTGAGTGATCAGAGAAATAGTGTGCAACCTTCTTCATGGCCAGGTAAATCCCATAAACAAGATTCTGATAGTGAAGGTATCTCTACTTGGACGGGGTTAAGACTTCTGAAATGTAATGCACGGGGTGCTGAACTTTGAAGGTCTTGCCTTCCTCTTCCCGCTCGACTGTGAGCACTGTGCTAAGAACTTGTCTCGTGGCTAAGATGTAAAGCAGTAAAGGCTCCTTGCTAATTGGAGTAGCAAGCACCTACTGGGTGGAAAGCAGGGCTTTGAGCTCTTCAAATGCTGCTTCAGCTTCGTCATTCTACTCGAACTTGTCAGACTTCTTCATCAGTCGGTAAAGAGGCAATGCCTTTTCACCGAGACGTGAGATGAATCGACTCAATGCAGCCAAACAACCAGTAAGCTTCTGAACGTCGTGCACATGCACTGGGAATTTCATTTGGAGGATTGTGCCAATCTTCTATGGATTCGCGTCGATTCCTCGTTCGAAAATGATAAAACCGAGCAACTTTCCGCCGGGGACTCCGAATGTGCACTTTGATGGATTGAGCTGTTGGGGAACGTAGTAATTTAAAAAAAATTCCTACGCACACGCAAGATCATGGTGATGCATAGAAACGAGAGGGGAAGTGTGTCCACATACCCTCGTAAACCGAAAGCGGAAGCGTTAGAACAACGCGGTTGATGTAGTCGTACGTCTTCACGGCCCGACCGATCAAGCACCAAAACTATGGCACCTCCGAGTTCTAGCACACGTTCAGCTCGATGACGTCCCTCGAACTCCGATCCAGCTAAGTGTCGAGGGAGAGTTCCGTCAGCACGATGGCGTGGTGACGATCTTGATGTTCTACCGTCGCAGGGCTTCGCCTAAGCACCGCTACAATATTATCGAGGAGGACTATCGTGGAGGGGGGCACCTGCTAAGAGATCAAGAGATCAATTGTTGTGTCTAGAGGTGCCCCCCTGCCCCCATATATAAAGGAGCAAGGGGGAGGGGGCGGCCGGCCAGGGAGGTGGTGCGCCATGGGGAGTCCTACTCCCACCGGGAGTAGGACTCCCTCCTTTCCTTGTTGGACTTGGAGAAGGGGGGAAAGAGGAGGGAGAGAGAGGAAGGGAAGGGGGGGCGCCGCCCCCTCTCCCTGTCCTATTCGGACTAGGGGGAGGGGCATGCGGCCCAGCCCTGGCCGCCTCTCCTCTTCTCCACTAAGGCCCACTATGGCCCATTAAGCCCCCGGGGGGTTCCGGTAACCCCTCGGTACTCCGGTAAAATCCCGATTTCACCCGGAACACTTCCGATATCCAAATATAGGCTTCCAATATATCAATATTCATGTCTCGACCATTTCGAGACTCCTCGTCATGTCCATGATCACATCCGGGACTCCGAACAACATTCGGTACATCAAAACTCATAAACTCATAATATAACTGTCATCAAAACCTTAAGCGTGCGGACCCTACAGGTTCGAGAACTATGTAGACATGACTGAAACACGTTTCCGGTCAATAACCAATAGCGGAACCTGGATGCTCATACTGGCTCCCACATACTCTACGAAGATCTTTATCGGTCAAACCGCATAACAACATACGTTGTTCCCTTTGTCATCGGTATGTTACTTACCCGAGATTTGATCATCGGTATCTCAATACCTAGTTCAATCTCGTTACCGGCAAGTCTCTTTACTCGTTCCGTAATACATCATCCCGCAACTAACTAATTAGTTGCAATGCTTGCATGGCTTATAGTGATGTGCATTACCGAGTGGGCCCAGAGATACCTCTCTGACAATCGGAGTGACAAATCCTAATCTCGAAATACGCCAACCCAACAAGTACCTTTGGAGACACCTGTAGAGCACCTTTATAATCACCCAGTTATATTGTGACGTTTGGTAGCTCACAAAGTGTTCCTCCGGTAAACGGGAGTTGCATAATCTCATAGTCAAAGGAACATGTATAAGTCATGAAGAAAGAAGTAGCACCATACTGAACGATCAAGTGCTAAGCTAACGGAATGGGTCAAGCCAATCACATCATTCTCCTAATGATGTGATCCCGTTAATCAAATAAAAACTCTTTGTCCGTGGCTAGGAAACATAACCATCTTTGATTAATGAGCTAGTCAAGTAGAGGCATACTAGTGACACAAAGTTTGTCTATGTATTCACACATGTATCATGTTTCCGGTTAATACAATTCTAGCATGAATAATAAACATTTATCATGAAATAAGGAAATAAATAATAACTTTATTATTGCCTCTAGGGCATATTTCCTTCAGTCTCCCACTTGCACTAGAGTCAATAATCTAGTTCATATCATCATGTGATTCAACACCAATATTCACATCTGTATGTGATTAACACCCATAGTTCACATCGTCATGTGACCAACACCCAAAGAGTTTACTAGAGTCAATAATCTAGTTCACATCGCTATGTGATTAACACCCAAAGAGTACTATGGTATGATCATGTTTTGCTCATGAGAGAAGTTTAGTTAACGGGTCTGTCACATTCAGAGCCGTATGTATTTTGCAAATATTCTATGTCTACAATGCTCAGCACGGAGCTACTCTAGCTAATTGCTCCCACTTTCAATATGTATCCAGATTGAGACTTAGAGTCATCTGGATCGATGTAAAAGGTTGCATCGATGTAACTCTTTATGACGAACCCTTTTATCACCTCCATAATCGAGAAACATCTCCTTAGTCCTCACTAAGGATATTCTTGACCGTTGTCCAGTGATCTACTCTTAGATCAAAATTGTATTTCTTTGCCAAACTCAGAGCAAGGTATACAATAGGTCTGGTACACAGCATAGCATACTTTATAGAACCTATGACTGAGGCATAGGGAATGACTTTTCATTCTCTTTCTATTTTCTGCCATGGTCGGGTTTTGAGTCTTACTCAACTTCACACCTTTGCATCACAGGCAAGAACTCTTTCTTTGACTGTTCCATTTTGAACTACTTCAAAATCTTGTCAAGGTATGTACTCATTGAAAAATTTTATCAAGCGTCTTGATCTATCTATATAGATCTTGATGCTCAATATGTAAGCAGCTTCACCGAGGTCTTTTATTGAAAAACTTTTATTCAAGTATCCTTTTATGCTATCCAGAAATTCTATATCATTTCCAATCAACAATATGTCGTCCACATATAATATCAGAAATGTTACAGAGCTCCCACTCACTTTCTTGTAAATACAGGCCTTTCCAAAAGTCTGCATAAAACCATATGCTTTCATCAACTTATCAAAGCGTATGTTCCAACTCCGAGATGCTTGTACCATTCCATTGATAGATCGCTGGAGCTTGCACATTTTGTTAGCACCTTTAGGATTGACAAAACCTTCTGGTTGCATCATATACAACTCTTCTTTTATAAATCCTTTAAGGAATGCAGTTTTGACATCCATTTGCCAGATTTCATAAAATGTGGCAATTGCTAACATGATTCGGACAGACTTAAGCATCGATATGAGTGAGAAAATCTCATCATATTCAACACCTGGAACTTGTCGAAAACCTTTCGCAACAAGTCGAGCTTAGTAGATAGTAATACTACTATCAGTGTCTGTCTTCCTATTGAAGATCCATTTATTTAACATGGCCTGCTGATCATCGAGCAAGTCAACCAAAGTCCATACTTTGTTCTCATACATGGACCCTATCTCAGATTTTATGGCCTCAAGCCATTTCGCGGAATCTGGGCTCATCATCGCTTCCTCATAGTTCGTAGGTTCATCATGGTCTAGTAACATGGCTTCCAGAACTGGATTACCATACCACTCTAGTGCGGATCTTACACTGGAAGACCTACGAGGTTCTGTAGTAACTTAATCTGAAGTTTCATGATCATCATCATTAGCTTCCTCACTAACTGGTGTAGGAATCACTCGAACTGATTTCTGTGATGAACTACTTTCCAATTCGGGAGAAGGTACAATTACCTTATCAAGCTCTACTTTCCACCCACTCACTTCTTTCGAGAGAAACTTCTTCTCTAGAAAGGATCCATTTTAGGAACAAATATCTTACCTTCGGATCTGTGATAGAAGGTGTACCCAATAGTTTCCTTTGGGTATTCTATGAAGACGCACTTCTCCGATTTGGGTTCGAGCTTACCAGGTTGAAACTTTTTCACATAAGCATTGCAGCCCCAAACTTTAAGAAATGACAACTTTGGTTTCTTGCGAAACCACAGTTCATAAGGTGTAATCTCAACGGATTTTGACGGTGCCCTATTTAACGTGAATGCAGCTATCTCTAATGCATAACCCCAAAATGATAGTGGTAAACCGATAAGAGACATCATAGGTTGCACAATATCCAATAAAGTGTGGTTACGACGTTCGGACACACCATAACGTTGTGGTGTTCCAGGTGGTGTGAACTATGAAACTATTCCACATTGTTTTATATGAAGGCCAAACTCGTAACTCAAATATTCTCCTCTACGATCAGAACGTGGAAACTTTATTTTCTTGTTACGATGATTCTCCACTTCAGTCTGAAATTCTTTGAACTTTTCAAATGTTTCGGACTTGTGTTTTATTAAGTAGATATACTCATATCTACTCAAATCATCTTGTGAAGGTCTGAAAATAACGATACCCGCCATGAGCATCAATACTCATTGGACCGCATACATCGGTATGCATTATTTCCAACAAGTCAGTAGCTCATTCCATTGTCCCGGAGAACGGAGTTTTAGTCATCTTTCCCAAAAGGCACGGTTCACAAGCATCAAATGATTCATAACCAAGTGATTCCAAAAATCCATCTTTATGGAGTTTCTTCATGCGCTTTACACCGATATGACCCAAATGGCAGTGCCACAAATAAGTTGCACTATCATTATCAACTTTGCATCTTTTGGCATCACTATTATGTGTATCACTATGATCGAGATCCAACAAACTATTTTTCATTGGGTGTATGACCATCGAAGGTTTTATTCATGTAAACAAAACAACAATTATTCTCTGACTTTAAATGAATAACCATATTGCAATAAACATGATCAAATCATATTTATGCTCAACACAAACGCCAAATAACATTTATTTAGGTTTAACACTAATCCCGAAAGTATAGGGTGTGTGCGATGATGATCATATCAATCTTGGAACCACTTCCAACACTCATCGTCACTTCACCCTTAACTAGTCTCTGTTTATTCTGTAACTCCTATTTCGAGTTACTAATTTTTAGCAACCGAACAAGTATCAAATACCCAGGGGCTACTATAAACACTAGTAAGGTACACATCAATAACCTGTATATCAAAATATACTCTTGTTCACTTTGCCATCCTACTTATCCACCAAATATTCAGGGTATTTCCGCTTCCAGTGACCATTTCCTTTGTAGTGTAAGCACTCAGTTTCAGGCTTTGGTCCAGCTTTGGGCTTCTTTGCGGGAGTGACAACTTGCTTGTCATTCTACTTGAAGTTGCCTTTCTTTCCCTTTGCCCTTTTCTTGAAACTAGTGATCTTGTCAATCATCAACACTTCATGTTCTTTCTTGATTACTACCATCGTTGATTTTAGCATCACGAAGAGCTCGGGAATCATTTTCATCATCCCTCGCATACTATAGTTCATCATGAAGTTCTACTAACTTGGTGATGGTGACTAGAGAACTCTGCCAATCACTATCTTATCTGGAAGATTAACTCCCACTTGACTCAAGCGATTGTAGTACTCAGACAATCTAAGTACTTGCTCACTAGTTGAGCAATTCTCCTCCATCTTTTAGGTGAAGTATTTGTCAAAGGTGTCATACCTCTTGACACGGGCATGAGTCTGAAATACCAATTTCATCTCTTGAAACATCTTATATGTTCCATGATGTTTCAAAAACGTTTTTGTAGTCCCGGTTCTAAGCCGTAAAGCATGGTGCACAAAACTATCAAGTAGTCATCATATTGAGCTAGCCAAACGTTCATAACATCTGTATCTGCTCCTGCAATAGGTCTGTCACCTAGTGGTGCATAAAGGACATAATTCTTCTGTGCAGCAATGAGGATAAACCTCAGATCACGGACCAAGTCCGCATCATTGCTATTAACATCTTTCAACTTAGTTTTCTCTTAGGAACACATATAAAACATAGGGAAGCAACAATGCAAGCTATTGATCTACAACATAATTTGCAAAAAACTACCAGGACTAAGTTCATGATAAATTAAAGTTCAATTAATCATATTACTTAAGAACTCCCACTTAGACAAACATCTCTCTAGTCATCTAAGTGATCACGTGATCCAAATCAACGAAACCATGTCCGATCGTCACATGAGATGGAGTAGTTTTCAATGATGAACATCACTATGTTGATCATATCTACTATATGATTCACGTTTGACCTTTTGGTATCCGTGTTCCGAGGCCATATCTGTATATGCTAGGCTCGTCAAGTTTAACCTGAGTATTCCGCGTGCGCAACAGTTTTGCACCCGTTGTATTTGAACGTAGAGCCTATCACACCCGATCATCACGTGGTGTCTCAGCACGAAGAACTTTCGCAACGGTGCATACTCAGGGAGAACACTTCTTGATAATTTAGTGAGAGATCATCTTAAAATGCTACCGTCAATCAAAGCAAGATAAGATGCATAAAGGATAAACATCACATGCAATCAATATAAGTGATATGATATGGCCATCATCATCCTGTGCTTGTGATCTCCATCTTGGAAGCACCATCGTGATCACCATCGTCACCGGCGCGACACCTTGATATCCATCATAGCATCTTTGTCGTTTCGCCATCTATTGCTTCTACGACTATCGCTACCGTTTAGTGATAAAGTAAAGCAATTATAGGGCGCTTGCCTTTCATACAATAAAGTGACAACCATATGGCTCCTGCCAGTTGCCGATAACTCGGTTACAAAACATGATCATCTCATACAATAAAATATAGCATCACGTCTTGACCATATCACATCACAACATGCCCTGCAAAAACAAGTTAGACGTCCTCTACTTTGTTGTTGCAAATTTTACGTGGCTGCTACGGGCTGAGCAAGAACCGTTCTTACATACGCATCAAAACCACAACGATAGTTCGTCAAGTTAGTGTTGTTTTAACCTTCTCAAGGACCGGGCGTAGCCACACTCGGTTCAACTAAAATTGGAGAAAATGACACCCGCCAGCCACCTATGTGCAAAGCACGTCGGTAGAACCAGTCTCGCGTAAGCGTACGCGTAATGTCGGTCCAGGCCGCTTCATCCAACAATACCGCCGAACCAAAGTATGACATGCCGGTAAGCAGTATGACTTGTATCGCCCACAACTCACTTGTGTTCTACTCGTGCACATAACATCAACTCATAAAACCTAGGCTCGGATGCCACTGTTGGGGAACGTAGTAATTTCAAAAAATTTCCTACGCACACACAAGATCATGGTGATGCATAGCAACGAGAGGCGAGAGTGTGTCCACGTACCCTCGTAGACCGACAGCGGAAGCATTAGAACAACGCGGTTGATGTAGTCGTACGTCTTCACGGCCCGATCGATCAAGCACCAAAACTACGGCACCTCCGAGTTCTAGCACACGTTCAGCTCGATAACGTCCCTCGAACTCCGATCCAGCCGAGTGTCGAGGGAGAGTTTCGTCAGCACAACGGCATGGTGACGATCTTGATGTTCTACCGTCGCAGGGCTTTGCCTAAGCACCGCTACAATATTATCGAGGAGGACTATGGTGGAGGGGGGCACCGCACACGGCTAAGAGATCAAGAGATCAATTGTTGTGTCTAGGGGTGCCCCCTGCCCCCGTATATAAAGGAGCAAGGGGGGAGGGGGCGGCCGGCCAGGGAGGAGGCGCGCCATGGGGAGTCCTACTCCCACCGGGAGTAGGACTCCCTCCTTTCCTTGTTGGACTTGGAGAAGGGGGGAAAGAGGAGGGAGAGAGAGGAAGGAGAGGGGGGGGGGGCGCCGCCCCCTCTCCTTGTCCTATTCGGACTAGGGGGGAAGGGCGTGCGGCCCAGCCCTGGCCGCCTCTCCTCTTCTCCACTAAGGCCCACTATGGCCCATTAAGCCCCCAGGGGGTTCCGGTAACCCCCAGTGCTCCGGTAAAATCCCGATTTCACCTGGAACACTTCCGATATCCAAATATAGGCTTCCAATATATCAATCTTCATGTCTCGACCATTTTGAGACTTCTCGTCATGTCGGTGATCACATCCGGGACTCCGAACAACATTCGGTACATCAAAACTCATAAACTCATAACATAACTGTCATCGGAACCTTAAGCGTGCGGACCCTACGGGTTCGAGAACTATGTAGACATGACCGAAACACGATTCCGGTCAATAACCAATAGTGGAACCTGGATGCTCATACTAGCTCCCACATACTCTATGAAGATCTTTATCGTTCAAACCGCATAACAACATACGTTGTTCCCTTTGTCATCGGTATGTTACTTACCCGAGATTTGATCGTCGATATCTCAATACCTGGTTCAATATCGTTACCGGCAAGTCTCTTTACTCGTTCCGTAATACATTATCCCGCAACTAACTAATTAGTTGCAAGGCTTACAAGGCTTATAGTGATGTGCATTACCGAGTGGGCCCAGAGATACCTCTCCAACAATCGGAGTGACAAATCCTAATGTCGAAATACGCCAACCCAACAAGTACCTTTGGAGACACCTGTAGAGCACCTTTATAATCACCCAGTTACGTTGTGATGTTTGGTAGCACACAAAGTGTTCCTCCGGTAAATGGGAGTTGCATAATCTCATAGTCACAGGAACATGTATAAGTCATGAAGAAAGCAGTAGCAACATACTAAACGATCAAGTGCTAAGCTAAAGGAATGGGTCAAGTCAATCACATCATTCTCCTAACACTACTAGGAAAAAGCCTAGTAGTAGCGCGGGTTAAAAGCTAGTAGTAGCGCGGGTGCCTGCGCTACTACTACGATGCTACAACTAACTAGTAGTAGTAGCGTGGTGCATCCCGCGTTACTAGTACGTGTGTTAGTAGTAGCGCGTGTCTGTGACCCGCGCTACTACTATTAATTTGAAAAACCAAAAAAAAAATCTCGACCCCATGACGCGCGCACATTGGCCAGGAGCAGGGAGATCTCGGCCATGACGCGTGCCTCGTGAAAGCCGTCGAGGGCGGCCGCGGAGGCCAGCCCGGCGTGGGCCGGGAGCTGGAGGACCTGCATCTTGGCATCATGCATGGGGAGCAGCATCTCGCGGCGGCCGTCACCGTTGAGGTCGGCGATGAGCAGCGGCGGGAGGTGGTCCACGTCTCCCGGAATGAGTAGTCGCCCTCGTGCTGCCGGAGGAGGAGGGTGATGGGTCAGCTAGCGTTACGGACCGAATTAGCGAGGGGGGAGGAGGAGGGCTGACCTGGAGCAAGAAGAAGACGGTGAAGGCGGCAATGAGGAGGATTGCAAGGTCGCGCTTCCGCATCTAGGCGGCGGCGAGGAGCTCTGGCGACCGCCCACCGGAGGGATCTTAGAGAGGGAGGGGGAAGAAAGCAGAGTGTACCAGCGGCGGCCACAGCTGGAGTATGAGGGTAAGACGAGGAAAGTGAGAGAGGGGGAAAGTTAGGGAGAGAGGAGGGATTCGGCTGAGTATACGGTGGTGGGTTGGTGCGGATTAGCAGTAGCGCGGGACGGAAAACACGCTACTGCTAAGAAAGTAGCAGCAGCGCGCTTTCGGCACAAGCGCTACTGCTAACCGGGACCAAAAGTGTGCCCAATTTGAAAATTAGCAGCAGCGACCTCAGGAAAACCGCGCTACTGCTACAACTATAGCAGTAGCGCGGCTCGCGGAACCGCGCTGCTGCTAAACGGAGTTTGGTGGGCACTGTCGGTCAATATTTGTAGCAACGCGGGTTACACCGGGCGCGCTACTGCTAAACACTTGTCAGTAGCGGGTTTTCCACACCGCGCTACTGCTAATTAGCAGCAGCGCTCCTTTTTGTGTCGCGCTGCTGCTAAGATTCTGTGTATAGGGTTTTCCCTAGTAGTGTAATGATGTGATCCCGTTAATCAATTGACAACTCTTTGTCCATGGCTAGGAAACATAACCATCTTTGATTAATGAGCTAGTCAAGTAGAGGCATACTAGTGACACTCAGTTTGTCTATGTATTCACACATGTATCATGTTTCCGGTTAATACAATTCTAGCATGAATAATAAGCATTTATCATGAAATAAGGAAATAAATAATAACTTTATTATTGCCTCTAGGGCATATTTTCTTCATGAGCTTGATATCATACCTTCTTAGGTTGGCAAAGGTTTCTGCAAGGTCAGTCAGCAGGTCGGAATCTTTGCGTGACTTAACCACTATGTTATCCATGTATGCTTCCACATTCTGACTGATTTGGGTGAGCAGGCACTTCTGAATCATGCGCATGAATGTGGCACCAGCATTCTTGAGGCCAAAGGGCATGGTAACATAACAAAAACACCCGAACGGGGTGATGAAAGCTGTCTTTATCTCGTCAGGTCCATACAGTCAGATCTGATGATACCCAGAATAAGCATCCAAAAAGGACAGCCGCTCACATCCCGTAGTTGAATCGACTATCTGGTCAATGCGGGGCAAAGGAAAATAATCTTTCGGGCAGGCCCGATTGATGTGCTTGAAGTCAATACACATTCGAAGTGTTTTGTCTTTCTTGGGAACCATAATGACATTGGCGAGCCACTCAGAGTGGTATATCTCGTGGATGAACTCAGCAGCCAGAAGCCGAGCCACCTCCTCGCCAAGTGCCTTTCTCTTCTCCATGGCAAACCGACGAAGATGCTCCTTAACAAGTTTTACCTTTGGGTCGACTCGCAAATGGTGCTCAGCCAGTCCCCTGGGTACACCTGGCATGTCAGATGGCTTCCATGCGAAGATGTCCCAGTTTTCCCGGAGGAATTGGATGAGCACGTCTTCCTATTTGCTGTCGAGTGTCATGGAGATATGGGTCGGAGCAGCATTGGGATTGGTCGGGTGAATGTGAACTGGCTTGGTCACTACTAGGAAAAGGCCTACTAATGGCGCACCGGTTTTGCCTACTAATGGCGCACTACCGGTGCGCCATTAGTAGCACGCCACTAGTATTTTTTACTAATGGCGCACCAGGCAGTGCGCCATTAGTATGTAACTCCATGCGCCATTAGTATGCCTCCCGGGGGGCATATGTAACCATGTGCTTTGTCATACTAATGGCGCACTCTGCCTTGATGCGCCATTAGTATCCTTTGGCATACTAATGGCGCACTCTGCCTTGATGCGCCATTAGTATGAATATTTGTTTTTTTTTGCTTTTCTGATTTTTGCACAGGTTACAAAATATATTATTGGACAGAATATAGACAGCAGCACACAGCAACAGCAGATTCATCGAATACAATAGAAGATTAGTCTCCGAATACAATTCATCATATTAGTCTCCGAATTCAAAAGACCGAACAAAGATAAAACATTACACCGCGAGTATCGAGTTTGTCTTCACATTACAAGTCGATATCGATCATCTAAACTACCATCACATGAAAGAGAGCTGCGGTCATCACGATGGGCATCATCGCGATCAAACTGGTCTTCATCCAGTTCCTCCAACGCTCCCTCCTCTCTCCCGCTAGATAGCGGGCGTATCTAGATTCGGCCTCCGCCCTAGTGGTGTACCCTTTGTAACTGTTACCGCTGAAACGGTGAACCTGTCTCCAACACTCCTGCTAGTCGTCGTAGACTCCGGGAACCTTACCCTTGTACACGACATACGACGACATCTCTATGCACAAGCCAAACAACAGACAACAGACAATACATAAGCAATATGTAAGTATGCAACAAAAGGATCGGAAGAGAAAAGTAAGACATTAATAGCACGATTCATGATCCTACTAATAAATAGCATCGATTACATCTAAGTTGAATGACTGGCCAAACCAAAGAGACATACGAATTCATTAAAGTTTAATTACAACATGAGCCAATCAATGTTTCAGAACTACACATCACTACTTTCGACTCGACTCATCGGACAGGAGCGTGGATGCACTCTTCGGTCAGAAAGCCCCTGGCTATACTTCCCTCTTGACGTTACATGTTTCGAACGTATCCTTTGATGACACCATTCATCCTTTCGAACGGCATCATGCTGTGCAGGAACGTCGGCCCGAGTTGGATGATATCCTCCACGATATGGACCAGCAGATGCACCATAACATCGAAGAATGTGGGCGGGAAGTACATCTCAAGCTCGCATAGTATCACCACGATCTCTTCCTGTAGCCTTCTGAGTTGCCTCACGCCAATGGACTTCCAAGAGATGACGTCGAATAAGTTGCATAGGACAAATAACGTTTCACGGACGTGCGCGTCCATGATCCCACGGATTGCAACTGGAAGTATCTGCGTCATCAGCAAGTGACAGTCGTGAGACTTCATCCCGCTGAACTTCTACTTCGCTGGGTCTAGGTATCTGCTTATCTTCCTCGCGTAACCGTAAGGAAGTTTTACTCCTAGGAGGCAGGTGAAAAACTGCTCGATCTCCTCCTGACTTAGAGTGAAGCATGCGGTAGGGTAGTCATTTCCGGTCTTCTTGGCCCTTTTGCCTTTGCGATGACTTTCTGTGTCCTGCTTCGCATCATCGTCATCATCATCATCATCATTAGCGTGAAGCTCCTGCCTGATGCCCATTGATTTCAAATCTGCCCTTGCTTTCGGCCCATCTTTGGTCCTCTCTGGCATGTTGAGCAGGGTACCAAGAAGACTCTCGCACACGTTCTTCGTGATATGCATGACATCAAGGCTGTGAGGCACACGGTGGATCTTCCAATACGGCAAGTCCCAGAAAACAGACCTCGTTTTCCATACCTTCAGCAGCGGCTCTGGCGCCTTTCGCTTCTTTCCTGGCTCTGGCGCCTTTTGCTTCTTTCCGGCAGTGGGAAGACTTTCCAATTTTTCAATAGCTTGTCTATTTCCTCGCCGCTCCTCGTACACGGGCGTTTTCGGGGTTCGGTTTCACCATCGAATAGATCCTTGCGTTTTATCCACGGGTCATCATCGTGAAGCCACCTTCGATGTCCCGTGAACACGGTTTTCAAAGCCCCGGGATCTCTATCTAGCTGGCGATACGTTGTGTCATCCATGCACCTTACGCATCCAAAAAATCCATGGACTACCTGCCCCGCGAGATATCCGTAACCGAGATAGTCATGCACCGTCGTGAGCAGTGCGGCTCTCATAGGGAAATATTGTTTCTCTGCGGCGTCCCACGTATTGGCTGGCGTTTTCCACAGCGTGTCTAGCTCCTCCTTCAGCAGCCCCAGATACAGATTGATGTCGTTCCCTGGTTGTTTCGGCCCTTCAATTAGCATACTCATGTGAATGTACTTCCTCTTCATGCACAACCAGGGGGGAAGGTTGTACATCCACACAAACACATGCCAGGTGCTATGTGTGCTTCTCTGGCTGCCAAACGGATTGACTCCATCGGTGCTCGCGCCCAGCACGATGTTCTTTGGATCCTTCCCAAAATTCTGGGTATTCGAAGTTCAACGCTTGCCACTGGCTCGCATCCTTAGGGTGACTCAGCATCTTGTCTTTTTTATTTATCTCCGGATCATTTCCGTCATCTTCCCGCTTCTTCTCCTCCCTATCCGCGTGCCAACGCAGGAGCTTTGCTACCTTAGGGTCCGCGAAATACCGCTGCAGACGAGGAGTGATCGGAAAGTACCACACCGATTTTCGAGGAGCTTTCTTCCTCTTCTTGTATCGAGTGACGCCACACACCGGACATATGGTAGACTCCGCGTGCTCGTCCCGATAAATGATGCAATTGTTCATGCACACATGGTATTTCACGTGCGGTAAATCCAGAGGACACACGATTTTCTTCGCCTCCTCGAAACTGGTCGGGCACTTGTTTCCCTTGGGAAGACGTTCATGCCAGAATGACATGTTCTCGTCGAAGCATGCGTCGGTCATTTTTTGTTTTACCTTCATCTCCAGAGCCATGAGCGTTACTTTCAGGCGGGTATCCTCGGGCCTGCATCCTTCATACAATGGAGTAACCGCGTCTATCTCCAATTGATCCAGCTTGGCTTTCTCTCGGGCGGCAGCTCTTGCGTTATCCGTCCGCTTGAGAAGCAGCTCTTGAATATGAGGGTCCTGCACACAGCCTCCATCGTCGTCTGCTCCGGCATCTTCATTTTCATGATCATGCCCTTCGTCTTGATCTTCCTCATCATCATGTACGACATCTTCTACATGATGACTGTGTACAGCATCACCGCCGTGATCATGCCCTGGAGATTCTTTGTCTTCTCGCCCGCCCTCGCCGCGGTGGTACTTGTCTTGTTGCCCTTCCTCATTTCTTGCCCGGCCCCCATGGACGACTTCATAGTCATCTTCATCACCTTGCCACCGATAGCCATCCATGAAACCACGCAAGAGCAGATGGTCCCGCACCCGCCCGGAATCCGGGTCCGCAATAAGGATCTTCAGCTTGCATCTTCGACACGGACATCTTATCTCCGTCTCGTTCTTTTGAAGCATCTCGGCCTCCGCGGAGCTCAAAAACCTATTCACGATGCCTTCGGTCATCGTGCGGACCATGGTGGCCTGCGGGGTAGAGCAAACGATATTTTAGAACCAAGAAAAAATTTGGCATGACCTTCCCTAAAAATAGGACCAAAAAGAATGCATAGTGCCAAAATTCTCGCCGAAACGGAAATGAATCAACATTCCGGCAAAATATTGGCAACTATCGCATTTCAAATACCGGTACCTGCAAACACAAACATATATGCAACACCACAAACACATGTCACACCACAAGCATACATAGATCTAGCTAGGCCACAAAAAGTGCATGTGCATGTTGTTGGAGCGAGCTAGGGAGAAAAAACATAGATCCACATCATGAAGATAGCTTTCCCCTTACTTACCTATCAAAAAAAAGGTAAGTTCACCACTTAATTTTGATGAATCTATGGTGCAAATGAGGTGAGGAGGAGGAGGCAGCTGAAATCTTGGAGTAGAAGATGGAGGGAATGAAGTGGGGAAAGTGAGTGGGTAGGTATGTGGCTATCCAAAATATCTTGTTGGGGTCCCAGGTTACTAATGGCGCACCACCAGCAAATGCGCCATTAGTAACACTGGTTACTAATGGCGCACCTGCAGGTGGTGCGCCATTAGTAGTTTTGCAGAAAAGTAAAAAAAATATATACTAATGGCGCACTATGGAAAAGTGCACCATTAGTAGTTTAAACTAGTAATGGTGCACTGTGACACGGTGCGCCATTAGTAGTTTTGCAAAAAAGTAAAAAAAAATATACTAATGGCGCACTGTCTACCCGGTGCGCCATTACTAGTTAGAACTAGTAATGGCGCACTTCGTCCTGATGCGCCATTAGTATGTATGGAAAAATGGAAAAAAATTTAATACTAGTGGCGCACCGAGTGTATGGTGCGCCATTAGTGTCTTCCACAGTAATGGCGCATCAACAATAGGTGCACCATTAGTATATAGTAGTGGCGCACTACTTACCTGATGCGCCATTAGTATCAATCCTATCTATAGCCCTTTTCCTAGTAGTGGGTCTCTCCAGCCGACTGAAATGTGGACTCAGAGGCAAGTCTCTTGGCACGCAGCAAATCACTCGGATCTGCAGTCTTCTGATACTCTTGAAACTCCATAGCTGCCATCTGCTCATCTCCTATCTTCGCACCATCCTAAAGACAATCCTCTGCTCTTTTCCGGTTACCGGAGACCGTTGTCACGCCTTTGGGGCCAGGCATCTTCATCTTGAGGTACACATAACACGGTCGAGTCATGAAGCTAGCATAGGCAGGTCTGCCCAAAATGGAATGATAAGCACTCTGGAAATCCACAACCTCAAACGTCAACTTTTTTTTGCGGTAATTCTTCTCATCGCTGAAAACTACGTCAAGAGCGATCTGGCCGAGTGATTCGGCTTTGTTTCCTGGGATGACTCCGTGGAACCTCATATTGCTCTCGCTGAGCTTGGACATCGGAATGCCCATTCCTTTGAGATTTTCAGTGTACAGGATATTGAGGCCGCTTCCACCATCCATCAGAACCTTGGTTAGTCGGGTGCCCCCAACGACTGGGTCGACCACCAATGCTTGCCGCCCAGGGGTAGCAACTCGCGCCGGGTGATCGGACTGGTCAAATGTAATAGGCGTTTTTGACCACTTCAAATACTTCGGTGTTGCCGGAGCAACCATGTTCACCTCTTTGTTAATGACTTTCAGTCGACTTCTGCTCTCAACATCAGCAAAAATCACCAAAGTGGTATTAACATTGGGATATCCACCATCCTCCTCTTCCTTGTATTCCTCCTTATCAGAATCTTTATCCTTCTCGCTAGGCTGGCTTTTCTTCTGGAAGCTCTGAATCAGGAGTCGACACTGTCGAGTGGTATGCTTGGGGATGAGCAGATTCCACTCTTCATCTTTCTTAGTATGAATATGACACGGCAGATCCATCACATCATTTCCATCTTGTTCTTTTACCTTCTTGGGATTCTAGGACCCTTTGGGCTTCCCCTTGAACTTTCCTTGATTCAACACTACTGCCTTGGCAGGACCTGCTGCCTCAGCCTTTCGCTTCTGCTTCCGACTGGAATTTCCTCCTCCGGTGTCCTGGGCGATTGTTTTGTGCTTACCACTCCAGAGTTGGTCTTCCTCTTTGCTGTTAGCGTACTTGGTGGCAATCTCCATCATCCGAGTCAGGGTCATATCTCCTTTCCGACCGAACTTCAGATTGAGCTCTCTGTAGCGAACGCCTTCCTTAAAGGCACATACTGCTTGATGATCTGACACATTCTACACTGTGTGGTGCAGAGTGATCCATCTCTGGATATAGTCATTCGGTTTCTGCACGCAATGCTGCAACTCCGGTAGACCAACATGTCTCTTGCAGGTGCCCTCAAATGTTCTGGTAAACACTCGGGCTAACTCATCCAAACTCAATATGCTCCTAGGGGCCAACTGATTCAGCCAAGCTCTGGCAGAACCTTCAAGCATCAGAGGGAGGTGCTTCATGGCCACCTCATCGCTGCCGCCACCAATGTGCACAGCCACTCGGTAGTCCTCAAGCCAAGTGTCGGGCTTCGACTCTCCCGTGAACTTACTGACGCCAGTCGCCAATATGAAGTTATGGGGGATCTCAGCAGCTCTGATGGCTCTTCCGAAACGCTCTGGGTCAGAAACGTGGACCCTGCTTCCACTGGGCTTGTCTCTATCCAACCCTTCTCTGTATGCTCTGTTCCGGCCGATCAAACCCTGCACAAGGACGGACCTTGCATCGAAGCCGGGCTCTCTGGGGTCGACTGGAACTCTGCGGTCATTTCCATACGGACGCCTGTCATCATATCACCGGGGCGCGTATGACCCGCCCCTCGGAAGGGGTGAAGGCGCTCGACGGTGGTTGTCGCGGGCATACTCGCGATCATACTCTCCATGAGCTCTTCCCAGGTGCCAATCCTGGTGGCGATCACGATCTTCACGTCGCAAAGGCAACCTATGACTGTGTGTCGACTAAACGGTGTCTGCTCTAACTGATCTGATGTGGATTCTGTTCCGCAACTGGGACACAACGGAGTTCTGGTCTCCCGCTGCTCAGAGCAGCGCTTTGATCTGTTCCAAGCCCCTTCCAGCCTCTGAACAGGACGGCTTAATGGACTCTGCAATATGTTCAGCAGCTGCAAGATTCTGAATCAGTGTGCGGAATATCTGAGTTTTCGGTGGAAACAATTGTCGTGAACACCGACTGGATTCGGGGATCAGTCGACGGGCACGCTCGTCGAGAGAGTGTTGGAGATTCTCCCAACGAGTGCGCTCAGCCAGCGTGGCTAGGCGTACTTCCTCCAAGGCCCGAGCCTTGGCGGTTTCCCCTATGATGGGAGTCTGGAGAGCATCCCCATTGCGGCGGTGCAGCCCCTCTCTCTACTGCGAGCTGAGAGGTTGGGGACGATATTCCTCGTGACCGAGTGACGGGCCGTCGCCAGCACCGTTGCTACTGCTACGACGAAAACCAGGTGGGCCGCGATGGGAATCAACCATGAGGACCTCCGCCGCGGGGTCACAACTCCCGCTCTCGGAAAGTGTGTCTCCTAGGTCAGCCGACGGTTCGACTGGAGCGCAAAGAGAAATACGTCGGGCTCGATTGCTGTGGCTTGGGGGGTAAACGCCTGTCGAGCCACCACGTGCTTCACCCATCACTGTAGCCGCGATCGACCAGACCGCTTGCGGCGGCGTCCAGCAGAGTGAGAGGACGATGCGGGGACTGACTGGTACGGGGTCAGCGGTTGCCGAAGGAGGACGCCGCGGGCACTCACGCGGAAGTGTGACGAACCGCGGATTGGCAAAGCCTCGACGTCGAGGGTGGCCTCCTGGAGCCAGCGGAGGCGTCGGCGACGAAGGTGAGCGCCGAGTCAGAACTCGCGGCCCACGACCAAACTGCCGCCGGAAACCATGTTGATGAAGATTGAAGAAATTGCAACCTCGCCGGAAGTCGCTAAGACGCTTTGCCCCAAGGTGGGCGCCAACTGTCGTAGTACTAAGACTGACAGTAAGAGTAGGGGATACGTATGAGGAGGCAGGTCCTAGCTACGGTGAGATTGTACACAAGTGTTTACGAGTTCAGGCCCCTCTCGGAAGAGGTAAAATTCCTACGTCTCGGTGCCCTGAGGCGGTCAACTGGATTATAGTGTGTGTTACAGGGGGTGCAAACCCTTGTGCCAGAGGAGGGGGTGGCTTATATAGAGTGCGCCGGGGCCTAGCCCGCCTCTGTTACAGGGGTTCAAGGTAGATAAAGATAGGGCGTTACTGATAACGCCAGCTATAAAGTGCTATTAATGCCCTTGAAGACTACAGAGTGAATGCCTGACCGTTGCTGTCCTGCTGGACTCCTGGTCTTCAGTGGGTCGAGTGGTTTCTTGTATGGTCGAGTGATATCAGGGAGGAGGGGTACCCGAGTGGTATGACTGGTCGAGTGGATTGCACTCGACGCCTTCAATTGGTACTCCCTGTTGTCTCCGGGATGCCTTTGCTTTTAGGGTAATAACCTTGGGTAGGACGTACAGGTCTATATTCTCATCAACTGCAGCGCTATGCTTTTTCTTTTTTCTTTTCTCATCGCCCGGTGTGTGGGGAGATCACCAGCAACCCAACACGCATGTGGGGGTGCAGATGAGGTTCCAACTCATTGGATATCGCAAAGTGGGGGTGCTGCATGCAAACACGCAGTAACGCAAAGTGTAGTAGTACGCCTGCCATTCTGCGATTGTACTACCATGCACACCAGCCATTGATTAACTGCTGTTCAGCTAAGCCGCCAATGGATGGGTGGATCACACCTGTCCTGTGTTTCCTTGGAACAAACTGCACTACTAGCAGTACTGTTTCTTGTAAGTGCTGGAGGTACGGACGAAACTTACTCGCTCATTAAGCCGCCAAGGCGCCGATAGATGGATCAGAAGCCACACACTTGCATTTCAGTCACAAGCTGCTTGGTTTTTTGAGTGTCTTCGACCTCGCACACTTTGCTTTGTTCCCATGCATTGCATGCAGCGATCATACCCACATGCATGCATAATAGCCCAAGCCCAGCCGCCACCTTTTCCCAACGAACAAAGGCCGCTTCCTTTTTTAAGGCTCCATGCATGCATGTATGTAGATGTCTGGTTGATGATCCGTGACTCACTCGCGAAATCCTTCCATGAGCTTTGTATTGTCTGGTTGATGATCCGTGACTCACTCGCGAAATCCTTCCATGAGCTTTGTATTGTCTGGTTGATGATGATGATAATTACTCTAGCTCTCAGCTCGGCTCCGTCCATCGACCATCCGTCCTGGTCCAGGACAGCGACACCCCTGGACGGTTGCAGATGCCTCCACGTGGGATCCCCCACGGACGCCCTCCACGGCCCACTCCCCTCCGACACGTGGAGCCTCAGCCCCCACGTCGGATCCACCCATCCTGGTGCGCCGCCATTCCCTGTGCTCGCCCCTGTGGCCTCCACAACGACAGGGACGGAGCGATGCTTATCCTACCCCGGAGGCCGGATCCAAAAACCACCGGCACTGGGCATGGTACGTCTAGATGATGCTCCAGTTGCTTTCATTCATGCTTTCGAACGGATGGATAATAAGGATTAGAAGAATAGGTGCCAATCCACGCCGGTTTGCTAGCTTGCTCGCTTCCGTACTTTCTTTGATTAACTGTTGCGTTCCTTGCAAGGCACTTGACAAAGATCAGCAGCCAATGATGTTAATTGTTCGACTGTCTTGTTATTCATGAGAATCGAATAACTACATTTCTCATGTTCATGTACTTGATCGTCACGGTATTCAGTTTAATCCCTTCCGTGGGCAGACGTAGGGGATGCCCGCTGCTTTACCACCGATGGCGATGTCCATTGATCTTAGCATTCGCATCGTTGCGCACTTTGGGCCCCATTAGACCGGATTGCATGCGTTCTAGAAGACGCTTCTTAGAGTAATGTTAGAGGTTTCATCTTCCGTGGTCAGTTTTATTTCCAATAAGAGATCAAACATTGCCCGCAAAAGGAACATAAATGGGAGAAATAAATCGACTCAAGGTTTTCTCTGTGTTTTTTTTTGGGCGAGAAGGATCAGATATGTAATAAAAGTTCATCGCCAATACAAAGCATCCTAAACATAAAAAAATTACATCAAAATTCTGAGATGACCAAACGACCACTACTGCCGCCAGAATAAGCCGCCGCCGCGCCGCTGAACATAAACCGGGAGAAATAAATAAATTCGAGGTTTCAATATGTAATACTACTATCTTTTCGCCTTTTGCGCAGTTGCTATCTTTATATTTTAAGTACAACCATATTCTACTTTTACCCGCTCCATCCCTAGATATTTTTTTTTTGCGTTTGTTGTCTAAACTTTGAGCATAACTCTAATGTTAGTGAAAGCTTTGAGCTTTATTCCCTCTAACCTAATTAATGTATGATCTCCTGGTGATGATCTATAGAATTATTGTGCTAGCTACATTGATCCCGAACTCTGTCTCTAATTTTCTCCTCCATCTAAGCAGTGGTGCTTGTGGCCTTTAATTTCTTTCTTGTAGGGCCTATTCATCCAGTGGTTGGGTGTGATGGAGCCTAATTTGCGGAGGAAGCAACACTAAGGCAAGGAAACCCAATGCCTTTTAGCATAGCAGAACCCGGAGCTTTGCCTTTCATGATGCTTAGGTTTGACTGATATATGTCTTTGGCCACTAATGTCATTACCGATAAGCCCACCCTCACTTTTTCATGATGCTTAGGTTTAGCCAATGTGTGTCTTTTGTGCTCGCTAATATAATCACCAGTTAAATAGCCCACCCCTCCATTACCTTTAGACGGTGGATGCTAAAGGTAGGGGTCTCTCATTTCCAATGATCCCTTTGAGTTAGAATAGTTATTGTCAAGCTCTTATGGTGTCTCCAAATTGTACCCTCAAAGCCCTTGTATATGTCCGGACAACTTTTGTCATCCAACGGGGTCCCCTATATGTCTGCGGACCGGTCCGTTTGTCCTAAATCCGGTATCCTGGCAACATCCGCGAGGGAGCTATGCGGTAGTCCGGACATCCCCTTGACCAACGAGAAGCTAACACATGCTCACGCACTCCGTCGTCCCCCCTCTTTGCCAACTACCTGGGCCGCTCACATGGTGGAGATCCGCGATGGATGAGGAGGTCACAATATACTGAGCGAGAGTCTTGCCATCAAGTGCTCGCACTAGCGAACCACACAGACACCGATGACCTCCTGCAACGTCGTGGAAATCATCAATCGTGCACCCGCAGCGCCTCTCTCGCACCTCATGGACACCAGTTGCAGACGCGCACCCGACCATGCTCTCCATGTACCCGACGCCGGCAACAACAACATCCTCCATGCACGGTGGGAGCAGGTACGAAGCACGCCCAATAGCTTGCCCGGGTCTGTGACTGCGTCCATGGGCACTCTGGCCGCGTTTGCTCGTGTCCCTCGCCACGCGCCCGGCCGTGGCTTGCATTGGCGGCTCGTGCCCGGCCATGGCCTTCGTCGGTGGCTCGCACGCTTGGCCATCTCAGAGGTACTCCACTTTCCATGCTTTTTTTTTTGCGGGGTCTCCATTTTCCATGCTTCGATGAAATGCCTGAACCATTTGGCCGTGACACATAGGGAATTTTTGCGGATAGCGTCGGATGGTTCCCTCCCCTATTTTGTCTGCAGGCACAGTCTGGACATGTCCAGGGACATTTATGGGGTCAGTTTGAGGGGTTTCCATTGAAGATGCCCTTAGCTCCTATACGGGCTATACACATACATGATACTAGTATTTGTTGCTTTCACATGCATCCATGATGATTCAAATGTTAATCTGATCCGCACATAGGACATGTAGTAGATCCAAGAGATCATCGAGACCAATGGCTAGCTAGCTCTTTTGACCATTTTGTACTCTCTCCTGTCCTTTTTAGTCTGCATATAAGTTTGCCTGAGTTAAACTATTTCTAGTTTGATTAATCTCATAGAAAACCTTTTAAACATTAACAATGCCAAAACAATATCATTAGACTTATGATTGAATGTTGTTTCATATTACATATTTGGTATTGTAGATGCTGATATTTTTTAACATAAATTTGATAGACACGAATCTTATATGCGTAGTAAAAATGACCGGAGTACTTTACTACTCTATCCATACATGCAGTAGCTAGCTCCTACAGAATTATTAAGCCTGCTTGGATAGCTCCCAGAGGAAACCTACATAGGTACATGCATGGTAATTAACCAGCTGCCAAGTTCAAGTTTAGTGGCAAAACAAATCATTGTCCAGGTTCTACATACATACTCCCTCCGTTCCTAAATGTAAGTCTTTTAGAGATTCCACTATGAAGTACACATACGGAAGTATATAGACATATTATAGAGTGTACATTCACTCATTTTGCTCCGTATGTAGTCTTTTATTGGAATCTCTAAAAAGACTTATATTTAGGAACGGAGAAAGTATATGTTTATCCGTTTATTTAAAGATACGTACTAGTTTGCTTTTGGCTTGATGGTGCCCGGATTTAAAATGCCCCTCTATATGTGGGTTGATGGAATCCACTGGATTAGCTAGCTACTCTAGCATTGAGGAACACGTCAGGAGAGAGGCTGGATTAAGTACGTGTCTTAATGTCCAAGTGATGGAGATGTAAAGCATACTTTGAGCGGGTATTCTCCTAGAGACGCGCCACATGTCTTAACTAGATTACTTGCGTAATGCAACTAAGGATGTTCCTCCAATTATGCCTAACTCGCAATAAACTAGGTGAGCCAGTCTTTGCTTACCACTGCAAAAGAATCATTATGTTTTTCTGCCTCGCTCAAGTTGTGCTTCACTTTCATGCCGTGATGTGATGTTCAAAAGATAAATAGTGCGCGCGGTGTGGAAGTAACCGGAGGCGGCATCAAGAGGGAAGATGCAATAATTTTAATCTTGCCTTCCCTTTCTGTGTTTAACTGTCCCCACGGACACATCACATCATTTTCAGCACATTTGATTTTTTTTTTTCAAGAGGTCACAAGTTAAGCTCAGGATAATCGTCTAGACCCTAATTAATCTCCATGTGGAATTGTGGATAGTGAAGATGAAAACATGGTAAGCCTGTCAACACCCTTAATCTCAGGTAGACAGATTGCTGGTTCTCCCCACTCTCTTCGGATGAGCTTTATGCTCTCGCATGCATACAGGATCATGCAGTGGTGATAATAATAAAAACGAGAAAGTGATCGGGCTGGGAGGTGGAGATGCAGATGGGATATGGTGAGCGGGAAAAGGTTTGGCTATCGCTAGCTGCTAGTAGAGCTTGGGGGCAGGGCCCTCCACTGAGATCATTGCTGCTAGTTTCCTTGGCCTTTTTATCATGTGTGGTGAACAGAGACAAGCCACCTAAAGATGAGGGGAGGCTGGACCATTTTAGGTCAGGAAGAATTGTGCTGACAGCCATCCCCTTCGTCTCATCCCACTGCTCTCCTCCTCTTCCTTTTTCGATAAATGATGCTTTATTACTTAAAAGGTTTAAGCATTATATCCAGCCTCTGCATACCAATATGCACACAGGCAAAAGAAGTCCACACACAGAACAAAAACACAAAAAAAGGCGAAATACTAAGAAACATCTAGTGTTTGTATAACGCCTAAGACGTAGGAGGGCCAATCCTGAGATCATGCTGCCACCCATGTTGGGTAAAAGTATCCCTCGCCGTAGCCTCCAATCATGTACAGACCTCCATAAAGAGGCCGCGATTCTCCATACGCTGTAGAGACGACCATAAACGAAGCGGCCCGGTACATCTGTAGATAACCTGCATAAGAGATGTACTTTTCTCGTTAAAAACCTTATCATTTCTACATAGCCAAAGCGACCAAATAACGGCGAGCGCTCCCACCCTGAGAAGAGTTCTAAACTTGTGTTCGATCCCATGTAACCAGTTGCCAAATATATTAGCAACCATACCACACTAGTAGAAAAGGGGGCATCAGTCCCGGTTGGTAAGGCCCTTTAGTCCCGGTTTTTGAACCGGGACTAAAGGGCCGTTACTAATGCCTCCCACCTTTAGTCCCGGTTCAAACTGGAACCGGGAAAGGTCGCGACCACGTGGAGCTCATTTTATGATTTTTTTTGAATTTTTTTATTCTCAAATTTCTGAATTATTTTAACCTCTAATCTCTAATCACCACCCCTCATCACTGCTCAATTTATCCTTTAATCTCTAATCACCCCTCCTCATTCCTAATCATCCAACTTCCCGAACGGTCACCCATCCTCCCACTCCCCCAGCCTGAGCACGCTTAACTTTCGGGTTCTATTCTCCCTCATTTCCAAGTCTACACTTGTTGTTTTCCTCACAATAGTAAGATGTCAATGCTATTAACCCTCAGGAATTTTGCGTGAGCATGAAGTGACACATTTCATTGTTTGAGTTTGAAACTATTGTTTTAAAAAACAATAATTATTTAGTAACACTAATATTTCTTGAATAATTAGTTTGACCATTGTTTGACCATTATTTGACCATTGTTTGACCACAGTTTGACCAGATTTGACCAAAATTCAAAATAACTGAAATAATTATTTAGTAACATTAATATTCTAGAATAATTAGTTCGACCATTATTTGACCATTTTTTGACCATAGTTTGAAATTTTTTCGATTTTTCCACTCTAGATCTTAAAAGCCTCGTAACTTTTTTTCTATTAGGTTTTTGAGGATTTTGAAAATGTTTAACGGGGTTCCCCTGGTTAAATTTGGATGTAACTTTTCGAGTAGATGATTTTTCATATAAAAAACTTTTTCATCCGCGTCAGTATGCAAAAGTTATGCCCATTTTACTAAATTCTAGAGAGATTTTGCAAATAAAGTCAAAATTCACATTTGCAAATTTTCCCAACAACTAGACCACATATCACATGGGAAACTTATTTTTTTTGACATTTTCATCATTTTCTTTTAGTTTTTTTAAAAC